>NC_073647.1:45810150-46113180 GCF_029407905.1 Bubalus kerabau | reverse complement strand
CCCATGAAGTGATGGGACCAGATGCCATGATCTTCGCTTTCTGAATGTTGAGTTTTAAGCCAACATTTTCACTCTCTTCTTTCAGTTTCATCAAGAGGCTCTTTAGTTCTTCTTCACTTTGTGCCATAATGGTGGTGTCATCTGCGTATCTGAGCTTATTGATATTTCTCCCGGCAATGTTGATTGCAGCTTGTGCTTCCTCCAGCCCAGCATTTCTCATGATGCACTCTGCATATAAATTACATAAGCAGAGTGACAATATACAGCCTGGATGTACTCTTTTTCCTACTGGGAACCAGTCTGTTATTCCATGTCCAGGTCTAACGGTTGCTTACTGACCTGCATAGAGGTTTCTCAAGAGGCAAGTCAGGTGGTCTGCTATTCCCATCACTTTCAGAATTTTCCACAGTTTACTGTGATCCACACAGTCAAAGGCTTTGGCATACTCAATAAAGCAGAAATAGATATTTTTATGGAATTCTCTTGCTTTTTCCATGATCCAGCATATGTTGGCAATTTGATCTCTGATTCCTCTGCCTTTTCTATAACCAGCTTGAACCTCTGGAACTTCATGATTCACATATTGCTGAAGCCTGCCTTGGAGAATTTTAAGAAGTACTTGACTGGCCTGTGAGATGAGTGCAATTGTGCGGTAGTTTTAGCATTCTTTGGCTTTGGCTTTCTTGGGGATTAGAGTGAAAACTGACCTTTTCCAGTCCCGTGGTCACTGCTGAGTTTTCCAAATTAGCTGGCATATTGAGTGCAGCACTTTCACTGCATCATCTTTCAGGGTTTGAAATAGCTCAACTGGAATTCCATCACCTCCACTAGCTTTGTTCGTAGTTGTGCTTTCTAAGGCCCACTTGACTTCACATTCCAGGATGTCTGGCCCTAGGTGTGTGATTACACCATCATGATTATCTGGCTCATGAAGTGTTTTTTTGTACAGTTCTTCTGGTTATTCTTTCTACCTCTTCTTAATATCTTCTGCTTCTGTTAGGTCCATACAATTTCTGTCCTTTACCGAGCGCATCTTTGCATAAAAAATTCCCTTGGAATATGGAATTTTATTGAAGAGATGTCTAGTCTTTCCCATTCCATTGTTTTCCTCTGTTTCTTTGCATTGATCACTGAAGAAGGCTTTCTTATCTCTTCTTGCTATTCTTTGCAACTCTGCATTCAGATGCTTATATCTTTCCTTTTTTCCTGTGCTTTTCGCTTCTCTTCTTTTCACAACTAATTGTAAGGCCTCCCCAGACAGTCCTTTTGCTTTTTGGCCTTTCTGTTCCCTGGGGAAGGACTTGATTCCTGTCTCCTGTACAATGTCACGAACCTCTGTCCATTGTTCCTCAGGCACTCTATTTGTCAGGTCTAATCCCTTAAATCTATTTCTCACTTCCACTGAATAATCATAAGGGATTGGATTTATGTCATACCTGAATGATCTAGTGCTTTTCCCTACTTTCTTCAATTTAAATCTGAATTTGGTAATAAGGAGCTCATGATCTGAGCCACAGTCAGCTCCCAGTCTTGTTTTGCTGACTGTATAGAGCTTCTCCATCTTTGGCTGCAAATGATATAATCAATCTGATTTCAGTGTTGATCTTCTGGTAATGTCCATGAGTAAAGTCTTTTCTTGTGTTGTTGGAAGAGGGTGTTTGCTGTGACCAGTGTGTTCTCTTTGCAAAACTCTATTAGCCTTTGCCCTGCTTCATTCCATACTCCAGGGCCAAATTTTCCTGTTACTCCAGGTGTTCTTTAACCTCCTATTTTTGCATGGTTGTCCACTATAACGTAAAGGACATCTTTTTTGGGTGTTAGTTCTAAAAGCTGTTGTCGGTCTTCATAGAACCATTCAACTTCAGCTTCTTCATCGTTACTTATTGGGGCATAGACTTGGACTACTGTGATATTGAATGGTTTGCCTTCGAAACGAACAGAGATCATTCCATAGTTTTTAAGATTGCATCCAGCTACTGCATTTTGGACTGTTTTGTTGACCATGATGGCTACTCCATTTATTCTGAGGGATTCCTGCCCTCCATAGTAGATATAATGGTCATCTGAGTTAAATTCACCCATTCCAGTCCATTTTAGTTCACTGATTCCTAGAATGTTGACGTTCACTCTTGCCGTCTCCTGTTTGACCACTTCCAATTTGCCTTGATTCATAGAATTAACATTCAGGTTCCTATGCTATATTGCTCTTTATAGCATTGGACGTTTCTTCTGTCACCAGTCACATCCACAAACGGGTATTGTTTTTGCTTTGGCTCAAACCCTTCATTCGTTCTGGAGTTATTTCTCCACTGATCTCCAGTAGAATATTGGGAACCTATTGACCTGGGGAGTTCCTCTTTCAGTATCCTATCATTTTGCTTTTTCATACTGTTCATGCGGATCTCAAGGCAAGGATACTGAAGTAGATTGCCCTTTGCTTCTCCAGTGGACCACATTCTGTCAGACCTCTCCACCATGACCCCCCCAACTTGGGAGGCCCCAAAGTGCCTAGCTTAGTTTCATTGAGTTAGACAAGGCTGTGACTAGATTTCTGTGATTCTGGATTCAGCGTGTCTGCCCTCTGATGCCATCTTGCCACACCTACAATCTTACGTGGGTTTCTCTTACCTTGGTCATGGGGTATCTCTTCACAGCTGCCCCAGCAAAGCGCAGCCACTGCTCCTTACATTGGGCGAAGTATATCTGCTCACTGCCACCACTCCTGACCTTGAACGTGGAGTAGCTCCTCTAGTCCCTCCTGTGCCCACGCAGCCACCACTCCATGGACGTGTGGTATCAGTCCTGATTATTCACCAGAAGGACTGACGCTGAATCTGCCACTCCAGTACTTTGTCTACCTGATGCAAAGAATTGTCACATTGGAAAAGATCCTGATGCTAGGAAGAAATGAAGGCCAAGAAGAAGGGGACGGGAGAGGATGAGATGGTTGGATGGCATCGGGAATTCCATGGACTTGAGTTTCAGCAAGCTCTGGGAGTTGGTGATGGACAAGGAGTCCTGGTGTGCTACAGTCCATGGGGTTTCACACAGTGGAACATAACTGAACAAATGAAATGAACTGATTGCCATAGGGAGAATGCTTTGAACACAAGTTCTTAACGTGTCTCAAAATGGAACAAAAAAGATACTTTATTAACATGGAAGATAAGGAGGGTGTACAGCAACTATGCATGTGTGTGTGAGTTTGTGTATGTGTGTGTCTCTGTGTGTGTGTGTGTGTGTGTGTGAAATGGGGAAAAATGTGGGATGGATGAACAGACAGCATGATGGAGCAGTTTGACAGAAAGAGATTCTTGCTGTAGTGAGCTGATTCTTAGAAGGAGCTGTTAAAGGAGTCAGAAATGTCTGACTCTTAGCGCTTGCTCTAGCGTGGGGAAAAGCTGAAGTTCAGAGGAGAGAAGCATGGCTAAAATTTAGCCAAGCCTAATCAGTAGGTATGTTATGGATGGCTGTGAGCGCTTGGCCAGTCTCTGCTGTTGTTTAAGAGAGGCCAAGTCAGCCCTTTGACAGTATGGTTGTTATCAAAATTGCAAACGCATGTGCTTGATGCTGAATGAGGCCCATCAAAACTAAATGTTAGAGTTGGAACAGGGAAAGGTTTATTACAGATTCATGCAAGTATGTGGGTGGCTCTTGCCCTAAGAACTCAAAGTTACTGAACGTTTTCAGTTAAGTACATTTAAAAACAAATGTCAGAGAGAGTTGTGGTAAGTTGTTACAGATTTCTTGGTGTCACATCCTTTGTGCTTAAAGTTAGGACATGGTCAGGAAATAAGGTTCCTATCTCTCTCTACCAGATGAATGTTATTTTCTGTCATTCTTACCCTGTCAAAAGAGGGCAGTCTCAAGACATAACTTTCACCTTGAAATGCCCCATCTTGGATAAGCAGAAACAGATCTCATTTGGCAGCTCCTTCGGGGCAATTTTCACACATTCTGCCCAGCTCTCATCCTTGATGGAGCCAGACACCCAACCCAACAGGTCCTGTCTCCTCAGGCTGTCCAAGTGAGGAGACCAGTTCTCAGAGACTGAGGCCCAGGAAGATGGCCATTGCTAGTAGGTTGCAGAGACAGGGATGGGGGAGAGGTTCACCGCTCCTCAAGGCCTGGGCCAAGGCTACTGGATGGCCTTAGTGAGGGCTCTAGAGCATTACAGGATGTTGTCCACAGTCTATTTCCTGAGACCTCCAGCTCACCCACTGTCCCAAGGCTGGGTGATTTCCAGGCCCTCCAAAAGAATGCCTGAATCTGCCTCTTTTCTCAGTTTCCTGCTGATGACCACCACAAGACCCTTCCTTAATCACTTCCCCAATACTCCCTTCTTGACAGTAACTGGGGTCAGGGCCCACCGTGGTCTTGATCAATAGCTGAGCAGGAAAATGAATGGTCACTCATTGACAGTTGGCTCCTTGTGAATGTGGCCATCTGAGGCACAAAACAAGGCTGAGCTACACCTGTTGCCTAGGAACAGGGTGAGTTGAAATGAAGCACATCAATGGCTAACTGCATAGGGCTGTGCTCACTCTGCTCTGTTACATTGTGAAGAGAATAAGAATCACTGTGAGGTAAATGTTTGTCAAAGTAGTTTTCAAGGTGGGCTGGCTTTGACATTCTTGTTGGCTTTGAAATATTAGCTATAATATATGTGGCACATGCAATCATCTGGCAGCTGTTGAAGGGGAATATATATAAGCACTGCTGACTGCCATGCCTGTGAGTACAGTGAAAATAATGATGTATAAACGTTAAACAAGCCTGTGAAATAAAAATCTGAGGTGGGAAAGGAGTCAGTCAATAAGATTAAAGCACATTGTACCCAACGTATCCTTATGGAACAAAGCAGCATGAGCACAGCCATTAGCAGGGAGCCATTGCTTTGCCGTATTACTCCACATCCTGTTACTAAGCA
Organism: Bubalus kerabau; assembly: GCF_029407905.1. Lineage (NCBI taxonomy): Eukaryota > Metazoa > Chordata > Mammalia > Artiodactyla > Bovidae > Bubalus > Bubalus kerabau. The sequence goes on along the minus strand of NC_073647.1, from coordinate 46,108,250 downwards.
ACAGGTCTTGCCCAGCTATTGGACAGTGCATCGCTCATCCCTGCCAATAAGCAACCATCAGTGAGATACCTACTGATACTTCTCCTGCTCAGCTATTGGTCAGCTCCACATTGGGCCCTACCTGATGATAACTGTCAATGAGGGACCACTGGGGAAGTGATTCAGTCAAGAGACAGTGGTGCATTGGTCATCTGACTCTTGCCTTTGGGCAACTTACTTTTTTTTTTTTTTTTTTAATCGGGAATGTATTTCTGGTAGATGGGGCAAGTTGAGTTTCCCTACATAATATGAGAGTTGAAATGTCCCCAACAATATTAGTGGAGGAGACATTTATGTCTTTCTAGGCTCTGATGCGTAATTTCATGGAGACAGTGTATAGACCTTGTGGCAACAGACTGAGGATTCACCAAGTCTTGGGGTCTTTAAAGCTCATTGGAGTAGCAAAAACATCCAACCTGTTCTTACTTAACTTTTTCCATGTTAAGTGCTTGCTCTTAAGTTCCTTAAGCCCCTAAGAACCCCCACTAGGAAGAGGGTGGTCGAAAGATGAAATGACTAGATGACTCTGAGGAACAGATTTGGAGAGAAAAGTCTTTGGTAGAGGTTCATACAGGGATGGAGGAGGCAGGAGTGTTGAAATGGGACATATAAGTTAAAGAATAAGGGGCACTGAAGGAAAGTCTGAGGGTCATGAGAAGAAATACCATGCCCCTGAATCACCACATCCCAGAATCAGACACACAGAGGTGTCAGGGGTGAGAAGGTTGTAGCTCGGCCTCCTTCAGCACCCACTAACCCATGTTGATGGGCACAGTGGTACATTGTGATGTCTAAGACCCCAAAACCACCATTGGCTGGGGGAGTGCCTAGATGAGCAATCAGATTGAAGGGTGTGGCTCCTCATTGTCCTGAGGAGGTATATATAAGGGAAGTCAGAGGCAGAGATTCTGGGTTAGGCCATTTCATGCTATCATCATAAAGTAACCAGGATTCCAAGGCAGCCAAGAAGACTTTCAATGAGGTGTACTTCAAGGGTGAAAGGACGAAAGAAGACCCTTTGTCCACAGAGATACAGAGGCAGTGTGAAGGTAAGATGATTCCATCTATGCTCCCCACGTTCTCCATTGACTTGACTGCCCAAGACCTCTATACTGCCCTTGCCTGCCAAAAGCCCTCATCAGCCCACATCCCTTTTCATGAAATCTCCCTTCCAACTCAGATGTTATACCCTTTCCTCAATTCAAATACCCTTCTCTTGTATTTCAAGGCACGGAATATGACCATGACGCTCAGAAGACCTATAAAAGGAACCTTGAGACAGAAAATCCGATCATATGACACTCAGTCAAAGAATGTGAAGAGAACAAGAAAACCAAACTGTTTTTTCTGTTCCTGTGCAAGTAACAAACTGAATCAAAGCCGAAAAGGGACGAAAATATGAGGCAGAGTCAAAGAAGGTGGCAGAATCAAAAGAGAAGGTAAACTCAGCCACCCAAGATTGAGAGACCCTGGAGAAGTACAAGCTGGCAGAGAGTAACTGAATAGAAAAGGTCAGACAATTTAAAATTTTGTCTCCAGAGGTCTGCTTTCTTGGAAATGGCCAACCAGGAAAAGACTGACTCTCAGTCTAACATAGTAAACTGATGGCTGCAATTAAAACACACATCAAATGTTGAAAAGATGATATTTGTGTGTGCATGAATTTCTGATGGACAGGGAAGGAAGGAATCAAAGAGGTGGGCACCTGAGTGGGGAGGGATGTGGGGTCCCAAGAGCTGAGGGAACAGACCTTCAGGTCCCCAGTTAGCCAAAGAGTAGAGGTGTCAACTCGGTCAGGAGTCTGCACTGAAGTTGCATAACCCTGCTTCACATTTGATCTCAGCGGCAAGAAGTAATGGTGCGGTGTTACTGCCATTGTTTGGTGTATGGAGGGACATTAGGGTCTAGATTGCCAGAACCCAGATGGGAAGGGGGCTTCACCTGGGGATGGTGAATGTCATACTTCCCCTGAGTGGGGCAGGCAGAAATCACCTCCTGGCCACTTACGTCTTTAAGGGGCTTTGTTGCATCACTCACCTATGCTGTCAGCTAAAGGTGCTCAGGAGGCACAAAATGCTGATACAACTAAAACCCACAATTAGCACTCCCAAAGATTAAAATAATATTTGGAGGCATCAGACAAAATATCAATTAGGCCACTGTTGTCCTGAGAAATTTGTGGGAGCAGTGTGTTCCCAAGGGCAGGGCAGTGGACGTGGCCCAATCCTGGTGCAGATGACTAACAGGATCAGGACACACAGATAATGTTTTTGGGAGGGGGGCACCATGCAGTTTTTAGGATCTTAGTTCCCTGACCAGGGATTGAACTGTTTCCCCTTCTAGTGAAAGCATGGAGTCCTATCCACTGGAAAGCCAGAGAAGTCAGGACAGAGACTTTTGATAAAAGGATTAATATAAGACAGTGTAAAAGCTGGTCTTATATTTATCACCATCCCCAAGTATTTCTAAATAACTATAGTTGTAAAACATTCTTCCCCAATAAACTCGTTTGTTAGTCCAAGTTCTACAAGTTTTCGTGGTTTAAAAAGAAGAGTATCGAATATTTAATTTGGGGTTAAATTTAGTTTTGAAGAGTTTGAATAGTTTCAAGGAGTAGTCAATCAAATATGGAGATATATATGGCAGAGTTTCTACCAGAGGTATCCCGTGTGTTTTTAGAAAACATTTTAGAAAAAATTAAAACAGAGTTTCACCATCAGCATCAAAAGAGTTGAGTTCAGATTTTAAGTCAATTCTACGTTATCTTTTATCTGCACTACAGCTCCCTAGTTAAATCTTTTTTATTATTATTATTTTATTTTATTTTTAAACTTTACAATATTGTATTAGTTTTGCCAAATATCGAAATGTATCCACCACAGTATACCTGTGTTCCCCATCCTGAACCCTCCTCCCTCCTCCTTCCGCATACCCTCCCTCTGGGTCGTCCCAGTGCACCAGCCCAATGCATCCAGTTTCGTGCATCGAACCTGGACTGGCGTCTCGTTTCAAACATATTATACATGTTTCAAAGCCATTCTCCCAAATCTCCCCACCCTCTCCCTCTCCCACAAAGTCCATAAGCCTGATCTATACATCAGTGTCTCTTTTACTGTCTCGTACACAGGGCTATTGTTACCATCTTTCTAAATTCCATATATATGCGTTAGTATACTGTATTGGTGTTTTTTTTTTCTGGCTTACTTCACTCTGTATAATAGGCTCCAGTTTCATCCACCTCATTAGAACTGATTCAAATGTATTCTTTTTAATGGCTGAGTAATTCTCCATTGTGTATATGTACCACAGCTTTCTTATCCATTCATCTGCTGATGGGCATCTAGGTTGCTTTCATGTCCTGGCTATTATAAACAGTGTTGTGATGAACATTGAGGTACACGTGTCTCTTTCCCTTCTGGTTTACTCAGTGTGTATGCCCAGCAGTGGGATTGCTGGACCATAAGGCAGTTCTATTTCCAGTTTTTTAAGGAATCTCCACACTGTTCTCCATAGTGGCTGTACTAGTTTGCATTCCCACCAACAGTGTAAGAGGGTTCCCTTTTCTCCACACCCTCTCCAGCATTTATTGCTTGTAGACTTTTGGATCGCAGCCATTCTGACTGGCGTGAAATGCTACCTCATAATGGTTTTGATTCACATTTCTCTGATAATGAGTGATGTTGAGCATCTTTTCATGTGTTTGTTAGCCATCTGTATGTCTTCTTTGGAGAAAGGTCTATTTAGTTCTTTGGCCCAGTTTTTGATTGGGTCCTTTATTTTTCTGGAATTGAGCTGTATGACTTGCTTGTATATTTTTGAGATTAGTTGTTTGTCAGTTGCTTCATTTGCTATTATTTTCTCCCATTCTGAAGGCTGCCTTTTCACCTTGCTAATAGTTTCCTTTGTTGTGCAGAAGCTTTTAAGTTTTATTAGGTCCCATTTGTTTATTTTTGCTTTTATTTACAATATTCTAGGAGGTGGTTCATAGAGGATCCTGCTGTGATGTATGTCAGAGAGTGTTTTGCCTATGGTCTCCTCTAGGAGTTTTATAGTTTCTGGTGTTACATTGAGATCTTTAATTCATTTTGAGTTTATTTTTGTGTATGGTGTTAGAAAGTGTTCTAGTTTCATTCTTTTACAAGTGGTTCACCAGTTTTCCCAGCACCACTTGTTAAAGAGATTGTCTTTAATCCAAGGTATATTCTTACCTCCTTTGTCAAAGATAAGATGTCCATATGTGCGTGGATTTATCTCTGGGCTTTCTATTTTGTTCCATTGATCAATATTTCTGTCTTTGTGCCAGTGCCATACTGTCTTGATAAAACTGGCTTTGTAATAGAGCCTGAAGTCAGGTAGATTGATTCCTCCAGTTCCATTCTTCTTTCTCAAGACAGCTTTGGCTCTTTGATGTTTTTTTTTATTTCCATACAAATTGTGAAATTATTTGTTCTAGCTCTGTGAAAAATACCGTTGGTATCTTGATAGGGATTGCATTGAATCTATAAATTGCTTTGGGTAGTATACTCTTTTTCACTATATTGATTCTTCCAATCCATGAACATGGTATATTTCTCCATCTATTAGTGTCCTCTTTGATTTCTTTCACCAGTCTTTTATAGTTTTTTTTTATATATAGCTCTTTAGTTTCTTTAGGTAGATATATTCCTAAGTATTTTATTCTTTTAATTACAATGGTGAATGGAATTGTTTCCTTAATTTCTCTTTCTGTTTTCTCATTGTTAGTGTAAAGGAATGAAAGGGATTTCTGTGTGTTGATTTTATATCCTGCAACTTTACTATAGTCATTGATTAGTTCTAGTAATTTTCTGGTGAAGTCTTTAGGGTTTTCTACGTAGAGGATCATGTCATCTGCAAATAGTGAGAGTTTTACTTCTTCTTTTCCAATTTGGATTCCGTATATTTCTCTTTCTGCTCTCATTGCTGTGGCCAAAACTTCCAAGACTATGTTGAATAGTAATGGTGAATGTGGGCACCCTTGTCTTGTTCCTGACTTTAGAGGAAGTGCTTTCAATTTTTCACCATTGAGGATAATGTTTTCTGTGGGTTTGTCATATATAGCTTTTATTATGTTGAGGCATGTTTCTTCTATTCCTGCTTTCTGGAGAGTTTTTATCATAAATGGATGTTGAATTTTGTCAAAGGCTTTCTCTGCATCTATTGAGATAATCATATGGTTTTTATTTTTCAGTTTGTTCATGTGGTGTATTACATTGATTGATTTGCAGATATTAAAGATTCCTTGCATCCCTGGGATAAAGCCCACTTGGTCCTGGTGTATGATCTTTTTAATGTGTTGTTGGATTCTGATTGCTAGAATTTTGTTAAGGATTTTTGCATCTATGTTCATCAGTGATATTGGCCTGTAGTTTTCTTCTTTTGTGGGATCTTTGTCAGGTTTTGGTATTAGGGTGATGGTGGCCTCATAGAATGAGTTTGGAAGTTTACCTTCCTCTGCAATTTTCTGGAAGAGTTTGAGCAGGATAGGTGTTAGCTCCTCTCTAAATTTTTGGTAGAATTTAGCTGTGAAGCCATCTGGACCTGGGCTTTTGTTTGCTGGAAGATTTTTTATTACAGTTTCAATTTCCGTGCTTGTGATGGGTCTGTTAAATTTTCTATTTCTTCCCGGTCCAGTTTTGGAAAGTTGTACTTTTCTAAGAATTTGTCCATTTCTTCCACGTTGTCCATTTTATTGGCATATAATTGTTGATAGTAGTCTCTTATGATCCTTTGTATTTCTGTGTTGTCTGTTGTGATCTCTCCATTTTCATTTCTGATTTTATTGATTTGATTTTTCTCCCTTTGTTTCTTCATGAGTCTGGCTAGTGGTTTGTCAATTTTATTTATCTTTTCAAATAACCAGCTTGTGGCTTTGTTGATTTTTGCTATGGTCCCTTTTGTTTCTTTTGCATTTATTTCTGCCCTAATTTTTAAGATTTCTTTTCCTTCTACTAATCCTTGGGTTCTTCATTTCTTCCTTTTCTAGTTGCTTTAGGTGTATGGTAAGGTTATTTGTTTAACTTTTTTCTTGTTTCTTGAGGTATGCCTGTATTGCTATGAAATTTCCCCTTAGGACTGCTTTTAAAGTGTCCCATAGGTTTTGGGTTGTTGTGTTTTCATTTTCATTCGTTTCTATGCAAATTTTTATTTCTTTTTTGATTTCCTCTGTGATGTGCTGGTTATTCAGCAGCGTGTTGTTCAGCCTCCATATGTTGGAATTTCTAGTAGTTTTTCTCCTGTAATTGAGATCTAATCTTACTGCATTGTGGTCAGAAAAGATGCTTGGAATGATTTCTATTTTTTTGAATTTACCAAGGCTAGGTTTATGGCCCAGGATGTGATCTATCCTGGAGAATGTTCCATGTGCACTTGAGAAAATGGTGAAATTCATTGTTTGGGGATGAAATGTCCTATAGATATCAATTAGGCCTAACTGGTCTATTGTATCGTTTAAAGTTTGTGTTTCCTTGTTAATTTTCTGTTTGGTTGATCTATCCATAGGTGTGAGTGGAGTATTATAGTCTCCCACTATTATTGTGTTATTGTTAATTTCTCCTTTCTTACTTGTTAGCATTTGTCTTACATATTGTGGCACTCCCTTTTTCGGTGCATATATATTTATAATTGTTCTATCTTCTTCCTGGATTGATCCTTTGATCAATACGTAGTGACCATCTTTGTCTCTTTTCACAGCCTTCGTTTTAAAGTCTATTTTATCTGATATAAGTATTGCTACTCCTGCTTTCTGTTGGTCCCTATTTGCATGGAAAATCTTTTTCCAGCCCTTCACTTTCAGTCTGTATGTGTCCCCTGTTTTGAGATGGGTGTCTTGTAGACAACATATGTAGGGGTCTTGTTTTTGTATCCATTCAGCCAGTCTTTGTCCTTTGGTTGGGGCATTCAACCCATTTACGTTTAAGGTAATTACTGATAAGTATGATCCCGCTGCCATTTACTTTATTGTTTTGGGTTCGATTTTATACACCACTTTTGTGTTTCCTGTCTAGAGAATATCCTTTAGTATTTGTTGGAGAGCTGGTTTGGTGGTGCTGAATTCCCTCAGCTTTTGCTTGTCTGTAAAGCATTTGATTTCTTCTTCATATTTGAATGAGATCCTTGCTGGGTACAATAATCTGGTCTGTAGGTTATTTTCATTCCTCACTTTAAGTATGTCTTGCCATTCCCTCCTGGCTTGAAGAGTTTCTATTGAAAGATCAGCTGTTATCCTTATGGGAATTCCCTTGTGTGTTATTTGTTGTTTTTCCCTTGCTCCTTTTAATATTTGTTCTTTGTGTTTGATATTTGTTAATTTGATTAATATGTGTCTTGGGGTGTTTCGCCTTGGGTTTATCCTGTTTGGGACTCTCTGGGTTTCTTGGACTTGGGTGATTATTTCCTTCCCCATTTTAGGGAAGTTTTCAACAATTATCTCTTCAAGTATTTTCTTATGTTCTTTCTTTTTGTCTTCTTCTTCTGGGACCCCTATGATTCGAATGTTGTAGTGTTTAATATTGTCCTGAAGATTTCTGAGATTGTCCTCATTTCTTTTAATTTGTTTTTCTTTTATTCTCTCTGATTGTTTAATTTCTATCATTCTATCTTCTAATTTGCTAATGCTATCTTCTGCCTCTGTTATTCTACTATTTGTTGCCTCCAGAGTGTTTTTAATTTCATTTATTACATTTTTCATTATATATTGACTCTCTTTTTTTTTCTTCTACGTCCTTGGTAAACCTTTCTTGCATCTTGTCAATCTTTGTCTCCAGGCTCTTTATCTGTGATTCCATTTTGATTTCAAGATTTTGGATCAATTTCACTATCATTATTCAGAATTATTTATCAGGTAGATTCCCTATCTCTTCCTCTTTTGTTTGGTTTGGTGGGCATTTATCCTGTTCCTTTATCTGCTGGGTATTCCTCTCTCTCTTCATCTTGTTTAAATTGCTGAGTTTGGGGTGTCCTTTCTGTATTCTGGCAGTTTGTGGAGTTCTCTTTACTGTGGTGTTTCCTCGCTCTGTGTGGGTTTGTACAGGTGGCTTGTCAAGGTTTCCTGGTTAGGGAAGCTTGTTTCGGAGTTCGGCTGGGTGGAGCTGTATTTCTTCTCTCTGGAGTGCAATGAAATGTCCAGTAATGAGTTATGGGATGTCTATGGTTTTGGAGTGACTTTGGGATGCCTGTATCTTCGAGCTCAGGGCTGTGTTCCTTGTTGCTGGAGAATTTGCTTGGTATGTCTTGCCCTGAAACTTGTTGGTCCTTGTGTGGTGCTTGGTTTCAGTGCAGGTATGGAGGCATTTGATGAGCTCCTGTCAATTAATGTTCCTTGGAGTCACGAGCTCCCTGGATTCAGGGTTTGGACTTAAGCCTCCTGCTTCCAGTTATCAGTCTTATTTTTACAGTAGTTTCATAGCTTCTCCTTCTATACAACACCATTGATAAAATATCTACGTTAAAGATGAAAAGTTTCTCTACCGTGAGGGTCACCCAGAGAGGTTCACTGCATTATATGGAGAAAAGTAGAGGGAGGAGGGAGTTAGAGGTGACCCGAATCAGATGAGGTGGAATCAAAAGTGGAGAGAGTGGGCTATCCAGTAATCTCTTCCTTATGTGCACTCCACAACTGGACCGCTCAGAGTTGTTCATGGAGTTATACAGAGAAGAGAAGAAGGAGGAAGTTGACAGAGGTGGCCAGGAGGATAAAAGAGGGGAGTGAAAAGGAGGGAGACAGATCCAGCCAGTAATCAGTTCCCTAAGTGTTCTCCACCGTCTGGAACACACAGATATTCACAGAGTTGGGTAGAGTAGAGAGGGTTTAGGGAGGAGACACAGGCGACCTGGTGGAGAAAAAGGAGAGTCCAAAGGGGGAGAGAGCAGTTAAGCCAGTAATCTCGGTCCCTAGTGATAAATGGGTACTGGAGATTGGGTTCTTAAAGGTACAAAATTGGTAACAAATACATAAAAGCAAAAATTAAAAATCTAGAGTAGAGTTTGGAATTTCAAAAATACGGTTATTAAAATCATTCCACAAAGATGTGCAAATGACATTAATTATCAGCAGCTTATAGAAATGTTGAAAAAATAGAAGAAAAGAAAAAAAAGAAAAGAATAAGGAAAAGACAGAGAGAAAAAACGAACAAACAAAAACAAATAAGGTCGTGAGAATTATAAAGAAAATATAGGTACAAAATTGGTAACTAATACCATAAAGCAAAAGTTAAAAATCTAGAGTAGAGTTTGGAATTTCAGATATACAATGATATTTAAAAGAAGAAGAAAAAGAGAAAATAAAAAAGGGTCACAGAAATTATTAAAAAAAAAAAAACTATAGGTACAAAATTGAAAACAAATACCAAAAAGCTGAAATTAAAAATCTAGAGTAGAGTTTGGAATTTTAAAAATACAATGTCAAAGAAAAGAAGGAAAAAAAAAAACAAGGTCAAAAATATATGTATATATGAAGTTTGCTTTTTAAAAAAAAGGTGTCTTTTTTGGTTTTTTCTTTATTTTTTTTTCAAAGTAATTGGTTATAAAAGTGAAAATTCAAGGAATAATAGAGGACTTAAAAATTTTTAGAAAAATAAAAAAAAAGAAAGAAAGATCCATAAAACTGAATGTAATGAACTGCAACTGATTAGAGAACGTGAAAATATCAATACACAAGATAATGATTAAGAACATTTCCTTGGGAGGTGACCATTCTGCTGGCCTCAGATGGTTGCTAGTTTCTGAGTCACAGAAGATAGGATGGACACAGGCATAGAGGAGAGTAGAAGGTCTGAGCGAAATCATTGTATCACTCAAAAAAGGTTGTTATGGCCACAGTATAGGGGTCAGTTGGAATCTATTCATAGCGAACCTGTATAAGTGGAAGTATAAAGAGTTTCTACTACACTTTGTGAGTGGTAATGAGTGAACCCCCGACCCCCATACAACACAGTGTTTGCAATAGGACTTGTCATGTTTGAATCACAATATACTGTCCTTTTCCAGGAGAGCTACAGGCATCTGATATGGATTTATTGTTGTTGATCTAAATCAATATACCCTTTCTCAACTCATGACTTACTGTTTATGTTTTTCTCTTTTAACCCTAAGAGTCTTTGGATCCTTTTTAAACTCTATGCATCCTCAATTCTTTCTGCAAGGTGGCAGTATATCCATGGATATTAAAATATATACCAGTGCTACTTTAGGGAATCAAGGCCCTCTAACCTCCACTTTTGGTCCACCTCAGGACTTTCCTGATAGCTCTCTTGGGAAAGATTCTGCCTACAAAGCTGTAGACATCAGTTCCATTCCTGGGTAGGGAAGCTCTGCTGGAGAAGGGATAAGCTACCCATCCTAGCATTCTTTGACTTCCCTTGTGGCTCAGCTGGTGAAGAATCCACTTTCTATGTGAGATGCCTGGGCTTGATCCCTGGATAGGAAAAATCCCCTGGAGTAAGGAAAGGTTACCCACTCCAGTATTCTGGCCTGCATAATTCCACGGACTGTATAGTCCATGGGGTCACCAAACGTAGGACACGACTGAGCAACTTTCACTTGCAGCTCTACAGACTTAGTAATCTGTTAACTTCCCCTAACAGCAAGCATTTCAGTCAGTCCTACAACAGGGCATTAATGTGTGATAGTGTTAAATGGTGATAATATATACAGATCTGCAATCACAGCACCCACCTATCAGGGCTCTCTGTCCATATCATCCTGGTACCTGCTTACCTATCTAATTTTCACAGGCAGAGTTGATAGTTCTCCCACATCCTTTGAAAGGACAACAAACCCAGGGTCTCCTTCAATCCTAATGATTTTAAATCACATTCAGTGTCTGACTTTGAATCATCAACTGTGTCTCAGGAGTTAAATGCCTGAAAGATTTAACTAGGGAGCTGCAGTCCAGATAAAACATACCATAGCATTGACTTAAAATCTGAACTCAACTCTTTTGATGCTGATGGTGAAACTCTGTTTTTATTAATTATAAAATGTTTTCTGAAAACACACGGGATTCCTCTGGTAGAGACTCTGCCTTATATATCTCCATATTTGATTAACTACTACTTGAAGCTCTTCAAACACTTCAAAACTAAAGTTAACACCAAATTAAATATTCAATACTCTTCTTCTTAAACCACGAAAACTTGTAGAACTTGGACTAACAAAAGAGTTTATAGGGGAAGAATGTTTTACAACTGTAGTTATTTAGTAATACTAGGCGATGGTGATAAATTTAAGACCAGCTTTGACACAGTCTTATATTAATACTTTTATCAAACATCTCTGTCCTGACTTCTCTGGCTGTCCAGTGGTTGGGACTCCATGCTTTCACTAGAAGGGGAACAGGTTCAATCCCTGGTCAGGGAACTAAGATCCCACAAACTGCATAGTGCCCCCCCCCGACCCAAAAACATTATCTGTGTGTCGTGATCCTGTTAGTCATCTGCACCAGGATTGGGCCACCTCCACTGCCTTGCCCTTGGGAACACACTGCTCCCACAAATTTCCTAGGATAACAGTGGCCAAATTGATATTTGGTCTGATCACTCCAAACATTATTTTAATCTTTGGGAGTGGTAATTGTGGGTTTTAGTTGTATCAGCATGTTGTGCCTCCTGAGCACCTTTAGCTGACAGAATAGGTGAGTGATGCAACAAAGCCCGTTATGAAGTAAGTGGCCAGGATTTGATTTCTGCCTGCCTCACTAAGGGCAAGTATGACATTCCCCATCCCCATGTGAAGCCCTCTTCCCAACTGGGTTCTGGCAATCTAGACCCTAACGTCACCCCACACCACAAACAATGGCAGGAACACCGCACCACAACTCCTTGCCACTGAGATCAATTGTTAAGCAGGGTTATTCACCTTCAGTGTAGACTCCTGATCCAATAGAGACCTGTAATCTCTGGCTAACTGGGGGACCTGAGGGTCTGTTCCCTCAGCTCTTGGGACCCCACATCCCTCCCCACTCAGGTGCCCACCTATTTTCTTCCTGCCCTACCTTCCCATCAGAAAACTCCCACACACACAAATATCATCTTTTCACCTTTTGATGTATATTTTAATCACAGCCATCAGTTTACTATGTTAGTGTGAGTCAGTCTTTTCCTGGTTGACCATTTCTAAGAAAGCAGACCTCTAGAGACAATTCTAAACTATCTGACCTTTTCTATTCAGTTCCTGGCTGCCCAGGTTGTACTTCTCCAGGGTCTCTCATTCTGGGGTGGCTGAGCTTACCTTCTCTTTTGATTCTGCCTCTTTCTTTCACTCTGCCTCTTGTTTTGGTACGCTTTTCAGCTTTGATTCAGTTTCTTACATGCACAGGGACAGAAAAAATAGGTTGGTTTTCCTGTTTTCTTCACCTTCTTCGACTGAGTGGCATATAATTGGATTTTCTATCCAAAGGTTCCTTTTATAGGTCTTCTGACCCTCATGGACATATTCCGTGCCTTGAAAGACAAGAGAAGGGTATTAGTTTTGAGGAAAGGGTATAACATTTGAGTTGGAAGGGATATTTCATGAAAAGGGATGTGGGCTGATGAGGGCTTTTGTGGCAGGAAAGGGCAGTGTAGAGGTCTTGGGCAGTAAAGTCAATGGAGAATGCGGGGAGAATAGATGGAATCATCTTACCTTCACACTGCACCTGTATCTCTGTGTACATAGTTTTCTTTCATCCTTTCGCCCTTGAAGCACACCCCATTGGAACTCTTCTTGGCTGCCGTGGCTTCCTGGTTACCTTATGATGATAGCAGGAAATGGCCTAACCCAGAATCCCTGCCTCTGTCCTCCGTAAATATACCTTCACAGAACCATGTGGAGCCACACCATTCAATCTGATTGGTCAGCTAGGCACTCCCCCAGCCAATGGTGGCTTTGTGGTCTTAGACATCACAATGTACCACTGTGCCCATCAACATGGGTTAATTGGTGCTGAGGGCGGCCATGATACAACTTTCTCACCCCTGACACCTCTGTGTCTCTGATTCTAGGGAGTGGTGTTTCAGGGGCATGGTGTTTCTTCTCATGACACTCTGGCTTTCTTTCAGTGCCCTTTATTGTTTGACTTATATGTCCCCCTTCAACACTCCTGCCCCCTCCATCCCTGTATGAACCTCTACCAAACACTTTTCACTCCAAATCTGTTCCTCAGAGTCGTCTAGTCATTTCATATTTTGACTACCCTCTTCTTAGTGGGGGTTTTTGAGGGGTTTAACGAACTTAAGAGCAAGCACTTAACATGGAAAAAGGTAATTAAGAACAGGTTGCATATTTTTGCTATTCCAATGAGCTGTAGAAGCCCCAAGCCTTGGTGAATCCTCTATCTGTTGCACCAAGGTCTATACACCGTCTCCATATAATTACACAACAGAGCCAAGAAAGTCATAAATGTCTCGTCCACGAATATTGTTGGGGACACTTCAACTCTCATATTGAGTAGGGAAACTCAACTTGCCCCATCTACCAGAAATACATTCCCAATTAAAAAAAAAAAAAGTAAGGGTCCCAAAGGCAAGAGTCAAATGAGGAATGCACCACTATCTCTTGACTGAATCCCTTTCCCAGTGGTCCCTCATTGACAGGTACCATCAGGTAGGGCCCAATGTGGAGCTGACCAATAGCTGAGAAGGAGAAGTACCAGTAGTTATCTCACTGATAGTTGGTTGCTTATTGGCAGGGCCGAGTGATGCATGGTCCAATTGCTGGGCAAGACCTGTTGCTTAGTAACAGGATGGGGAGAAATAAGGCAAAGCAATGGCTACCTGCTAATGGCTGTGTTCATGCTGCTCAGTTCCATAAGGATATGTTGGGTCCAGTGTGCTTTAATCTATTTGACTGACTCCTTTCCCACCGCAGATTTTGATTTCACATGCTTGTTTAACTTTTGTACATCATTCTTTTCATTGTATTCACAGGCATGCCAGTCAGCAGTGCTTATCTATATGCCCCTCCAACAGCTGCCACATGATTGCATGTTCCACATATATTATAGCTAATATTTCAAAGCCAACAAGAAAGTCAAAGACAGCCCACCTTGAGAACTACTTTGACAAACCTTAACCTCACAGTGATTCTTATTCTGTTCACAAGGTAGCAGAGCAGAGTGATTACAGTCCTATGCAGTTTGCCAGTGATGTGCTTCATATCAATCCACCGTGTTCCTAGGCAACAGGTGTAGCTTCGCCTTGCTTAGTGCCTCAGATGGCCCCGTTCACAAGCAGAAAACTCTCAATGAGTGACCATTCATTGTCCTGCTCAGCTATTGATCAGCACGACAGTGGGCCCTGCCCCCCAGTTACTATCAAGAAGGTATTATTGGGGAATGATTAAGGTAGGGTGGTGTGGTGGTCATCAGCTGGAAAGTGAGAGAAGAGGCAGATTCAGGCATTCTTTTGGAGGTCCCGGAGATCACCCAGCCTTGGGTAATAGGGTGAGCTGGACGTCCAAGGTAATAGACTGGGGATGACATCCTGTAGTGCTCCAGAGCCCTCACTAAGGCCCTCCAGTAGCCTTGGCCCAGGCCTTGAGGAGTGGAGAACCTTTGCCCCATCCCTGTCTCTGCAACCTACCAGCAGTGGCCATCTTCTTGGTCCTCAGTCTCTGAGAACTGGTCTCCTCACTTGGACAGCCTGAGGAGACAGGACCTTTTGGGTTGGGTGCCTGGCTCCATCAAGGATGAGAGGTCGGCAGATTGTGGGAACCTTGCCCTGAAGGAGCTGCCAAATGAGATCTGTTTCTGCTTAGCCAGGATGGGACATTTCAAGGTGAAAGTTGTGCCTTGAGACTTTGCCCTCTCTTGACAGGGCAAGAATGACAGAAAATAACATTCATTTGGTAGAGATATATAGGAATATTATTGTCTGACTATGTCCTAACTTTAAGCCCAAAGGATGAGACACCAAGAAGTGTGTAACATCTTACCACAACACTCTCTATCATTTGCTTTTAAATGTCCTTAACTGAAAACGTTCAGTATCTTTGGTTTCTTAGGGCAAGAGCCACCCACATCCTTGGATGAATCTCTAATAAACCTTTCCCTGTTCCAAACTCTAACATTTAGTTTTGATGGGCCTCATTCTGCCCCAAGCATATGGATTTGCAATTTTGATAACAACCATACTGTCGAAGGGCTGACTTGGCCTCTCTTAAACAACAGCAGAGACTGGCCATGTGCTCACAGTCATCCATAACTGACTAGGCTTGTCTAAACTTTAGCGATGCTTTTCTCCTCTGAACTTAAGCTTTCCCCGACGCTTGAGCAAGCGCTAAGAGACAGACATTTCTGATTCCTTTAACAGCTCATTCCAAGAATCAGCTCACTATAGAAAGAAACAATTTCTGTCAAACTGCACCATCATGCTGTCTGTTCATCCATCCCCACCTCTTTCCCTATCACACACACACACACACTCAAACTTACACACACACACATAGTTGCTACACACCTTTAATGAAGTATCTTTTTCTGTTCCATTTTGAGACACGTTAAGAACTTGTGTTCAAAGCATTCTCCCTATGGCATTCAGTTCATTTCATTTGTTCAGTTGTGTCCGACTGTGTGCAGCCCCAGGAACTGCAGCACACCATGATTCCTTGTCCATCACCAACTCCCAGAGCTTGCTGAATCTCATGTCCATGGAATTCCCGATGCCATCCAACCATCTCATACTCTCTCATCCCCTTCTTCTTGGCCTTCATTCCTTCCTAGCATCAGGATCTTTTCCAATGAGGCAGTTCTTTGCATCAGGTGGACAAAGTACTGGAGTTGCAGCTTCAGCGTCAGTCCTTCTAGTGAATAATCAGGACTGATACCACACATCCATGGAGAGATGGCTGCATGGGCACAGGAGGGACTAGAGGAGTTCAAGGTCAGGAGACTTGTCAGTAACGAGATATACTTCGTCCAAGGTAAGGAGCAGTGGCTGCGCTTTGCTGGAGTAGCCGTGAAGAGCTACCACAGTTCCAGGTAAGAGAAACCCACGTAAGATGGTAGATGTTTCAAGACGAAATCAGAGGGCAGACACACTGAAAGCATAATCACCGAAATCTAGTCAATCTAATCACACTAGAACCACAGCCTTGTCTAACTCAATGAAATGAAGCCAGGCCCTGTGGGGCCTCCCAAGTTGGGCGGGTCATGGTGGAGAGGTCTGACAGAATCTGATCCACTGCAGAAGGGAAGAGCAATGCACTTCAGTATTCTTGCCTTGAGATCCGCATGAACAGTATGAAAATGTTAAATGATAGGATACTGAAAGAGGAACTGCCCAGTTCAGTAGGTGCCCAGTATGCTACTGGAGATCGGTGGAGAAATAATTCCAGAAAGAATGACGGGATTGAGCCAAAGAAAAAGCAACACCCAGTTGTGCATGTGACTGGTGACAGAAGAAAGGTCTAATGCTATAAAGAGCAATATAGCATAGGAACCTGGAATGTTAAGTCCATGAATCAAGGCAAAGTGGAAGTGGTAAAACAGGAGATGGCAAGAGTGAATGTCAACATTCTAGGAATCAGTGAAATAAAATGGACTGGAATGGGTGAATTTAACTCAGATGACCATTATATCTACTACGGCATGCAGGAATCCCTCAGAAGAAATGGAGTATCCATCATGAACAACAAAAGAGTCCAAAATGCAGTAGCTGAATGCAATCTCAAAAACTATAGAATGATCTCTGTTTGTTTCCAAAGCAAACCATTCAATATCACAGTAATCCAAGTCTATGCCCCAACAAGTAACAATGAAAAATCTTAAGTTGAATGGTTCTATGAAGACCAGCAAGACCTTTTAGAACTAACACCCAAAAAAGATGTCCTTTATGTTATAGTGAACAGGAATGCAAAAGTAGGAAGTCAAGAAACACCTGGAGTAACAGGAAAATTTGGCCCTGAAGTATGGAATGAAGCAGGGCAAAGGCTAAGAGAGTTCTGAAATTAGAACTCAGTGGTCATAGCAAACACCCTCTTCCAACAACACAAGAAAAGGCTCTACACATGGACATCATCAAATGGTCAACACTGAAATCAGATTGATTATATCGTTTGCAGCCAAAGATGGAGAAACTCTATACAGTCAGCAAAACAAGACATGGAGTTGACTGTGGCTCAGGTCATGATCTGCTTATTGTCAAATTCAGATTTAAATTGAAGAAAGTAGGGAAAACCACTAGACCATTCAGGTATGACATAAATCCAATCCCTTATGATTATACAGTGGAAATGAGAAATAGATTTAAGGGACTACACCTGACAGATAGAGTGCCTGATGATCTATGGATGGAGCTTCATGACATTGCACAGGAGACAGTGATAAAGACTATCCCCATGGAAAAGAAATGCCAAAAAGCAAAAGGGCTGTCTGGGGAGGCCTTACAGTTAGTTGTGAAAAGAAGAGAAGAGAAAAGCACAGGAGAAAAGGAAAGATATACGCATCTGAATGCAGAGTTCTAAATAATAGCAAGAAGAGATAAGAAAGCATTCCTCAGTGATCAATGCAAAGAAGTAGAGGAAAACAACAGAATGGGAAAGACTAGACATCTCTTCAAGGAAATTCGAGATAAAAAGGGAACATTTCATGTAAAGATGGGCTCGATAAAGGACAGAAATATTATGGACCTAACAGAAGCAGAAGATATTAAGAAGAGGTGGTAATAATACCAAGAAAACCTTTACAAAAAAAAAATCTTCATGACCCAGATAATCATGATAGTGTGATCACACACATAGGACCAGAAATCCTGGAATGTGAAGTCAAGTGGGCCTTGGAAATCATCACAACGAACAAAGCTATTGGAGGTGATGGAATTCCAGTTGAGCTATTTCAAATCTGGAAAGATGATGTAGTGAAAGTGCTGCATTCAATATGCCAGCTAATTTGGAAAACTCAGCAGTGGCCACAGGACTGGAAAATTTCAGTTTTCACTCCAATCCACGAGAAAGGCAAAGCCAAAGAATGCTCAAAGTACCGCACTATTCCACTCATCTTACATCCCGTTCAAGTAATTCTTCAAGGCCTGCAAAAGAATGCCTGAATCTGTCCCTTCTCTCACGTTCCAGCTGATGACAATCACACCACCCTTACTTAATCACTTCCCCAATAATCCATTCTTGAGAGTAACTGAGGGGCAAGGCCCACTGTGGTGCTGATCAATAGCTGAGCAGGACAACGAATGGTCACTCATTGAGAGTTGGCTCTTGTGAATGGGGCCATCTGAGGCACCAAGCAAGGCTGAGCTACACCTGTTGCCTAGGAACAGGGTGGGTTGAAATGAAGCACATCAATGGCTAACTGCATAGGGCTGTGCTCACTCTGCTCTGTTACATTGTGAATAGAAAAAGAATCACTGTGAGGTTAAGGTTTGTCAAAGTAGCTCTCAAGCTGGGCTGGCTTTGACATTCTTGATGGCTTTCAAATTTTAGCTATAATATATGCCACACATGCAATCATGTGACAGCTATTGGAGGGGCATATAGATAAGCACTGCTGACTGGCATGCATGGCAATACAATGAAAAGAATGATGTACAAAAGTTAAACAAGCATGTGAAATTAAAATCTGTGGTGGGAAAAGAGTTAATCAAAAAGATTAAAGCACACTGGACCCAACGTATCCTTATGGAACAGAGCAGCATGAGCAAAGCCATTAGCAGGTAGCCATCACTTTGCCATATTATTCCACATCCTGTTTCTAAGCAACAGGTCTTGCCCAGCAATTGGACAGTGCATCGCTCGGCCTTGCCAATAAGCAAACAACTATCAGTGAGATACCTACTGGTACTTCTCCTGCTCAGCTATTGGTCAGCTCCACATTGGGCCCTATCTGATGTTACCTGTCAATGAGGGACCACTGGGGAAGTGATTCAGTCAAGAGACAGTGGTGCATTGGTCATCTGACTCTTGCCTTTGGGCACTTTACATTATTTGTTTTTTAATCGAGAATGTATTTCTGGTAGATGGGGCAAGTTGAGTTTTCCTACTCAAACTGAGAGTTGAAATTTCCCGAAAAATATTAGTGGAGGAGACATTTATAACTTTCATGGCTCTTATGTGTAATTTTATGGAGATGGTGTATAGACCTTGGGGCAAGAGACTGAGTATTCACCAAGTCTTGGGGTCTCTAAAGCTCATTGGAGTAGCAAAAACATCCAACCTGTTCTTAATTACCTTTTTCCATGTTAAGTGCTTGCTCTTAAGTTACTTAAGACCCTCAAGAACCCCCACTAGGAAGAGGGTTGTCAAAAGATGAAATGACTAGATGACTCTGAGGAAGAGATTTGGAGTGAAAAGTGTTTGGTAGAGGTTCATACAGGGATGGAGGAGGCAGGAGTGTTGAAGGGAGACATACATGTCAAAGAATAAAGGGCACTGAAAGAAAACCTGAGGGTCATGAGAAGAAATACCATGCCCCTGAATCACC
Source organism: Bubalus kerabau (assembly GCF_029407905.1). Classification (NCBI taxonomy): domain Eukaryota; kingdom Metazoa; phylum Chordata; class Mammalia; order Artiodactyla; family Bovidae; genus Bubalus; species Bubalus kerabau. The sequence continues at coordinate 46,088,788 of NC_073647.1, read as the reverse complement.
ACTCCACAGAATCAGACACAGAGTGGTATCAGGGGTGAGAAAGTTGTATCATGGCCTCCATCAGCACCCACTAAACCATGTTGATTGACACAGTGGTACATTGTGATGTCTAAGACCCCAAAGCCACCATTGGCTGGGGGAGTACCTAGCTGACCAATCAGATTGAAGGGTGTGGCTCCTCATTGTCCTGAGCAGATATACATAGGGAGGTCAGAGGCAGAGATTCTGGGTTACACCATGTCATGCTATCATCATAAGGTAACCCGGAAGCCACAGCAGCCAAGAAGAGTTCCAATGCGGTGTGCTTCAAGGGTGAAAGGACGAAAGAACACCCTTTGTCCACAGAGATACAGAGGCAGTGTGAAAGTAAGATGATTCCATCTATGCTCCCCACGTTCTCCATTGACTTTGCTGCCTAAGACCTCTACACTGCCCTTGCCTGCCACAAAAGCCCTCATCAGCCGACATCCCTTTTCATAAAATCTCCCTTCCAACTCAGATGTTATACCCTTTCCTTAAAATTAATAACTTTCTCTTGTCTTTCAAGGCACGGAATATGACCATGAGGGTCAGAAGACTTCTAAACGAAACCTCGAGAAAGAAAATCAGATCATATGCCACTCATTCGAAGAAGGTGAAGAAAACAAGAAAACCAAACTTATTTTTCTGTTCCTCTGCACATAAGAAACTGAATCAAAGCTGAAAAGGGTACCAAAATATGAGGCAGAGTCAAAGAAGGAGGCAGAATCAAAAGAGAAGGTAAACTCAGCCACCCCAGAATGAGATACTCTGGAGAAGAATAATCTGGGCAGCCAGGAACTGAATAGAAAAGGTCAGACAGTTTACAATTGTGTCTCCAGAGGTCTGCTTTCTTAGAAATGGCCAACCATGAAAAGACTGACTCCCACACTACCATAGTAAACTGATGGCTGCAATTAAAATACACAACAAATGGTGAAAAGATGATATTTGTGTGTGTGTGAAGTTTCTGATTGGAAGAGAAGGAAGGAAGAATATAGGTGGGCACCTGGTGGGGAGGGATGCGGGGTCCCAAGAGCTGAGGGAACAGACCCTCAGGTCCCCAGTTATCCACAGAGTAGACATCAGGACTGGGTCAGAAGTTTTCACTGAAGGTGAATAACCTTGCTTAACAACTGATCTCAGTGGCAAAGAGTAGTGGTGCAGTGTTACTGCCATTGTTTGGGGTGTGGAGTGACGTTAGGGTCTAGATTTCCAGAACCCAGATGGGAAGAGGGCTTCACATGGGGATGGTGAATGTCATACTTCTCCTGAGTGAGGCAAGCAGAAATCACCTCCTGGCCATTTACATCATAACGGGCTTTGTTGCATCACTCACCTATGCTGTTAGCTAAAGGTGCTCAGGAGGCACAAAATGCTGATACAACTAAAACCCACAATGAGCACTCCCAAAGTTTAAAATAATGTTTGAAGAGTTCACACCAAATATCACTTAGGAAACTGTTATCCTAAGAAATTTGTGGGAGCTGTGTGTTCCCATGGGCAGGGCAGTGGAGGTGGCCCAATCCTGGTGCAGATGACTAACAGGATCACGACACACAGATATTGTTTTTTTGGTGGGGAGCATCATGCAGTTTGTGGGATCTTAGTTCCCTGACCAGGGATTGAACCGGTTCCCCTTCTAGTGAAAGCATGGAGTCCTAACCCCTGGACAGCCAGAGAAGTCAGGATAGAGACTTTTGTACAAGTATTAATATAAGACTGTGTCAGAGCTGGTCTTATTTTATCACCATCCCCTAGTATTTTTAAACTACGGTTGTCAAACATTCTTCCCCAATTAATTTTTTTGTTAGTCCAAGTTCTACCAGTTTTCATGGTTTAAAAAGAAGAGTACCGAATATTTAATTTGATGTTAACTTTAATTTTGAAGTATTTGAATAGTGTCAAGGAGTAGTCAATCAAATATGGAGATATATAAGGCAGAGTCTCTACCAGAGGAATCCCGTGTGTTTTCAGAAAGCATTTTAGAAACAATAAAAACAGAGTTTCACCATCAGCATCAAAAGAGTTGAGTTAAGATTTTAAGTCAATGCTACAGTATCTTTTATCTGGACTGCAGCTGCCTGGTTAAATCTTTCTGGCACTTTAACTCCTGAGAGACACAGTGGATGATTCAAAGTTAGTCACTGAATGTGCTTTAAAATTATTAAGAGTGAAGGAGACCCTGGGTTTGTTGTCCTTTAAAAGGAAGTGTGAGAAATATCAACCCTGTCTGTGAAAATTAGTCAGGTAAGCAGCTACCAGGATGATATGGACAGAGAAACCTTATAGGTGGGTGCTGTGTTTCCAGATCTGTATATATTATCACCATTTAACAGTATCACACTTTAATGCCCTGTTGCAGGACTGACTGAAATACTTGTTGTTAGGGGAAGGTAACAGATTACTAGGCCTGAAGAGCTGAAATTGAAAGTTGCTCAGGCGTGTCCGATGGTTGGTGACCCCATTGACTATACAGACCATGGAATTCTCCGGGCCAGAATACTGCAGTGGGTAGCCTTTCGTTACTCCAGGGGATCTCCCCAACCCAGGGATCAAGCCCAGGCATCCCACATTGAAGGCGGATTCTTCACCAGCTGAGCCACCAGGTAAGCCAAAAAATGCTAGGGTGGGTAGCTTATCGCTTCTCCAGCAGAGCTTCCCTACACAGGAATTGAACTGATGTCTACAGCTTTGCAGGCAGAATCTTTCCCAACTGAGGTATCAGAAAAGTCCTGAGGTGGACCAAAATGGAGGTTAGAGGGCCTTGTTTCCCTAAAGTAGCGCTGGTATTTAGTTTAATATCTGTGGGTATACTGCCACCTTATAGAAAGAATTGAGAACGCATAGAGTTTAAAAAGGATCCAAAGACTTTTAGGGGTAAAAGAGAAAAACATAAACACTAAGTCATGTGTTTAGAAAGGGTATATCCATTTAGATCAGCAACAATAAATCAATATCACATGCCTGTAGCTCTCCTGGAAAAGGACAGTATACTGTGATTCAAACATGACAAGTCCTATTGCAAGCGCTATGTTGTATGGGGATGTGAGTTTTGCTCATTAGCACTCACAAAGAGCAGTAGAAACTCTTTAAACTTCCACTTATACAGGTTCGCTATGAATAGATTCCAACTGACCCCTCTAGCTGTGGCCATAACAACCTGTATTGATTGACAAAATGATTTCCCTAAGACTTTCTACTTTCCTCTATGCCTGTGTCCATCCTATCTTCTGTGACTCACAAACTAGCAACCATCTGAGGCCAGCCGAATGGTCACCTCCCAAGGAAATGTTCTTAATCATTCTCTTGTGTATTAATATTTTCATGTTCTCTAATCACTTGCAGTTAATTACATGCAGTTTGTAGGATAGGTTTTGGAGTATGTATCTTATCAGAAATGCTTGCCAGAGAGGTAAACGGAATAGAATCAACAGTGTGGTGATATAAAATATTATCAGAAGTTGGATTATCTAAGACTGTAAGGGAGAGAATCACTCTCTTCTGCGAAGTATGTCCAAGAATCTGTTTGAAAATATAGTAAAACCCATAAACCAGAGAGTGGATCAGAAGTCAAAAGAACTTATGAGAAACTTATTTTATCAGTAGTCAAGTAAAACTCTTTGTCTTTGTATTAAGAAAACCCATTTGCATGACACCAAATGCAATAGCCAAAGCAGTGCCCATGGACTCATGATGAGTGCAAAATCCTGCTGGTCCAGAGGCTTCTCTTGATTGGCAGAGGTCAAGAGCAAATCTATGTGCCTAGGGTCAGATCGCATCCACCCAGGATCACATTCACAGATCAGCAGGAATCAAGTGGGAGTCCCCAAACTTTACATGCTCCTGGCCAAGTCCCTCACTCCAGTGTCTTTCCTACAGGTTTCACTCATTACTGCCTTGAGATGATCATGATTAAGTTTCCCCTCACCATCTCTTCAATTAACTGTCATGGGCAACTAGAAATCTGAATGCAAAAGATTGAAATAGGATCCTTACCTTATGCCACATAAAAAACTAATCTCAGAGTTTATTAAAGATTTAACTGCAAGATCTGAAACTATAAATCAACGAGAAGAAAACATCCTGGAAAAGTTGTAAACATTGGTCTTAGAATTGGTTTTATGTATGTGAAACTGAAAGCATAGGCAACAAAAGCAAAAATAGAAAAGTAGGATGACTTCAAATGATTAAACTGTCTCCCCCAAAGAACATCAAAAACACATCTACATAGAAGCCAAGCTGATGGTTACCAAATGGCAAGTTGGGCCGGGGGGATGATTGGAAGTTGGGGATTAACATATATATAGACACCACTATATATATAATAAATAACCAACAAGGACCTACTACAAAACCACAGGCAACTCTGCTAGAAATTCTGTAACAACATAAATGGAAAAAGAATTTGTAGAGGAATAGATATATGTATGTGTGCCTGTGCAAGCTCAGTTGATTCAGATGTGGCCTACTCTTTGTGACCCTATAGAATGCAGCCTGCTAGGCTCCTCTGTCCATGAGATTCTCCAGGTAAGAATACTGGAGAGGCTTGTCATGTCCCTCTGAGCATATCTTCCCTACCCAGGCATTCAACCCAAATCTCCTTCATTGCAGGGTGATTCTTTAACAACTGAGCCAAGTGGGAAGCCCGAATACATGTATATGTAAAGCTGAATCACTTTGCTGGACACCTGAAACTCAACATGGTAAATCATATATACTAGAATGGAAAAAAATAAAAAGAAACCATCAACATGTAGAACAATTAGCTCCAAAAACTAATTGGAAAATACAGATAGATTCCCAAACTTATTCTCAAAGAAAGATCCACAGGGAACAGGGTATGAAGGGAAAAGGGTGATTCAAGTCCTGACGTGTGCCCTTGGAGAGGACTCAGAATATGAGGGAGATTACATGGTTGGAGATATGCCCTCGGTGTGAGTGTATCGAGCCATATATTGGACACACAAGTCCTGGGGTCTGACAAAGGGAAGACAAACACCCTTAGATGGTTGCAGGGCTATGTGGACTAACAGGAGGTCTGTGGGAAGCCCAGACTCCCCCTCCAGGAGCATGTGCTCAGGGGCTTGCTCCCAAGCCACAATGAAGAGGACAGACAGTGACCGCATTTGTGGATACCTGTTTTCCCAACAACTGCCCACCCTTACACACGCCCTGCTTTCTGTGTGGCCGATCTGCACTGGAGCAGGGGCTGCCATGACCAGGCAGAAAGCTGAGATGTGGGAAACAGAGGTGCATCTGGCCCAGGGCGGCATGTGGGTGGAACAGCCGGGATCATGCTTATGGAGGGCACTTACATAGGCAGCGTATCAGGAGAAGTCCTGATCTCTGAGGGAGTCCAGACTGCCACAGCAGATGACCCAGTATGTGCCCAGAGCCCATGAGGGCCTCAACTGCCCAATACCACCCCTCTTCAACAGGGCAGGTATAGCAGAAGCTGGGGGAAGTGATCAGCTGTGAGGGACCAAGAGGTCTCAGACCAGAAATTATGTTTAAGCAGGGCAGGAAACACTACTGATGGTGATGGCACAGATGGCACATTGGAGGCAGCCTGGATCTCTGTAAGCAGCCAGCATGAAGATTTGCTCCTTTTGTTATTTTTCTAACCAGAACATGCTCCTCTTGTCCCTCTGTGGAAAGGGTTGCAGTGCTGGGAGAGGGGAGCATACATACCTGAGGTAACACAGCCATATCTGGCCTGATATTCAGGGCTTCTGCTCCAGAAAGATGGCATCCCACCCTGCCCCCAATAGGACAGTAAAAGCCACTGAGGAAAAGGAAGTCTCTGCCTCACTTCTGGCTTCAGACCTGGTACCACTGAACTTCCCAGCCATAGGTGCTGGCACACCCTAAGGAAAGATGTGACTTGTAGTCCATCAAATCCAGCCCCACCCCCACCCCACCCCCAGCTGACTATGGTGCAGATTGTACAGTGATGCTCCCCCACAAGATCACGCCTTCAAGACCATAATAGAAAATTGATGCACTTAAATTCGGAGAGGCAGAGACTAATGGGAAGACAGAAGGACTGGTCTCCACTGAAAGCCTGAGAGGAAGTCAATTCAGTTTGTCAGTCGTGTCTGATTCTTTGCGACACCATGAACCGCAGCACACCAGGCCTCCCTGCCCATCACCAACTCGCGGAGTCCACCCAAACCCATGTCCATTGAGTTGGTGATGCCATCTAACCATCTCTTCCTCTGTCGTCCCCTTCTCCTCCTGCCCTCAATATTTCCCAGCATCAGGGTCTTAACAATGAGTCAGCTCTTTGCATCAGGTGGCCAAAATATTGGAGTTTCAGTTTCAACATCAGTCTTTCCAATGAATACTCAGGACTGATATCCTTTAGGATGGACTGGTCGATCTCCTTGCAGTCCAAGGGACTCTCGAGAGTCTTCTCCAACATCACAGTTCAAAAGCATCAATTCTTTGTGCTCAGCTTTTTTATAGTCAAACTCTCAATCCATACCTGACCACTGGAAAAACCATAGCCTTGACTAGACAGACCTTTGATGCCAAAGTAATGTCTCTGCTTTTTATTTTTAATATAAATGTATTTATTTTAATGGGAGGTTCCTTATTTTACATATTGTATTGCTTTTGCCATATATCCACATAAACCTGCCACAGGTGTACATGTGTTCCCCATCCTGTACCCCCCTCCTACCTCCCTCCCCGTACCATCCCTCTGGGTGATCCCAGTGCACCAGCCCAAGCATCCTGTATTATTCATCGAACCTGGACTAGCGATTCGTTTCATATATGATATTATACATGTTTCAATGCCATTCTCCCTAATCACCCCACCCTCTCCCACAGACTCATTGCTTTTTTATATTCTGTCTAGGTTAGTCATAACTCTACTTCCAAGGAGTTAGCTCCCTTTAATTTCATGGCTGCAGTCACCATTCTGCAGTGATTTTGGAGCCCCAAAAATAAACTCAGCCACTGTTTCCACTATTTCCCCATATACTTCCCATGAAGTGATGGGACCAGATGCCATGATCTTCGCTTCTGAATGTTGAGCTTTAAGCCAACTTTTTCACTCTCTTCTTTCACTTTCACAAGAGGCTCTACAGTTATTTATCACTTTCTGCCATAACGGTGGTGTCATCTGTGTATTTGAGTTTATTGATATTTCTCTCGGCAATCTTGATTCCAGCTTGTTCTTCCTCCAGCCCAGCGTTTCTCATGATGCACTCTGCATATAAATTAAATAAGCAGAGTGACAATATACAGCCTTGATGTACTCTTTTTCCTACTTGGAACCAGTCTCTTGTTCCATGTCCAGGTCTAACTGTTGCCTCCTGACCTGCATAGAGGTTTCTCAAGAGGCAGGCCAGGTGGTCTGGTATTCCCATCTTTTTCAAAATTTTCCAGTTTCCTGTGATCCACACAGTCAAAGGCTTTGGCATAGTCAATAAAACAGAAATAGATATTTTTATGGAACTCTCTTTCTTTTTCCATGATCCAGCGGATTTTGGCAATTTTATCTCTGATTCCTCTGCCTTTTCTATAACCAGCTTGAACATCTGGAAGTTCAAGATTCACACATTGCTGAAGCCTCCATTGGAAAACTTTAAGAATTACTTGACTGGCATGTGAGATGAGTGATATTGTGTGGTAGTTTGAGCCTTCTTTGGCGTTGCCGTTCTTGGGTTTTGGAGTGAAAACTGACCTTTTCGAGTTCTGTGGCCACTGCTGAGTTTTCCAAATGAGCTGGCATATTGAGTGCAGCACTTTCACTGCATCGTCTTTCCAGATTTGAAAAAGCTCACCTGGAACGCCATCACCTCCACTAGCTTTGTTCGTAGAGATGCTTTCTAAGGCCCACTTGACTTCACATTCCAGGATGTCTGGCCCTAGGTATGTGAACACAACATCATGATTATCTGGGTCATGAAGATTATTTTTTCTACAGTTCTTCTCGGTATTCTTACCACTTCTTGTTAATATCTTCTGCTTCTGTTAGGTCCATACCATTTCTGTCCTTTATCGAGCCCATCTTTGCATGAAATATTCCCTTGGTATCTGCAATTTTCTTGAAGAGATGTCTAGTCTTTCCCATTCCATTGTTTTCCTCTACTTCTTTGCATTGATCACTGAGGAAGGCTTTCTTATCTCTTCTTGCTATTATTTGGAATTCTGGATTCAGATGTTTATATCTTTCTTTTTCTTCCGTGCTTTTCGCTTCTCTTCTTTTCACAACTATTTGTAAGGCCTCCCCAAACAGCCCTTTTGCTTTTTGGCATTTCTTTTCCATGGGGATGATCTGGATCCCTGTCTCCTGTACAATGTCACGAACCTCCGTCCATAGTTTATGAGGCACTCTATCTGTCAGGTGTAGTCCCTTAAATCTATTTCTCACTTCCACTGTATAATCATAAGGGATTGGATTTACGTCATACCTGATTGGTCTAGTGTTTTTCCCTACTTTCTTCAATTTAAATCTGAATTTGGCAATAAGGAGCTCATGAGCTGTGCTAGAGGCAGCTCCCAGTCTTGTTTTGCTGACTATATAGACTTTCTTCATCTTTGGCTGCAAACGATATAATCAATCTGATTTCAGTGTTGACCATCTGGTGATGTCCATGTGTAGAGTCTTTTCTTGTGTTGTTGGAAGAGAGTGTTTTCTATGACCAGTGTGTTCTCTTTGGAAAACTCTATTAGCCTTTGTCCTGCTTCATTCCATACTCCAGAGCCAAATTTTGCTGTTACTCCCTGTGTTTCTTGACTTCCTTCTTTTGCGTTCCAGTCCACTATAATGTAAAGTACATTTTTTTTTTTTTGATGCTGGTTCTAAAAGGCATTGTCGGTATTCATAGAACCGTTAAACTTCAGCTTCTTCATCGTTACTCATTGGGTCATAGTCCTGGATGACTTTTATATTGAATGATTTGCCTTGAAAATGAACAGAGATCATTCTATAGTTTTTGAGATTGCATCCAGCTTCTGCATTTTAGACTCTTTTTTTGACCATGATGGCTACTCCATTTCTTCTAAGGGATTCCTGGCTGCCGTAGTAGATATATTGGTCATCTGAGTTAAATTCACCCACTCCAGTCCAATTTAGATCACTGATTCCTAGAATGTTGATGTTCACTCTTGTCATCTTCCATTTGACCACTTCCAATTTGCCTTGATTCATGGACTTAACATTCAATTTCCTATTCTGTATTGCTCCTTATAGCATTGGACCTTTCTTCTGTCTCCAGTCACATCCATAACTGGGTATTTTTTCTGCTTTGGCTCAATCTCTTCATTCTTTCTGGAGTTATTTCTCCACCATTCTACAGTAGCATATTGGCACCTACTGACCTGGGGAGTTCCTCTTTCAGTATCCTATCATTTTGCCTTTTCATACTGTTCATGCTGATCTCAAGGCAAGAACACTGAAGTGGATTCCCCTTCCCTTCTCCAGTGGACCACACTCTGTCAGATCTCTCCATCATGACCCTCCCAACTTGGGAGGCCCCACAGGGCCTGGCTTCATTTCATTGAGTTAGACAAGGATGTGGTTCTAGTGTGATTAGATTGACTAGATACCTGTGATTCTGTTTTCAGTGTGTCTGCCCTCTGATGCCGTCTTGCAACACCTACCATCTTACGTGAGTTTCTCTTAACTTGGACTTGGGGTATCTCTTCACGGCTGCTCCAGCAAAGCACATCCACTACTCCTTACCTTGGACTAGGTGTATCTCCTCAATGCCACCACTCCTGACCTTGAACGTGGACTAGCTCCTCTAGCCCCTCCTGTGCCCATGCAGCCTCCACTCGATGGACGTGTGGTATCAGTCCTGATTATTCACTAGAAGGACTGACGCTGAAGCTGCAACTCCAGTACTTTGTCCACCTGATGCAAAGAACTGTCTCATTGGAAAAGATCCTGATGCTAGGAAGGAATGAAAGCCAAGGACAAGGGGATGAGAGAGGATGAGATGGTTGGATTCCATCGGGGATTCCATGGACTTCAGTTTCAGCAAGCTCTGGGAGTTGATGATGGACAAGGAATCCTGGTGTGCTGCAGTCCATGGGGTTGCACACAGTTGGACACAACTGAACAAATGAAATGAACTGATTGCCATAGGGAGAATGCTTTGAATACAAGATGTTAACGTGGCTCAAAATGGAACAGAAAAAGATATTTCATTAACATGGAAGATAAGGAGGGTGCGCAGCAACTATTTGTGTGTGTGTAAGTTTGTGTACATGTGCGTGTGTGTGTGTGTGTGTGTGTGTCTGTGTGACTGAGATGGGAAAAGACGTGAGATGGATGAACGGACAGCATGATGGACCAGTTTGACAGGAAGTGTTTCTTTCTGTAGTGAGCTGATTCTTAAAAGGAGCTGTTAAAGGAGTCAGAAATGTCTGACTCTTAGCGCTTGCTCCAGCGTGTGGGAAAGCTGAAGTTCAAAGGAGAGAAGCATGGCTAAAATTTAGCCAAGCCTAGTCAGTGGGCATGTTATGGATGACTGTGAGCCCTTGGCCAGTCTCTGCTGTTGTTTAAGAGGGGCCAAGTCAGCCCTTCCACAGTATGGTTATTATCAAAAGTGCAAATTCATGTCCTTCATGCAGAATGAGGCCCATCAAAACGAAATGTTAGAATTTGGAAAGGTTTTTTCAGATTCATACAAGGATATGGGTGGCTCTTGCCCTAAGAACTCAAAGTTACTGAACGTTTTCAGTTAAGTACATTTAAAATAAATGTCAGAGAGAGTTGAGGTAAGTTGTTACAGAATTCTTGCTGTCACATCCTTTGTGCTTAAAGTTAGGTCATGGTCAGGTAATAATGTTTCTATATATCTCTACCAGATAAATGTTGTTTTTTATCATTCTTGCCCTGTCAAGAGAGGGCAGAGTCTCAAGGCAGAACTTTCACCTTGAAATGTCCCATCTTGGATAAGCAGAAACAGATCTCATTTGGCAGCTCCTTCAGGGCAAGGTTCCCACATTCTGCCCAGCTCTCATCCTTGATGGAGCCAGGCACCCAACCCAACAGGTCCTGTCTCCTCAGGCTCTCTAAGTGTGGAGACCAGTTCTCAGAGACTGAGGCCCAGGAAAATGGTCACTGCTAGTAGTTCTCAGAGACAGGGATGGGGGAGAGGTTCACCACTCCTCAAGGCCTGGTCCAAGGCTACTGGAGGGCCTTAGTTAGGGCTCTGGTGCACTACAGGATGTTGTCCACAGTCTATTCCCTGGGACCTGCAGCTCACCCACTGGCCCAAGGCTGGGTGATCTCCAGACCCCCCAAAAGAATGCCTGAATCTGCCCCTTCTCTCACTTTCCAGCTGAGGACCACCACACCATCCTTACTTAATCATTTCCCCAAGACTACCTTCTTGACAGTAACTGGGGCAGGGCCCACTGTGATGCTGATCAATAGCTGAGCTGGACAACGAATGGTCACTCATTTACAGTTGGGTGCTTGTGAATGGGGCCATCTGAGGCACCAAGTAAGGCTGAGCTACACCTGTTGCCTAGGAAGAGGGTGGGGTGAAATGAAGCACATCAATGGCTAACTGCATAGGGCTGTGCTCACTCTGCTCTGTTACATTGTGAATAGAATAAGAATCACTGTGAGGTTAAGGTTTGTCAAAGTAGTTCTCAAGGTGGGCTGGCTTTGACATTCTTGTTGGCTTTGAAATATTAGCTGTAATATATGTGGCACATGCAATCATGTTGCAGCTGTTGGAGGGGCATATAGATAAGCACTGCTGACTGGCATGCCTGGGAATTCAATGAAAAGAATGATGTACAAAAGGTAAACAAGCCTGTGAAATCAAAATCTGAGGTGGGAAAGGAGTCAGTCAAAAAGATTAAAGCAGGAGGAGGAGCTAAGATGACGGAGGAGTAGGAAGGGGAGAACACTTTCTCCCCCACAAATTCATCAAAAGAACATTTAAACGCCAAGTAAATTCCACAAAACAACTTCTGAATGCCAGCAGAGGACGTCAGGCACCCAGAAAAGCAACCCAAGTCTTCAAAAGGAAGTAGGAAAAAATATAAAAGACAAAGAAAGAAACAAATGAGGGAGGAATGGAGTTCCATGCCGGGAAGGGAGTCTTAAAAAGAGAGAAGTTTCCAAACACCAGGAAACCTTCTCACTGCCGAATCTGTGCCGAGCCTTGGAAGCACAGAGGGCAACATAACAGGGAGGAAAAATAAATATACAATTAAAACCCGCACATTGCGAGCCCTATGGTAACTCCCCCAGCAGAGAAGCAGCGCAGATGCCTGCATCCGCCATTAGCAAGCAGGGGCTGGTCGAGGAGGTGCAGCGTGGACAGGGAGGGGTGGCGGGGGCTGCATTGCAAGGATCTGGCCTGAATACCCCAAGCGCTATCTGAGCAAAATAATTTGGGCTAGCAAACCAGACTGTGGGATATCTACCACGCGAAAAGCCAGCTCCTACCTAAGACACCACTAGGCCCACGCATGGAACAAAGGACTGAACAGAGATAGCCTGCGGAAGACCATCCCTCTCCAGTGATAGGCAGCCAGAGCTGGAAGGGGACAATCACAGCCCCAGAAAGACATTATCTATAAAACTGTAAGCAGGCGTCTTTGCTAACTAAAACTTCTTGGGGGTCTGGATGGTCAACATCTGCCTGAGAAGGTGCGCCGGTGCACACCTAGATAACCGAGCAGCGGGCAGGGGATAAGTCGCAGCAATCGCATGCACCAAACACCTCATGACCTGAGCTGCTGGGATTTGGGAAGGGCACAAAACACGGGCCGAACCGAGAGTCTGCGCCTCTGAGGACTACCCGAGTGCCTGAACCTGAGCGGCTTGGACCTGGAAGTGCAGGGCTGGCCACGGATGGTTCCCAGCGGAGCAACCTAGAGCCTGAGCAGCGTGGGCAGGGAGGCTACACACGCCGTGAACCGGGGTCAGACCCAGTGTGGCTGAGGCACTGCGAGCACACACCAGTGTTATTTGTTTGCAGCATCCCTCCCTACCTCCCCTCAGTGCAACTGAATAAGTGTGCCAAAAAAAAAAAAAAAAAAAAAAAGAAGTGTCCTCCACCATCCCCTTTGTATCAGGGCGGAAACCAGACACTGAAGAGACCAGCAAACAGAAAAAGCTATAACAGAGGGAACCGCCTTGGAAGCTACAGGCAATAGATTAAAACCCTGTGCTTAGTACCAACTACATAGGAAGGGGCCTATAGATCTTGAGAAATATAAGTCGGGCCAAGGAACTAGCCCAAAATGAACTGAACCCACAATACTCACAACAAAAACAGAGAAAGTCCTAGATATATTTTTACTATTTTTACGATCATTCTTTCTTTCTTTTTTTTATTTTTTATTAATTTAAAAAAAATTAAGGCCTCTATTATTCCTTTAATTTTCACTTTTATACCCGATTAAAAGTAAAAAAAAAAGAAGACACCTTTTTTTTTTTTTAAAGCAAACTTCATATATATATTTTGACCTTGGTTTTTTTTTTTTTTTTTTTTTCCTTCTTTTCTTTAACATTGTATTTTTGAAATTCCAAACTCCAGTGTAGATTTTTAATTTTAGCTTTTTGGTATTTGTTATCAATTTTGTACCTATAGTTTTTTTTTATAATTTCTCTGACCCATTTTTATTTTCTCTTTTTCTTTTTCTCTGTTTTTTTTTTTCATCTTCTTTTAAGTATCATTGTATATCTGAAATTCCAAACTCTACTCTAGATTTTTAATTTATGCTTTTTGGTATTTGTTATGAATTTTGTACCTGTATTTTCTTTATAATTTATGCAACTGTGTTTGTTCTTGTTTGTTTTTTTTTCTCTCTCTCTTTATTTTTCGTCTTCTTTTTTTAGCATTGTGTTTTAGAAATTCCAAACGCTACTCTAGATTTTTAACTTTTCCTTTTTGATATTAGTTATCAATTTTGTACCTATATTTTCTTTATAATTTTCACGACCTTGTTTGTTTTTGTTTGTTCGTTTTTTCTCTCTTTCTTTTCCTTCTTCTTTTCTTTAACATCGTATTTCTGAATTTCCAAACTCTACTCTAGATTTTTAATTTTTGCTTTTATGTATTTCTTACCAATTTTGTACCTTTAAGAACCCAATCTTCAGTACCCATTTATCACTAGGGAGCGAGATTACTGGCTTAACTGCTCTCTCTCCCTTTGGACTCTCCTTTTCCTCCACCAGGTCGCCTGTGTCTCCTCCCTAACCCCTGTCTACTCTACCCAACTCTGTGACTTTCTGTGTGTTCCAGACGGTGGAGAACACTTAAGGAACTGATTACTGGCTGGATCTGTCTCCCTCCTTTTCACTCCCCTCTTTTATCCTCCTGGCCATCTCTGTCAACTTCCTCCTTCTTCTCTTCTTTGTATAACTCCGTGAAAAACTCTGAGTGGTCCAGTTGTGGAGTGCACATAAGGAAGAGGTTACTGGAAAGCCCACTCTCTCCTCTACTGATTCCATTTCATCTCATTTGGGTCATCTCTAACTCCCTCCTCCCTCTTCTTTTCTCCATATAATGCTGTGAACCTCTCTGGGTGACCCTCACGGTAGAGAAACTTTTCATCTTTAATGTAGATGTTTTATCAATGGTGCTGTATAGAAGGAGAAGCTATGAAATTACTGTAAAATTAAGACCAATAACCGGAAGCAGGAGGCTTAAGTCCAAACCCTGAATCCAGGGAGCTCCTGACTCCAAGGAACATTAATTGACAGGAGCTCATCAAATGCCTCCATACCTGCACAGAAACCAAGCACCACACAAGGACCAACAAGTTTCAGGGCAAGACATACCAAGCAAACTCTCCAGCAACAAGGAACACAGCCCTGAGCTCGAAGATACAGGCAGCCCAAAGTCACTCCAAAACCATAGACATCCCATAATTCATAACTGGACATTTCATTGCACTCCAGAGAGAAGAAATACAGCTCCCCCCACCAGAACTCTGACACAAGCTTCCCTAACCAGGAAACCTTGACAAGCCACCTGTACAAACCCACACACAGTGAGGAAACGCCACAATAAAGAGAACTCCACAAACTGCCAGAATACAGAAAGGACACCCCAAACTCAGCAATTTAAACAAGATGAAGACACAGAGGAATACCCAGCTGATAAAGGAACAGGATAAATGCCCATCAAACCAAACAAAAGAGGAAGAGATAGGGAATCTACCTGATAAAGAATTCCGAATAATGATAGTGAAATTGATCAAAAATCTTGAAATCAAAATGGAATCACAGATAAAGAGCCTGGAGACAAAGATTGACAAGATGCAAGAAAGGTTTAACAAGGACCTAGGAGAAAAATAAAAGAGAGTCAATATATAATGAAAATGCAATAAATGAAATTAAAAACACTCTGGAGGCAACAAATAGTAGAATAACAGAGGCAGAAGATAGGATTAGCGAATTAGAAGATAGAATGGTAGAAATAAAAGAATCCGAGAGGATAAAAGAAAAACGAATTAAAAGAAATGAGGACAATCTCAAAGACCTCCAGGACAATAGTAAACACTACAACATTTGAATCATAGGGGCCCAGAAGAAGAAGACAAAAAGAAAGACTATGAGAAAATACTTGAAGAGATAATTGTTGAAAACTTCCCTAAAATGGCGAAGGAAATAATCACCCAAGTCCAAGAAACCCAGAGAGTCCCAAACAGGATAAACCCAAGGTGAAACACCCCAAGACACATATTAATCAAATTAACAAAGATCAAACACAAAGAAATATTATAAGCAGCAAGGGAAAAACAACAAATAACACACAAGGGAATTCCCATAAGGATAACAGCTGATCTTTGAATAGAAACTCTTCAAGCCAGGAGGGAATGGCAAGACATAGTTAAAGTGATGACAGAAAATAACCTACAGCCCAGATTATTGTACTCAGCAAGGATCTCATTCAAATATGAAGGAGGAATCAAACTCTTCAGAGAAGCAAAAGCTGAGCAAATTCAGCACCACCAAACCAGCTCTCCAACAAATACTAAAGGATATTCTCTAGACAGGAAACACAAAAACGGTGTATAAAATCGAACCCAAAACAATAAAGTAAATGGCAGCGGGATCATACTTATCAGTAATTACCTTAAACGTAAATGGGCTGAATGCCCCAACCAAAAGACAAAAACTGGCTGAGTGGATACAAAAACAAGACCCCTGCATATGTTGTCTACAAGAGACCCACAATAAAACAGGGGACACATACAGACTGAAAGTGAAGGGCTGGAGAAATATTTTCCATGCAAATAGGGACCAAAAGAAAGCAGGAGTAGCAATACTATATCAGATAAAATAGACTTTAAAACAAAGGCTGTGAAAAGAGACAAAGATGGTCACTACATAATGATCAAAGGATCAATCCAAGAAGAAGGTATAACAATTATAAATATATATGCACTGAAAACGGGAGTGCCGCAATATGTAAGACAAATGTTAACAAGTAAGAAAGGAGAAATTAACAATAACACAATAATAGTGGGAGACTATAATACCCCACTCACACCTATTGATAGACCGACTAAACAGAATATTAACAAGGAAACACAAACTTTAAATGATACAATAGACCACTTAGACCTAACTGATATCTACAGGACATTTCATCCCAAAACAATGAATTTCACCATTTTCTCAAGAGCACATGTAAACTTCTCCAGGATAGATCACATCCTGGGCCATAAATCTAGACTTGGTCAATTCAAAAAAATAGAAGTCATTTCAAGCATCTTTTCTGACCACAATGCAGGAAGATTATATCTCAATTACAGGAGACAAACTACTAAAAATTCCAACATATGGAGGCTGAACAACACGCTGCTGAATAACCAGCAAATCACAGAAAAAAATCAAAAAAGAAATGAAAATTTGTATATAAACGAATGAAAATGAAAACACAACAACCCAAAACCTATGGAACACTTTAAAAGCAGTCCTAAGGGGAAAGTTCATAGCAATACAGGCATACCTCAAGAAACAAGAAAAAAGTTAAGCAAATAACCTAACCCTACACCTAAAGCAACTAGAAAAGGAAGAAATGAAGAACCCCAGGGTTAGTAGAAGGAAAGAAATCTTAAAAATTAGGGCAGAAATAAATGCAAAAGAAACAAAAGAGACCATAGCAAAAATCAACAAAAGCTGGTTCTTTGAAAGGATAAATAAAATTGACAAACTATTAGGAGACGCATCAAGAAACAAAGGGAGAAAAATCAAATCAATAAAATTAGAAATGAAAATGGAGTGATCACAACAGACAACACAGAAATACAAAGGATCATAAGAGACTACTATCAACAATTATATGCCAATAAAATGGACAACGTGGAAGAAATGGACAAATACTTAGAAAAGTACAACTTTCCAAAACTTGACCAGGAAGAAATAGAAAATCTGAACAGACCCATCACAAGCACGGAAATTGAAACTGTAATCAACAATCTTCCAGCAAACAAAAGCCCAGGTCCAGACGGCTTCACAGCTGAATTCTACCAAAAATTTAGAGAAGAGCTAACACCTATCCTGCTTAAACTCTTCCAGAAAGTTGCAGAGGAAGGTAAACTTCCAAACTCATTCTATGAGGCCACCATCATCCTAATACCAAAACCTGACAAAGATCCCACAAAAGAAGAAAACTACAGGCCAATATCACTGATGAACATAGATGCAAAAAACCTTAACAAAATTCTAGCAATCAGAATCCAATAACACATTAAAAAAATCATACACCAGGACTAAGTGGGCTTTATCCCAGGGATGCAAGGATTCTTCAATATCCACAAATCAATCAATGTAATACACCACATTAACAAACTGAAATTAAAACCCATAAAATTATCTCAATAGATGCATAGAAAGCCTTTGACAAAATTCAACATCCATTTATGATAAAAACTCTCCAGAAAGCAGGAATAGAAGGAACATACCTCAACATAATAAAAGCTATATATGACAAACCCACAGCAAACATTATCCTCAATGGTGAACAATTGAAAGCATTTCCTGTAAAGTCACGAACAAGACAAGGGTGCCCACTTTCACCATTACTATTCAACATAGTTTTGGAAGTTTTGGCCACAGCAATCAGAGCAGAAAAAGAAATAAAAGGAATCCAAATTGGAAAAGAAGAAGTAAAGCTCTCACTGTTTGCAGATGACATGATCCTCTACATAGAAAACCCTAAAGACTCCACCAGAAAATTACTAGAACTAATCAATGACTGTAGTAAAGTTGCAGGATATAAAATCAACACACAGAAATCCCTTGCATTCCTATACACTAATAACGAGAAAACAGAAACAGAAATTAAGGAAACAATTCCATTCACCATTGCAACGGAAAGAATAAAATACTTAGGAATATACCTACCTAATGAAACTAAAGACCTATATATAGAAAACTATAAAACACTGGTGAAAGAAATCAAAGAGGACACTAATAGATGGAGAAATATGCCATGTTCATAGATTGGAAGAATCAATATAGTGAAAATGAGTATACTACCCAAAGCAATTTATAGATTCAATGCAATCCCTATCAAGCTACCAACGGTATTCTTCACAGAGCTAGAACAAATAATTTCACAATTTGTATGGAAATACAAAAAACCTTGAATAGCCAAAGCTATCTTGAGAAAGAAGAATGGAACTGGAGGAATCAACCTACCTGACTTCAGGCACTATTACAAAGCCACAGTTATCAAGACAGTATGGTACTGGCACAAAGACAGAAATACTGATCAATGGAACAAAATAGAAAGCCCAGAGATAAATCCACGCACATGTGGACACCTTATCTTTGACAAAGGAGGTAAGAATATACAATGGATTAAAGACAATCTCTTTCAACAAGTGATGCTGGGAAAACTGGTCAACCACTTGTAAAGGAATGAAACTAGAACACTTTCTAACACCATACACAAAAATAAACTCAAAATGGATTAAAGATCTCAATGTAAGACCAGAAACAATAAAACTCCTAGAGGAGAACATAGGCAAAACACTCTCTGACATACATCACAGCAGGATCCTCTATGACCCACCTCCCAGAATATTGGAAATAAAAGCAAAAACAAACAAATGGGACCTAATTAAACTTAAAAGCTTCTGCACAACAAAGGAAACTATTAGCAAGGTGAAAAGGCAGCCATCAGAATGGGAGAATATAATAGCAAATGAAGCAACCTGCAAACAACTAATCTCAAAAATATACAAGCAACTCATACAGCTCAATTCCAGAAAAATAAAGGACCCAATCAAAAACTGGGCCAAAGAACTAAATAGACATTTCTCCAAAGAAGACATACAGATGGCTAACAAACACATGAAAAGATGCTCAACATCACTCATTATCAGAGAAATGCAAATCAAAACCACTATGAGGTAGCATTTCACGCCAGTCAGAATGGCTGAGATCCAAAAGTCTACAAGCAATAAATGCTGGAGAGGGTGTGGAGAAAAGGGAACCCTCTTACACTGTTGGTGGGAATGCAAACAAGCACAGCCACTATGGAGAACAGTGTGGAGATTCCTTAAAAAACTGGAAATAGAACTGCCTTATGGTCCAGCAATCCCACTGCTGGGCATACACACTGAGGAAACCAGAAGGGAAAGAGACACGTGTACCCCAATATTCATCACAACACAGTTTATAATAGCCAGAACATGGAAGCAACCTAGATGCCCATCAGCAGATGAATGGATAAGAAAGCTGTGGTACATAAACACAATGGAGAATTACTCAGCCATTAAAAAGAATACATTTGAAGCAGTTCTAATGAGGTGGATGAAACTGGAGCCTATTATACAGAGTGAAGTAAGCCAGAAAGAAAAACACCAATACAGCATACTAACGCATATATATGGAATTTAGAAAGATGGTAACAATAACCCTGTGTACAAGACTGTAAAAGAGACTCTGATGTATAGATCAGGCTTATGGACTCTGTGGGAGAGGGAGAGGGTGGGGAGATTTGGGAGAATGGCATTGAAACATGTATAATATCATGTATGAAACGAGTCGCCAGTCCAGGTTCGATGCAGGAAACTGGATGCTTGGGGCTGGTGCACTGGGACAACCCAGAGGGAGGGTATGGGGAGGGAGGAGGGAGGAGGTTCAGGATGGGGAACACAGGTATACCTGTGGCCGATTTATTTCGATATTTGGCAAAACTAATAAAATATTGTAAAGTTTAAAAATAAAATAAAATGTAAAAAAAAAGAGAGATTTAACTAGGGAGCTGCAGTCCAGATAAAATATACCCTAGCATTGACTTAAAATCTGAACTCAACTATTTTGATGCTGATGGTGAAACTCTGTTTTAATTGTTTTTAAAACTCTTTCTGAAAACAAATGGGATTCCTCAGGTAGAAACTCTGCCATATATATCTCCATATTTGATTGACTACTCCTTGAAACTATTCAAACTCTTCAAAACTAAATTTAACCCCAAATTCAATATTCGATACTCTTCTTTTTAAACCATGAAAACTTTTAGAACTTGGACTAACAAACGAGTTTATTGGGGAAGAATGTTTTACGACTATAGTTATTTAGAAATACTTGGGGATGGTGATAAATATAAGACCAGCTTTTACACTGTCTTATATTAATCCTTTTTTCAAAAGTCTCTGTCCTGACTTCTCTGGCTTTCCAGTGGATAGGACCCCATGCTTTCATTAGAAGGGGAACCAGTTCAAACCCTGGTCAGGGAACTAAGATCCCAAAAACTGCATGGTGCCCCCCACCCAAAAACATTATCTATGTGTTGTGATCCTGTTAGTCATCTGCACCAGGATTGGGCCACCTCCACTGCCCTGCCCCTGGGAACACACAGCTCCCACAAATTTCTTAGGATAACAGTGGCCTAATTGATATTTGGTCTGATTTATCCAAACATTATGTTAATCTTTGGGAGTGCTAATTGTGGGTTTTAGTTGTATCAGCATTTTGTGCCTCCTGAGCACCTTTAGCTGACAGCATAGGTGAGTGATGCAACAAAGCCCCTTAAAGACGTAAGTGGCCAGGAGGTGATTTCTGCCTGCCCCACTCAGGGGAAGTATGACATTCACCATCCCCAGGTGAAGCCCCCTTCCCATCTGGGTTCTGGCAATCTAGACCCTAATGTCACTCCACACCCCAAACAATGGCAGTAACACCGCACAATTACTCCTTGCCGCTGAGATCAAATGTGAAGCAGGGTTATTCACCTTCAGTGCAGACTCCTGACCCAGTCGACACCTCTACACTTTGGCTAACTGGGGACCTGAAGGTCTGTTCCCTCAGCTCTTGGGACCCCACATCCCTCCTCACTCAGGTGCCCACATCTTTGCTTCCTTCCCTCCCTTCCCATCAGAAATTCACACACACACAAATATCATATTTTCACCATTTGATGTGTATTTTAATCGCAGCCATCAGTTTACTATGTTAGTCTGAGAGTCAGTCTTTTCCTGGTTGGCCATTTCTAAGAAAGCAGACCTCTGGAGACACAATTTTAAACTGTCTGACCTTTTCTATTCAGTTACTGTCTGCCCAGCTTGTGCTTCTCCAGGGTCTCTCATTCTGAGTTGGCTGAGTTTACCTTCTCTTTTGATTCTGCCTCCTTCTTTGACTCTGCCTCATATTTTCGTCCCTTTTCGTCTTTGATTCAGTTTGTTACTTGCACAGGAACAGAAAATACAGTTTGGTTTTCCTGTTTCCTTCACATTCTTCGACTGAGTGTCATATGATCGGATTTTCTGTCTCAAGGTTCCTTTTATAGGTCTTCTGACCCTCCTGGTCATATTTCGTGCCTTGAAAGACAAAAGAAGGGTATTAGAATTGAGGAAAGGGTATAAAATCTGAGTTGGAAGGGAGATTTCATGAAAAGGGATGTCGGCTGATGAGGGTTTTTATGACAGGCAAGGGCAGTGTAGAGGTCTTGGGCAGCCAAGTCAATGGAGCACGTGGGGATCATAGATGGAATCATCTTACCTTGACACTGTCTCTGTATCTCTGTGGACAAAGGGTCTTCTTTCATCCTATCACCGTTGAAGCACACCGCATTGGAACTCTTCTTGTCTGTCATGGCTTCCTGGTTACCTTATGATGAGAGCAGGACATGGCCTAACCCAGAATCTCTTCCTCTGACCTCCCTATATATACCTTCTCAGGACAATGAGGAGCCACACCCTTCAATCTGATTGGTCAGCTAGGCACTCCCCCCGCCAATGGTGGCTTTGGGGTCTTAGACATCACAATGTACCACTGTGCCCATCAACATGGGTTAGTGGGTGCTGAGGGAGGCCATGATACAACCTTCTCACCCCTGACACCTCTGTGTATCTGATTCTGGGATGTGGTGAATCAGGGGCATGGTGTTTCTTCTCATGACCCTCAGACTTTCCTTCAGTGCCCTGTATTCTTTGAGTTATATGTCCCCCTTCAACACTCCTGCCTCCTCCATCCCTGTATGAACTTCTACCAAACACTTTTCACTCCAAATCTGTTCCACAGAGTTATCTAGTCATTTCATCTTTCGACCACCCTCTTCCCAGTGGGGGTTCTTAGGGGCTTAAGGAACTTTAGAGCAAGCACTTAACATGGAAAAAGGTAAATAATAACAGCTTGGATGTTTTTGCTACTCCAATAAGCTTTAGAGACCCCAAGACTTGGTGAATCCTCGGTCTGTTGCACCAAGGTCTATACACTGTCTCCATAAAATTACACATCAGAGCCTAGAAAGTCATAAATGTCTCCTCCACGAATATTGTTGGGGACACTTCAACTCTCATATTGAGTAGGGAAACTCAACTTGCCCCATCTACCAGAAATACATTCCCGATTAAAAAATAAATAAATAAAAAAGTATGTTGCCCAAAGGCAAGAGTCAGATGACCAATGCACCACTGTCTCTTGACGGAATCAATTCCCCAGTGGTCCCTCATTGACTGTTATCATCAGGTAGTGCCCAATGTGGAGCTGACCAATAGCTGAGCAGGAGAAGTATCAGTAGGTATCTCACTGATAGTTGGTTGCTTATTGGTAGGGCCAAGCTATGCACTGTACAATAGCTGGGCAAAACCTGTTGCTTAGTAATAGGATGTGGAGTAATACGGCAAAGCAATGGTCGCTGCTAATTGCTGTGCTCATGCTGCTCTGTTCCATAAGGATACGTTGGGTGCAGTGTGCTTTAATATTTTTGACTGACTCCTTTCCCACCTCAGATTTTGATTTCAAAGGCTTGTTTTACTTTTATACATCATTCTTTTCATTGTATTCCAGGCATGCCAGTCAGCAGTGCTTATCTATATTCCCCTCCAACAATTGCCACATGATTGCATGTTCCACATACATTATAGCTAATATTTCAAAGCCAACTAGAATGTCAAAGCCAGCCCACCTTGAGAACTTCTTTGACAAACCTTAACCTCACAGTGATTCTTATTCTATTCACAATGTAACAGAGCAGAGTGAGCACAGCCCTATGCAGTTAGCAATTGATGTGCTTCATTTCAACCCACCCTGTCCTAGGCAATAGGTGTAGCTTCGCCTTGCTTGGTGCCTCAGACGGCCCCACTCACAAGCAGCCAACTGTCAATGAGTGACCATTTGTTGTCCTGCTCAGCTACTGATCAGCACCACAGTGGGCCCTGATCCCCAGTTAATGTCAAGAAGGGAGTATTGGGGAAGTCATTAAGGTAGGGTGGTGTTGTGTTCATCACCTGGAAAGTGACAGAAGAAGCAGATTCAGGCATTCTTTTGGAGGGCCTGGAGATCACCCTGCCTTGGTCCAGAGGGTGACCTGTTGGTCCCAGTGAATAGACTGGGGACGACATCCTTTAGTGCTCAAGAGCCCTCACTAAGGCCCTCCAGTAGCCTTGGCCCAGGCCTTGAGAAATGGTGAACCTCTCCCCCATCCCTGTCTCTGTAACCTACTAACAGTGGCCATCTTCCTGGGCCTCAAACTCTAAGAACTGGTCTCCACACTTGGACAGCCTGAGGAAACAGGACCTATTGGATTGGGTGCCTGGCACCATCAAGGATGAGAGCTGGGTAGAATGTGGGAACCTTGCCCTGAAGGAGCTGCCAAATGAGATCTTCTGCTCATCCAGGATGGGACATTTCAAGGTGAAAGTTGTGCCTTGAGACTTTGCCCTCTCTTGACAGGGCAAGAATGACAGAAAATAACATTCATCTGGAAGAGATAGATAGGAACATTATTCCCTGACCATGACCTAACTTTAAGCACAAAGGATATGACAACAAGAAGTCTGTAACAACTTACCACAACTCTCTCTGACATTTGCCTTTAAATGTACTTAACTGAAAACGTTCAGTTACTTTGAGTTTTTAGGGCAAGAAACACCCACATCGTTATATGAATCTGTAAAAATCTTTCCCTGTTCCAAACTCTAACATTTAGTTTTGATGGGCCTCATTCTGCATCAAGCACATGGATTTGCAATTTCCATAACAACAATACTATCGAAGGGCTGACTTGGCCTCTCTTAAACAACAGCAGAGACTGGCCACATGCTCACAGTCATCCATAACATACCCACTGACTAGGCTTGGCTAAACTTTAGCCATGCTTCTCTCCTCTGAACTTTAGCTTTCCCCCAGGCTTGAGCAAACGCTAAGAGTCAGGTATTTCTGACTCCTTTAATAGGTCATTCTAAGAATCAGCTCACTACAGACAGAAATACTTCTTGTGAAACTGCTCCATCATGCTGTCTGTTCATCCATTTCCACCTCTTTCTCCATCTCACACACAAACACACACACACACACACACACAAATTTACACAAACACATAGTTGTTGTGCACCCTCCTTATCTTCCATGTTAACGAAAGATCTTTTTCTTTTTCATTTTGAGACACGTTAACAACTTGTATTCAAAGCATTCTCCCTATGGCAATCAGTTCATTTCATTTGTTCAGTTGTGTCCGACTGCGTGAAACCCCATGGACTGCAGCACACCAGGATTCCTTGTCCATCACCAACTCCCAGAGCTTGCTGAAATTCAAGTCCATCGAATCCCCGATGCAATCCAACCATCTCATCCTCTCTCATCCCCTTGTCATTGGCTTTCATTCCTTCCTAGCATCAGGATCTTTTCCAATGAGAGAGTTATATTCATCATGTGGAAAAAGTACTGGAGTTGCTGCTTCAGCATCAGTCCTTGTAGTGAATAATCGGGACTGATACCACATGTTCATGCAGTGGAGGCTGCATGGGCACAGGAGGGGCTAGAGGAGCTAGTCCATGTTCAAGGTCAGGAGTGGTGGCAGTGAGCAGATATACCTCGTCCAAGGTAAGTAGCAGTGGCTGCGCTTTGTTGGAGCAGCCGTGAAGAGATACCCAACGTCCAAGGTAAGAGAAACCCACATAAGATGGTAGGTGTTGCAAGACGGCATCAGAGGGCAGACACACTGAAACCAGAATCACAGATATCTAGTCAATCTAATCACATTAGAACCACAGCCTTGTCTAACTCAATGAAACTAAGCACTGACCTGTGGGGCCTCCCAAGTTGGGCGGGTCATGGTGGAGAAGTCTGACAGAATATGGTCCACTGGGGAAGGGAAGGGCAATCCACTTCAGTATTCTTGCCTTGAGATCCGCATGAACAGTATGAAAAGGCAAAATGATAGGATACTGAAAGAGGAACTGCCCAGGTCAGTAGGTACCCAATATGCTACTGGAGATCAGAGGAGAAATCACTCCAGAAATAATGAAGGGATTGAACCAAAGCAAAAACAATACCCAGTTGTGGATGTGACTGGTGACAGAAGAAAGGTCCAATGCTATAAAGAACAATATAGCATAAGAACCTGGAAGGTTAAGTCCATGAATCAAGGCAAATTGGAAGTGGTCAAACAGGAGATGGCAAGAAAGAAAGTCAACATTCTAGGAATCAGTGAACTAAAATGGACTGGAATGGGTGAATTTAACTCAAATGACCATTATTTCGACTACGGCGGGCAGGCATCCCTCAGAAGAAATGGATTAGCCATCATGGTCAACAAAAGAGTCCAAAATGCAGTAGCTGGAAGCAATCTCAAAAACTATAGAATGATCTCTGTTTGTTTCCAAGGCAAACCATTCAATATCACAGTAATCCAAGTCTGTGCCACCACAAGTAATGATAAAAAAGCTGAAGTTGAACGGATCTATGAAGACCGCCAAGACCTTATAGAACTAACACACAAAAAGATGTTCTTTATGTTATACTGGACTAAAATGCAAAAGTAGGACGTCAAGAAACACCTGGAGTAACAGGAAAATTTGGCTCTAGAGTATGAAATGAAGCAGGGCAAAGGCTAATAGAGTTTTGCAAAGAGAACACACTGGTCATAGCAAACACCCTCTTCCAAGAACACAAGAAAAGTCTCTACACATGGCCATCACCAGATGGTCAACACTGAAATCAGATTGATTATATCCTTTGCAGCCAAAGATGGAGAAGGTCTATACAGTCAGCAAAACAAGACTGGGAGCTGACTGTGGCTCAGATCATGATCTCCTTATTGCAAAACTCAGATTTAAATTGAAGAAAGTAGGGAAAACCACTACACCATTCAGGGATGATGTAAATCCTATCCCTTATGATTATACAGTGGAAGTGAGAAATAGATTTAAGGGACTAGACCTGACAGATAGTGTGCCTGATGAACTATGGATGGAGTTACGGGACATTGTACAGGGGACAGGGATAAAGACCTTCTCCATGGAATAGAAAGGCCAAAAAACAAAAGGGCTGTTTAGGGAGGGCTTACAAATAGTTGCGAAAAGAAGAGAAGTGAAAAGCACAGGAGAAAATGAAAGATATAAGCATCTGAATGCAGAGTTCCAAAGAATAGCAAGAAGAAATAAGAAAACGTTCCTCAGTGATCAATGCAAAGAAATAGAAAACAATAAAATGGGAAAAACTAGACATCTTTTCAAGAAAATTCGAGATAGCAAGGGAATATTTCATGCAAAGATGGGCTCGATAAAGGACAGAAATTGTATGGACCTAATAGAAGCAGAAGATATTAAGAAGAGGTTGTAAGAATACCCAGAAGCACTGTACAAAAAAAATATTCATGACCCAGCTAATCATGATGGTGCGATCACTCACCTAGGGCCAGACATCCTGGAATGTGAAGTCAAGTGGGCCTTAGAAAGCACAACTACGAACAAAGCTAGTGGAGGTGATGGAATTCCCGTTGAGCTATTTCAAATCCTGAAAGATGATGCAGTGAAAGCGCTGCACTCAATATGCCAGCTCATTTTGAAAACTCAGCAGTGGCCAAGGGACTGGAAAATGTCAGTTTTCACTCCAATCCCCAAGAAAGGCAACGCCAAAGAATGCTCAAACTACCACACAATTGCACTCATCTCACATGCCAGTCAAGTAATTCTTAAAATTCTCCAAAGCAGGCTTCAACAATATATGAATCATGAACTTCCAGACGTTCAAGCTGCTTATAGAAAAGGCAGAGGAATCAGAGATCAAATTGCCAACATCCGCTGGATCATGGAAAAAGCAAGAGAGTTCCATAAAAATATTTATTTTTGCTTTATTGACTATGCCAAAGCCTTTGACTATGTGGATCACAGTAAACTGTGGAAAATTCAGAAAGAGATGGGAATACCAGACCACCTAACCTGCCTCTTGGGAAAGCTCTATGCAGGTCAGGAAGCAACAGTTAGAACTGGACATGGAACAACAGACTGGTTCCAAGTAGGAAAAAGAGAACATCAAGGATGTATATTGTCACTCTGCTTATGTAATTTATATGCAGAGTGCATCATGAGAAACGCTGGACTGGAGGAAGCACAAGCTGGAATCAAGATGGCCAGGAGAAATATCAATAAGCTCAGATATGCAGATGACATCACGGTTATGGCAGAAAGTGAAGAAGAACTAAAGAGCCTCTTGATGAAAGTGAAAGATGACAGTGAAAAGTTGGCTTAAAGATCAACATTCAGAAAGCGAAGACCATGGCATCTGGTCCCATCACTTCATGGGAATTAGATGGAGAAACAATGGCTGAATTTATATTTCTGGGCTCCAAAATCACTGCAGATGGTGACTGCAGCCATGAAATTAAAGGAAGCTTACTCCTTGGAACTAGAGTTATGACTAACCTAGACAGCATATTAAAAAGCAGAGACTCTATGGGAGAGGGTGGGGTGATTTGGGAGAATGGCATTGAAACATGTATAATACCATATATGAAATGAATCACCAGTCCAGATTCAGTGCACGACATAGGATGCTTGGGGCTGGTGCACTGGGATGACCCAGAGGGATGGCACGGGGAGGGAGGTGGGAGGTGTGTACAGGATGGGGAACACATGTACAACTGTGGCAGGTTCCTGTGGAGGAATGGTAAAACCAATACCATATTTAAAGTAATTAACCTCCTATTAAAATAAATAAATTTATACTAAAATAAAAAATAAACAGCAGAGACATAACTTTGGCAACAAAGGTCTGTCTAGTCAAGGCTCTGGTATTTCCAGTGGTCAGGTATGGATTGAGAGTTGGACTATAAAAAAGCTGAGAGCCAAAGAATTGATCCTTTTGAACTGTGGTGTTGGGGAAGACTCTTGAGAGTCCCTTGGACTGCAAGGAGATCCAACCAGTCCATCCTAAAGGATATCAGTCCTGTGTGTTCATACTAAAGACTGATGTTGAAACTGAAATTCCAATATTTTGGCCATCTTATGTGAAGAGCTGACTCATTGGTAAAGACCCTGATGCTGGGAAATATTGAGGCAAAAGGAGAAGGGGACGACAGAGGAAGAGATGGTTAGATAGCATCACCAACTCAATGGACATGGGTTTGGGTGGACTCCGCGAGTTGGTGATGGACAGGGTGGCCTGGTGTGCTGCGGTTCATGGTGTCGCAAAGAATCAGACACGACTGACAAACTGACTGACTTTCTCTCGGTCTTTCAGTGGAGACCAGTTGTTCTGTCTTCCCATTTGTCTCTGCCTCTCCAAATTTAAGTGCATCAATTATCTATTATGGTCTTGAAGGGGTGATCTTGTGGGGGAGCATCACTGTACAGTCTGTACCATAGTCAGCAGGGGGTGGTGGTGGGGTGTGGCTGGATTTGATGGACCACAAGTCACATCTTGCCTTAGGGTGTGCCAGCACCTATGGCTGGAAAGTTCAGTGGTACCAGGTCTGAAGCCAGATGTGAGGCAGAGACTTCCTTTTCCTAATTGGCTTTCACTGTCCTATTGGGGGCAGGGTGGGATCCCAAGTTTCTGGAGCAGAAGCCCTGAATATCAGGCCAGATCTGGCTGTGTTCCCTCAAGGATGTACACTCCCCTTTCCCAGGACTGCAACCCTTGCCACAGAGGGCCAAGAGGAGCATGTTCTGGTTGGAAAAAGAACAAAAGGAGCAAATCTCCATGCTGGCTGCTTACAGAGATCCAGGCTACCTCCAACGTGCCATCTGTGCCATCACCATCAGTAGCATCTCCTGACCTGCTTAAGCATACCTTCTGGTCTGAGATCTCTTGGTCCCTCACAGCTGATCACTTCCCCAGGATTCTGCTATCCCTGCCCTGTGGAAGAGGGGTGTTATTGGGCAGGTGAGGCCCTCATGGGCTCTGGGCACATACTGGGTCATCTGCTTTGGCAATCTGGCCTCCATCAGAGATCAGGATTTCTCCTGATATGCTGCCGATATAAGTGCCCTCCATGAGCATCACCCTGGCTCTTCCACCCACATGCCGCCCTGGGCCAGATGCACCTCCGTTTCCCACATCCCAGCTGTCTGCCTGGTCATGGTAGCCCCTACTCAAGTGCAGATCGGCCACACAGTGTAAGCAGGGCGTGTGCAAGGGAGGGCAGTTGTTGGGCAAACAGGCATACATAAATGCGGTCTCAAACTGTCCTCTTCATTGTGGCTTAGGAGCAAGCCCCTGAGAACATGCTCCTGGACGGGGGAGTCTGGCCTTCCCACAGACCTCCTGTTAGTCCACATAGCCCTACAACCATCTAAGGGTGTTTGTCTTCCCTGTGTCAGACACCAGGACTTTTGTGTCCAATATATGGCTCGGACCACTCACACCCATGGCATATCTCCAGCCATGTAATCTCCATTATATTCTGAGTCCTCTCCCATGGGCACACGTCAGGACTTGAATCATCCTTTTCCCTTCATACCCTGTTCCCTGTGGATCTTTCTTTGAGAGTACGTTTGGGAATCTTTCTGCATTTTCCAATTAGTTTATTGATCTAATTGTTCTACATGTTGATCGATAATTTTATTTTTTTTCTTTCATTCAAATATATTTGATTTACCATGTTGTGTTTCAGGTGTACAGCAAAGTGATTCAGCTTTACATATATATTTACTTGGGCTTCCCACTTGGCTAAGTTGGTAAAGAATCAACCTGCAATGAAGGAGATTTGTGTTCAATCCCTGGGTTGGGAAGATATGCTCAGAGGGACATGACGAGCCTCTCCAGTATTCTTGCCTGGGGAATCTCATGGACAGAGGAGCCTAGCAGGCTACAGTCCATAGGGTCACAAAGAGTAGGGCACATCTAAATCAACTGAGCTTGCACAGGCACACATACATATATCTATTCCTCTACAAATTCATTCTCCATTTATGTTGTTACAGAATTTCTAGCAGAGTTTCCTGTGGTTTTGTAGTAGGTCCTTGTTGGTTATCTATTTTATATATAGTGGTGTCTATATATATGTTAATCCCCAACTCCCAATTCATCCCCCCTCCCCAACTTGCCATTTGATTACCGTCAGCATGGCTTCTATGTAGATGTGTTTTTGATGTTCTTTAGGGGAGGCAGTTTAATCGTTTTAAGTCATCCTACTTTTCTATTGTTGCTTTTGTTGCCTATGCTTTCAGTGCCACATA
This sequence comes from Bubalus kerabau, assembly GCF_029407905.1. NCBI lineage: Eukaryota > Metazoa > Chordata > Mammalia > Artiodactyla > Bovidae > Bubalus > Bubalus kerabau. The sequence continues at coordinate 46,057,909 of NC_073647.1, read as the reverse complement.
CATAAAATTACTTCTAAGACCAATATTTAGAACATCTCCAGGATGTTTTCTTCTAGTTCATTTATAGTTTCAGATCTTGCATTTAAATCTTTAATCAACTCTGAGTTTAGTTTTTTATGTGGTATTAGGTAAGGGTCCTATTGCAATCTTTGGCATTCAGATTTCTAGTTGCCCATGGCAGTTAATTGAAGAGATGGTGAGGTGAAACTTAATCATGATCATGTCAAGGCAGTAAAAAGTGACAAGCCTGTAGAAAAGGGACTGGAGTGAGGGACTTGGCCAAGAGCATGTAAAGTTTGGGGATTCCCACTTTATTCCCACTGATACGTGGATGTGACCCTGGGCAGATGAGTTCTGACCCTAGGCACATAGACTTGCTCTTGACCTCTGCCAATCAAGAGAAGCCTCTGGGCCAGCAGGATTGTGCACTCATCATGAGTCTATGGGCACTGCTTTGGCTTTTGCATTGGGTGTCATGCAAATGGGTTTTCTTAATACAAAGACATAGAGCTCCTCTTGACTACTGATAAACTAAGCTTCTCATTTAAGTTCCTTTAACTTCTGATCCACTCTCTAGTTTATGGTTTTTACTATATTTTCAAACAGATTCTTGGACATACTTGGCAGAAGAGAGTGATTCTCTCCCTTACAGTCTTAGATAATCCAACTTCTGATAATATTTTATATCACCACACTGCTGATTTCTAATCCGTTTACCTCTCTGGCATGCATTTCTGAGAAGATACATAATCAAAAATCTATCCTACAAACTGCATGTAATGATCTGCATGAGATTAGAGAACGTGAAAATATTAATACACAAGAGAATGATTAAGAACATTTCCTTGGGAGGTGACCATTCGGCTGGCCTCAGGTGGTTGCTAGTTTCTGAGTCACAGAAGATAGGATGGACACAGGCAAAGAGGAAAGTAGAAGGTCTTAGGGAAATCATTGTATCAATCAATAGAGATTGAATGGCCACAGCTACAGGGGTCAGTTGGAATCTATTCATAGCGAACCGGTATAAGTGGAAGTATAAAGAGTTTCTACTAGTCTTTGTGAGTGCTAATGAGCAAACCTCCCACCCCCATACAACACAGCATTTGCAATAGAACTTGTCATGTTTAAATCACAATATACTTTCCTTTTCCAGGACAGCTACAGGCGTCTGACATTTATTTATTGTTGTTGATCTAAATGGATATACCCTTTCTCAACTCATGACTTAGAGTTTTTCTCTTTTAACCCTAAGAGACTTTGGATCCTTTTTAAACTCTATGCATCCTCAATTCTTTCTGCAAGGTGGCAGTATATCCATGGATATTAAAATATATACCAGCACGACTTTAGGGAAACAAGGCCCTCTAACCTCCACTTTTGGTCCATCTCAGGACTTTCCTGATAGCTCACTTGGGAAAGATTCTGCCTGCAAAGCTGTAGACATCAGTTCAATTCCTGGGCAGGGAAGATTTGGTGGAGAAAGGATAAGCTACCCACTCAAGCATTCTTTGGCTTCCCTTGTGGCTCAGCTGGTGAAGAATCCACCTTCAATGTGAGAGGCCTGGGCTTGATCCCTGGTTTGGGAAGATCCCCTGGAGTAAGGAAAGTCTACCTACTCTAGTATTCTGGCCTGGAGAATTCCATGGACTGTATAGTCCATGGTTCACCAAACTTCAGACAAGACTGAGCAACTTTCACTTTCAGCTCTTCAGGCCTAGTAATCTTTTAATTCCCCTAACAGCAAGTATTTCAGTCAGTCCTGCAACAGGGCATTAACTTGTGATAGTGTTAAATGGTGATAATATGTATAGATCTGGAATCACAGCACCCACCTTTCAGGGCTCTCTGTCCATATCATCCTGGTAGCTGCTTACCTGACTAATTTTCTGAGGCAGAGTTGATAGTTCTCCCACTTCCTTTGAAAGGACAACAAACTCAGGGTCTCCTTCACTCTTAATGATTTTAAATCACATTCAGTGACTGACTTTGAATCATCAACTGTGTCTCTCAGGAGTTAAAGTGCCAGAAAGATTTAACTAGGGAGCTGCAGTCCAGATGAAAAATACTTCAGCATTGACTTAAAATCTGATCTCAGCTCTTTTGATGCTGATGGTGAAACTCTGTTTTAATTGTTTCTAAAATGTTTTCTGAAAACACACGGGATTCCTCTAGTAGAGACTCTGCCTTATATATCTCCGTATTTGATTGACTACTGCTTGAGACTCTTCAAACACTTCAAAATTAAGTTAAACACCAAATTAAATATTCGATACTCTTCTTTTTAAACCATGAAAACATGTAGAACTTGAACTAACAAAAGAGTTTATTGGAGAAGAATATTTTACGACTGTAGTTATTTAGAAATACTAGATGATGGTGATAAATATAAGACCAGTTTTACATTCTAAACTTAATACTTTTACCAAAAGTCTCTGTCCTGACATCTCTGGCTGTCCAGTGGTTAGGACTCCATGCTTTCACTAGAAGGGGAACTGGTCCAATCCCTGGTCAGGGAACTAAGATCCCAAAAACTGCATGGTGCCCCCCACCCAAAAACAATATCTGTGTGTCGTGATCCTGTTAGTCATCTGCACCAGGATTTGGCCACCTCCACTGCCCTGATCTTGGGAACACACAGCTCCCACAAATTTCTCAGGATAGCAGTGGCCTAATTGATATTTGGTCTGATCACTCCAAACATTATTTTAATCTTTGGGAGTGGTCATTGTGGGTTTTAGTTGTATCAGCATTTTGTGCTGCCTGAGCACCTTTAGCTGACAGCATAGGTGAGTGATGCAACAAAGCCCGTTATGACATAAATGGCCAAGAGGTGATTTCTGCCTGCCTCACTCAGGGGAAGTATGACATTCACCATCCCCAGGTGAAGTCGTCTTCCCATCTGGGTTCTGGAAATCTAGACCCGAATGTCACTCCACACCCCAAACAATGGCAGGAACACCGCACCACTACTCCTTGCCGCTGAGATCAATTGTTAAGCAGGGTTATTCACCTTCAGTGCAGACTCCTGACCCAGTCGACACCTCTACTCTCTGGCTACCCGGGAACCTGAGAGTCTGTTCCCTCAGCTCTTGGGACCCCACATCCCTCCCCATTCAGGTGCCTACCTCTTTGCTTCCTTCCCTCCTTTCCCATCAGAAAACTCTCACACACACAAATATCAACTTTTCACCATTTGATGTGTATTTTACTCACAGCCATCAGTTTACTATGTTAGTGTGAGAGTAAGTCTTTTCCTGGTTGGTCATTTCTAAGGAGCAGACCTTTGGAGACACAATTCAGAACTTTCTGACCTTTTCTATTCAGTTTCTGGCTGCCCAGGTTGTACTTCTCTAGGGTCTCTCATTCTTGGGTGGCTGAGCTTACCTTCTCTTTTGATTATGACTCCTTCTTTGACTCTGCCTCATATTTTGGTATCCTTCTTGGCTTTGATTCAGTTTCTTACGTGCACAGGAACAGAAAAAAACAGTTTGGATTTCTTGTTTTCTTCACCTTCTTCGACTGAATGGCATATGATCGGATTTTCTTTCTCAAGGTTCACTTTAGAGGTTCTGACCCTCATGGTCATATTCCGTGCCTCGAAAGACAAGAGAAGGGTATTAGATTTGAGGAAAGGTTATAACATCAAAGTTGGAAGGGACATTTAGTGAAAAGAGATGTGGGCTAAGAGGGCTTTTGTGGCTGGCAAGGGCAGTGTAGAGTTCTTGGGCAGCAAAGTCAATGGAGAACGTGTGGAGCATAGATGGAATCATCTTACCTTCACACTACCTCTGTATCTCTGTGGGCAAAGGGTCTTCTTTTGTCCTTTCACCCTTGAAGCACACTGCATTGGAACTCTTCTTGGCTTCGTGGCTTCCTGGTTACCTTAAGATGATAGCAGGAAATGGCCTAACACAGAATCTCTGCCTCTGACCTCCCTTCTTAGAACAATGAGGAGCCACACCCTTCAATCTTATTGGTCAGCTAGGCACTCCCCCAGCCAATGGTGGCTTTGGGGTCTTAGACATCACAATGAACCACTGTGCCCATCAACATGTGTTAGTGGGTGATGAGGGCGGTCATGATACAACTTTCTCACCCCTGACACCTCTGTGTGTCTGATTCTGGGATGTGGTGATTCAGGGGCATGGTGTTTCTTCTCATGACCCTCAGAATTTCCTTCAGTGCCCTTTTTTCTTTGACTTATATGTCCCCCTTCAACATCCCTGCCTGTTCCATCCCTGTATGAACCTCTATCAAAATCTTTTGACTCCAAATCTGTTCCTCAGAGTCGTCTAGTCATTTCAACTTGTGACCACCCTCTTCCTAGTGGGGGTTTGTGAGGGGCTTAAGGAATTTAAGAACAAGCACTTAACATGGAAAAAGGTAATTAAGAACACGTTGGATGTTTTTGCTACTCCAATGAGCATTAGAGACCCCAAGACTTGGTAAATCCTCAGTCTGTTGCCCCAAGGGCTATACACCGTCTCCATAAAATTACACATCAGAGACAAGAAAGACATAAATGTCTCCTCCACTAATATTGTTGGGGACACTTCAACACTTATATTGGATAGGGAAACTCAACTTTCCCCATCTACCAGAAATACATTCCCGATTAAAAAAAATAAAAATAATAAGTTGCCCAAAGGCAAAAGGCAGATGACCAATGCACCCCTGTCTCTTAACTGAATTACTTCCCCACTGTCTCTTAACTGAATCACTTCCCCAGTGTCTCTTAACTGAATCACTTCCCCAGTGGCCCTACCTGATGATAACTGATTAACACTTATCATCAGGTAGGACCCAATGTGGAGCTGACCAATAGCTGAGCAGGAGAAGTACCAGTAGGTATCTCACTGATAGTTGGTTGCTTATTGGCAGGGCAGAGCGATGCACTGTCCAATTGCTGCGCAAGACCTGTTGCTTAGTAACAGGATGTGGAGTAATACTCCAAAGCAAAGGCTCCCTGCTAATGGTGGTGCTCATGCTGTTCTGTTCCATAAGGATACGTTGGGTCCACTGTGCTTTAATCTTTTTGATTGACTCCTTTCCCATCACAGATTATGATTTCACATGCTTGTTTACCTTTTGTACATCATTCTTTTCATTGTATTCCCAGGCATGCCAGGCAGCAGTGCTTATCTATATGCCCCTCCAACATCTGCCACATGATTGTATGTGCCGCATATATTATAGCAAACATTTCAAAGCCAACAAGAAGGTCAAAGCCAGCCCACCTTGAGAACTACTTTGACATACCTTATCCTTACAGTGATTCTTATTCTATTCACAATGTAACAGAGCAGAGTGAGCACAGCCCTATGCAGTTAGCCATTGATGTGCTTCATTTCACCCCACCCTGTTCCTAGGCAACAGGTGTAGCTCAGCCTTGCTTGGTGCCTCAGATGGCCCCATTCACAAGCAGCCAATTGTTAATGAGTGATCAATCTTTCTCCTGCTCAGCTATTGATCAGCACCACATTGGGCCCTGCCCCCCAGTTACTGTCATAAAGGGAGTATTGGGGAAGTGATTAAAGAAGGGTGGTGTGGTGGTCATCAGCTGGAACATGAGAGAAGAGGCAGATTCAGGCTTTCTCTTGGAGGTCCCGGAGATCACCCAGCCTTGGGCAAGTGGGTGAGCCGGAGGTCCAAGGTAATAGACTGGGAAGAAATCCTGTAGTGCTCCAGAGCCCCCACTAAGGCCCTCCAGTAGCCTTGGCCCAGGCCTTGAAGAGCGGTGAACGTCTCCCACATCCCTGTCTCTGCAGCCTACTAGCAGTGGCAATCTACTTGGTCTTCAGTCTCTGAGAACTGGTCTCCTCACTTGGACAGCCTGAGGAGACAGGACCTTTTGGGTTGGGTGCCTGGCTCCATCAAGGATGAGAGGATGGCAGATTGTGGGAACCTTGCCCTGAAGGAGCTGCCAAATGAGATCTGTTTCTGCTTATCCAGGATGGGACATTTCAAGATGAAAGTTGTGCCTTGAAAATTTGCCCTCTCATGACAAGGCAAGAATGACAGAAAATATCATTCATTTGGTAGAAATATATAGGAACATTATTACCTGGCCATGATCTAACTTTAAGCACAAAGAATGAAACACCAAGAAGTATGGAACAACTTACCACAACTGTCTCTAACTTTTGCTTTTAAATGTACTTAACTGAAAACGTTCAGTAACTTTGGGTTCTTAGGGCAAGAGCCACCCACATCCTTGCATGAATCTGTGAAAAACCTTTCCCTGTTCCAAACTCTAACATTTAGTTTTGATGGCCCTCATTCTGCATCAAGCTCATGGATTTGCAATTCTGATCACAACCATACTGTCGAAGGGCTGACTTGGCCTCTCTTAAACCACAGCAGAGACTGGCCAAGTGCTCACAATCATCCATAACATACCCACTGACTAGGCTTGGCTAAACTTTAGCCATGCTTCTCTCCTCTGAACTTCAGCTTTCTCCCACCAATGAGCAAGCGCTAAGAGTCAGACATTTCTGACTCCTTTAACAGCTCCTTCTAAGAATCAGCTCACTACAGATAGAAACACTTCCTGTCAAACTGCTCCATCATGCTCTCTGTTCATCCATCCCCACCTCTTTCCCCATCTCTCTCACACACACACACACACACACACACTTACACACACACATATCGTTGCTCTGAAGCCTCCTTATCTTCCATGTTAATGAAATATCTTTTTCTGTTCCAATTTGAGACACGATAAGAGCTTGTGTTCAAAGCATTCTCCCTATTGCAATCAATTCATTTCATTTGTTCAGTTGTGTCCGATTGTGTGCAACCCCAGGGACTGCAGCACACCAGGATTCCTTGTCCATCACCAACTCCCAGAGCTAGCTGAAACTCAAGTCCATCGAATCCCCGATGCCTTTCAACCGTCTCATCCTCTCTAATCCCCTTCTCCTTGGCCTTCATTCCTTCCTAGCATCAGGATCTTTTCCAATGAGACACTTCTTTGCATCAGGTGGGCAAAGTACTGGAGTTGCAGCTTCAGTGCCAGTCCTTCTAGTGAATAATCAGGATTGATACCACACGTCCATGGAGTGGTGACTGCATGGGCACAGGAGGGACTAGAGGAGCTACTCCACGTTCAAGTTCAGGAGTGGTGGCAGTGAGCAGATATACTTCGTTCAAGGTAAGGAGAAGTGGCTGCGCTTTGCTGGAGCAGCTGTCAAGAGATACCCCACGTCCAAGGTAAGAAAAACCCACGTTAGACGGTAGGTGTTGCAAGACGTCATCAGAAGGAAGACACACTGAGACCATAATCACAGAAATCTAGTCAATCTAATCACACTAGAACCACAGATTTTTCTAACTCAATGAAACTTAGCCAGGCCCTGAGGGGCCTCCCAAGTTGGGCAGGTCATGGTGGAGAATTCTGACAGAATGTGGTCCACTGGAGAAAGGAAGGGCAATCCACTTCAGTATTCTTGCCTTGAAATCCGCATGAACAGTATGAAAAGGCAAAATGATAGGATACTGAAAGAGGAACTCTCCAGATCAGTAGGTGCCCCATATGCTACTGGAGATCGGTGGAGAAATAACTCCAGAAAGAATGAAGGCATTGAGCCAAAGCAAAAACAATACCCAGTTGTGGATGTGACTGCTGACGGAAGAAAGGTCCAATGCTATAAATGTCAATATAACATAGGAACCTGGAATGTTAAGTCCATGAATCAAGGCAAATTGGAAGTGGTCAAACAGGAGATGGCAAGACTGGACGTCAACATTCTTAGAATCAGTGAACTAAAATGGATTGGAATGGGTGAATTTAACTCAGATGACCATTATATGTACTACAGCTGGCAGGCATCCCTCAGAAGAAATGGATTAGCCATCATGGTCAACAAAAGAGTTCAAAATGCAGTAGCTGGATGCAATCTCAAAAACTATAGAATGAACTCTGTTCGTTTCCAAGGCAAACCATTCAATATCACAGTAATCCAAGTCTATGCCCCAACAAGTAATGAAGAAGGAGCTGAAGTTGAATGGTTCTATGAAGACTGAAAAGACCTTTTAGAACTAACATCCAAAAAAGATGTCCTTTGCATTATAGTGGACTGGAATGCAAAAGGAGGAAGTCAAGAAACACCTGGAGTAACATGAAAATTTGGCTCTAGAGTATGGAATGAAGCAGGGCAAAGGCTAATAGAGTTTTGCAAAGAGAACACACTGGTCATTGCAAACACCCTCTTCCAACAACACAAGAAAAGTCTCTACACATGGACATCACCAGATGGTCAACACTGAAATCAGATAGATTATATCGTTTGCAGCCAAAGATGGAGAAGCTCTGTACAGTCAGCAAAACAAGACTGGGAGCTGACTGTGGCTCAGATCATGAGCTCCTTATTGCCAAATTCAGATGTAAATTGAAGAAAGTAAGCAAAACCACTAGAATATTCAGGTATGACATAAATACAATCCTTTATGATTATACAGTGGAAGTGAGAAATAGATTTAAGGGATTAGACCGGACAAATAGAGTGCCTGATAAACTATGGACGGAGGTTCATGACATTGTACAGGAGACAGGGATCAAGACCATCCCCATGGAAAAGAAATGCCAAAAAGCAAAAGGGCTGTCTGGTTAGGCCTTACAAATAGTTCTGAAAAGAAGAGAAGCGAAAAGCACAGGAGAAAAGGAAAGATATAAGCATCTGAATGCAGAGTTCCAAAGAATAGCAAGAAGAGATAAGAAAGCCTTCCTCAGTGATCAATGCAAAGAAATCGCCAGTCCAGGTTCGATGCACGATACTGGATGCTTGGGGTTGGTGCACTGGGACGACCCAGAGGGAGGGTATGGGGAGGGAGAATGGAGGAGGGTTCAGGATGGGGAATACGGGTATACCTGTGGCAGATTCATTTCGATGTTTGGCAAAAGTAATACAATACTGTAAAGTTAAAAAAAATTAAATTAAAAAAGAAAACAAATGGAAGAAAAAAAAAAGAAAGAAATAGAAGAAAACAACGGAATGGGAAAGACTAAACATCTCTTCAAGAAAATTCGAGATAGCAAGGGAGCATTTCATGCAAAGATGGGCTTGATAAAGGACAGAAATGGTATGGACCTAATAGAAGCAGAAGATATTAAGAAGAGGGGCTAAGAGTACCCAGAAGAATTCTACCAAAAAAAAAAATCTTCATACCCCAGATAATCATGATTTTGTGATCGCGCACCTAGGGCCAGACGTCCTGGAATGTGAAGTCACGTGGGCCCTAGAAGCATCACTAGGAACAAAGCTAGTGGAGGTGATGAAATTCCAATTGAGCTATTTCAAATCCTGAAAGATGATGCAGTGAAAGTGCTGCACTCAATATGCAAGCTAATTTGGAAAACTCAACAGTGCCCACGGGACTGGAAAAAGTCAGTTTTCACTCCAATCCCTAAGAAAGGCAACGCCAAAGAATGCTCAAACGACCACACAATTGCACTCATCTCACATGGCAGTCCAGAAATTCTTAAAATTCTCCAAAGCAGAATTCAGCAATACGTGAATCATGAACTTCCAGATGTTCAAGCTGGTTATAGAAAAGGCAGAGGAATCAGAGATCAAATTGCCAACATCCGCTGGATCATGGAAAAAGCAAGAGAGTTCCATAAAAAAGTCTATTTCTGCTTTATTGACTATGCCAAAGCCTTTGACTGTGTGGATGACAGTAAACGGTGGAAAATTCTGAAAGAGATGGGAATACCAGACCACCTGACCTGCCTCTTTAGAAACCTCTATGCAGGTCAGGAAGCAACAGATAGAACTGGACATGGAACAACAGACTGGTTCCAAGAAGGAAAAAGAGTACATCAAGGCTGTATATTGTCACTTTGCTTATTTAATTTTTATGCAGAGTGCATCATGAGAAACGCTGGGTTGGAGGAAGCACAAGCTGGAATCAAAATTGCCGGGATAAGTATCAATAAGCTCAGATATGCAGATGACACCACCGTTATGGCAGAAAGTGAAGAACTAAAGAGCCTCGTGATGAAAGTGAAAGAAGAGAGTGAAAAAGTTGGCTTAAGGCTCAACTTCAGAAAGCAACGATCATGGATTCTGGTCCCATCACTTCATGGGAAGTAGATGTGGAAACAGTGGCTGAGTTTATTTTTCTGGGCTCCAAAACCTCTGCAGATGGTGACTGCAGCCATGAAATTAAAGGAAGCTTACTCTGTGGAAGTATTGTTTTGACTAGCATAGACAGCATATTAAAAAGCAGAGACTCTGTGGGAGAGGGTGGGGTGATTTGGGAGAATGGCACTGAAACATGTACAATATCATATATGAAAAGAATCGCCAGTCCAGTTTAGATGCATGATACAGGATGCTTGGGGCTGGTGCACTGGGATGACCCAGAGGGATGGTACGGGGAGGGAGGTGGGAGTGGGGTACAGAATGGGGAACACATGTACAACTGTGGCTGGTTCAAGTTGAGGTATGGCAAAACTAATACCATATGTAAAGTAATTAACCTTCCATTAAATTAAATAAATTTATATTAAAAATAAAAAATAAAAACCAGAGACATGACTTTGGCAACAAAGGTCTGTCTAGTAAAGGCTCTGGTATTTCCAGTGGTCAGGTATGGATTGAGAGTTGGACTATAAAAAAGCTGAGTGCCAAAGAATTGATCCTTTTGAACTGTGGTGTTGGGGAAGACTCTTGAGAGTTTCTTGGACTGCAAGGAGATCTGACCAGTCCATCCTAAAGGATATCAGTCCTGAGTGTTCATTGGAAAGATTGATGTTGAAACTGAAACTCCAATAGTTTGGCCACCTGATGCGAAGAGTTGACTCATTGGTAAAGACCCTGATGCTGGGAAATATTGAGGGCAGGAGGAGAAGGGGACAACATAGGAAGAGATAGTTAGATGGCATCACCAACTCAATGGACATGGGCTTGGGTGGACTCCGCGAGTTGGTGATGAACAGGGAGACCTGGTGTGCTGCGATTCATGGTGTCGCAAAGAATCAGACACGACTCACAAACTGAACTGACTTCCTCTCAGTTTTTCAATAGAGACCAGTCCTTATGTCTTCCCATAGTATCTGCCTCTCTGGATTTAAGTGCGTCAATTATCTATTATGGTCTTGAAGGGGTGATCTTGTGGGAGAGCATCACTGTACAGTCTGTACCATAGTCAGCAGGGGTTGGGGTGGGGGTGGGGCTGGATTTGATGGACCTCAAGTCACATCTTTCCTTACGGTGTGCCAGCACCTATGGCTGAGAAGTTCAGTGGTACCAGGTCTGAAGCCAGATGTGAGGCAGAGACTTCCTTTTCCTCATTGGCTTTCACTGTCCTATTGGAGGCAGGGTGGGATTCCATGTTTCTGGAGCAGAAGCCCTGAATGTCAGGCCAGATCTGGCTGTGTCTCCTCAAGTATGTACACTCCCCTCTCCCAGCACTGCAACCCTTGCCACAGAGGGACAAGAGGAGCATGTTCTGGTTAGAAAAATAACAAAAGGAGCAAATCTCTAGGCTGGCTGCTTACAGAGATCCAGGCTACCTCCAACGTGCCATCTGTGCCATCACCATCAGTAGCATCTCCTGCCCTGCTTAAACATAACTTCTGATCTGAGACCTCTTGGTCCCTCACAGCTGATCACTTCCCCCAGCTTCTGCTATGCCTGCCCTGTTGAAGAGCAGTGCTATTGCACAGGTGAGACCCTCATGGGCTCTGGGCACAAACTGGGTCTTCTGCTGTGGCAGGCTGTCCTCCATCAGAGATCAGGACTTCTCCTGATATGCTGCCTATGTAAGTGCCCTCCATGAGCATGACCCCAGCTCTTCCATCCACAAGCCACCCTGGGCCAGATGCACCTCCGTTTCCCACATCCCAGCTGTCTGCCTGGCCATGGCAGCCCCTGCTCCAGTGCAGATCGGCCACACAGAGTAAGCAGGGCGTGTGCAAGGGAGGGCAGATTTTGTGAAAACTGGCATCCACAAATGCAGTCTCAATCTGTCATCTTCATTGTGGCTTGGGTGCAAGTCCCTGATCACATTCTCCTGGAGGGCGGAGTCGAGGCTTCCCAAAGACCTCCTGTTAGTCCACATAGCCCTGCAACCATCTAAGGGTGTTTCTGTTCCCTGTGTCATACCCCAGGACTTGTGTGTCCAATATATGGCTTGAACCAATCACACCCATGGCATATCTCCAACCGCGTAAACTCCCTTATATTCGGAGCCCTCTCCCATGGGCACACATAAGAACTTGAATCATCCTTTTCCCTTCATACCCTGTTCCCTGTGGATCTCTCTTTGAGAGTAAGTTTGGGGATCTTTCTGCATTTTCCAATTAGTTTTTTGAGATAATTGTTCTATATGATGATGGATTCTTTTTTTTTTTTTCTCTCTCTTTTTTTTTGTCTCTTAATTTTATTTTTTATTTTTTTTAATTTTATTTTATTTTTAAACTTTACATAACTGTATTAGTTTTGCCAAATATCAAAATGAACCCGCCACAGGTATACATGTGTTCCCCATCCTGAACCCTCCTCCCTCCTCCCTCCCCATTCCATCCCTCTGGGTCGTCCCAGTGCACCAGCCCCAAGCATCCAGTATAGTGCATCAAACCTGGACTGGCAACTCATTTTATACATGATATTTTACATGTTTCAATGCCATTCTCCCAAATCTTCCCACCCTCTCCCTCTCCCACAGAGTCCATAAGACTGTTCTATACATCAGTGTCTCTTTTGCTGTCTTGTACACAGGGTTATTGTTACCATCTTTCTAAATTCCATATATATGCGTTAGTATACTGTATTGGTGTTTTTCTTTCTGGCTTACTTCACTCTGTATAATAGGCTCCAGTTTCATCCAACTCATTAGAACTGCTTCAAATGTATTCTTTTTAATGGCTGAATAATACTCCATTGTGTATATGTACCACAGCTTTCTTATCCATTCATCTGCTGATGGACATCTAGGTTGCTTCCATGTCCTGGCTATTATAAACAGTGCTGCGATGAACATTGGGGTACTCGTGTCTCTTTCCCTTCTGGTTTCCTCAGTGTGTATGCCCAGCAGTGGGATTGCTGGATCATAAGGCAGGTCTATTTCCAGTTTTTTAAGGAATCTCCACACTGTTCTCCATAGTGGCTGTACTAGTTTGCATTCCCACCAACAGTGTAAGAGGGTTCCCTTTTCTCCACACCCTCTCCAGCATTTATTACTTGTAGACTTTTGGATTGCAGCCATTCTGACTGGTGTGAAATGGTACCTCATAGTGGTTTTGATTTGCATTTCTCTGATAATGAGTTTCTTTATAATTTTTTTTTTCTATTCGAGTATATTTGATTTATCATGTTGTGTTTCAGGTGTCCAGCAAAGGGATTCAGCTTTACATATACATGTATTTCGGCTTCCCACTTGGCTTAGTTGTTAAACAATTAGTCTGCATTGAAGGAGATTTGGGTTCAATTCCTGGGATGGGAAGATATGCTCAGAGGGACATGACGAGCCTCTCCAGTGTTCTTGCCTGGAGAATCTCATTGACAGAGGAGCCTAGCAGGCTACAGTCCATAGGGCCACAAAGAGAAGGGCACATCTGAATCCACTGAGCTTGCACAGGCACACATACATATATCTATTCCTTTACAAATTCTTTTTCCACTTATGTTGTTACAGAATTTCTAGCAGAGTTGCCTGTGGTTTTGTAGTAGGTCCTTGTTGGTTATCTATTTTATATATAGTGGTGTCTATATATATGTTAATCCCCAACTCCCAATTCATCCCCCCGCCCGACTTTCCATTTGGTAACCATCAGCTTGGCTTCTATGTAAATGGGTTTTTGATGTTCTTTGGGGGAGGCAGTTTAATCGTTTGAAGTCGTCCTACTTTTCTATTGTTGCTTTTGTTGCCTATGCTTTAGGTTTCACATACATAAAATCACTTCTAAGACCAATGTTTACAACTTCGCCAGGATGTTTTCTTCTGGTTGATTTTTAGTTTCAGATCTTCCATTTAAATTTTTAATCAACTCTCAGTTTAGATTTTTATGTGGTATAAGGTAAGGGTACTATTTCACTCTTTTGCATTCAGGTTTCCAGTTGCCCACGGCAGTTAATTGAAGAGATGGTGAGGTGAAACTTAATCATGATCAACTCAAGGCAGTAATGACTGACAAGCCTGTAGCAAAGGCACTTGAATGAGGGACTTGGCCAGGAGCATGTAAAGTTTGGGGATTCCCACTTGATTCCCACTGATACGTGGATGTGATCCTGGGCAGATGCGTTCTGACTCTAGGCACATAGACTTGCTCTTGACCTCTGCCAATCAAGAGAAGCCTCTGGGCCAGCAGGATTGTGCACTCATCATGAGTCCATGGGCACTGTTTTGGCTTTTGCATTTGGTGTCCTGCAAATGGGTTGTCTTAATACAAAGACATAGAGCTCCTCTTGACTACTGATAAAATAAGCTGTTCATGTAAGTTCCTTTGACTTTTAAATACTCTCTAGTTTATTGTTTTTACTATATTTTCAAACAGATTCTTGGACATACATTGCAGAAGAGAGTGATTCTCTTCCTTACAGTCTTAGACAGTCCAACATTTGATAGTATTTTATATCACCACACTGTTGATTTCTAATCCGTTTACCTCTCTAGCATGCATTTCTGATGAGATACATACTCAAAAATCTATCCTACAAACTGCATGTAATGAACTGCAAGTGAATAGAAAACGTGAAAATACTAATACACAAGACAATGATTAAGAACATTTCCTTGCAAAGTGACCGTTAAGCTGGGCTCAGATGGTTGCTAGTTTCGGAGTCACAGAAGATAGGATGGACACAGGCATAGAGGAAAGGAGAAGGTCTTAGGGAAGTCATTGTATCAGTCAATAGAGTTTGTTATGTCCACAGCTAGAGGGGTCAGTTGGAATCTATTCATAGTGAACCTATATAAGTGGACGTATAAAGAGTTTCTACTATTCTTTGTGAGTGCTAATGAGCAAACCCCCCACCCACATACAACACAGCGTTTGCAATAGGACTTGTCATGTTTGAGTCACAATATACTGTCCTTTCCAGGAGAGTACAGGCGTCTCATATTGATTTATTGTTGTTGATCTAAATGGATATGCCCTTTCTCAACTCATGACTTAGTGTTTATATTTTTCTCTTTTAACCCTAAGAGTCTTTGGATCCTTTTTAAACTCTATGCATCCTCAATTCTTTCTGCAAGGTGGCAGTATATCCATGGATATTAAAATATATACCAGCACGACTTTAGGGAAACAAGGCCCTTTAACCTCCACTTTAGGTCCACCTCAGGACATTCCTGATAGCTCAGTTGTGAAAGATTCTGCCTGCAAATCTGTAGACATCAGTTCAATTCCTGGATAGGGAAGCTCTGCTGGAGAAGGGATAAGCTACCCACTACAGCATTCTTTGGCTTCCCTTGTGGCTCAGCTAGTGAAGAATCCGCCTTCAATGTGAGATGCCTGGGCTTGATCCCTGAGTTGGGAGTATCCCCTGGAGTAAGTAAAGGCTACACTCTCCAGTATTCTGACCTGTAGAATTCCATGGACTGTATGCTCCATGGGGTCACCAACCATCAGACATGACTGAGCAACTTTCACTTTCAGCTCTTCAGGCCTAGTAATCTGTTTCCTTCCCCTAATAGCAAGTATTTCAGTCAGTCCTACAAAAGGGCTTTAGGTGTGATAGTGTTAAATGGTGGTAATATATAAAATCAGGAATCACAGACCCACGTATCAGGGCTCTCTGTCCATATCTTCCTGGTAGCTGCTTACGTGACTTATTTTCACAGGCAGGGTTGATAGTTCTCCCACTTCCTTTGAAAGAACAACAAACCCAGGGTCTCCTTCCCTCATAATGATTTTAAATCACATTCAGTGACTGACTTTGAATCATCAACTGTGTCTCTCAGGAGTTAAAGTGCCAGAAAGATTTAACTAGGGAGCTGCAGTCCAGATAAAAGATACCGTAGCATTGACTTAAAATCTGAACTCAACTCTTTTGATGCTGATGGTGAAACTCTGTTTTAATTGTTTCTAAAATGTTTTCTGAAAATACACGGGATTCCTCTGGTAGAGACTCTGCCTTATATATCTCCATATTTGATTGACTACTCCTTGAAACTATTCAAACACTTAAAAACTACAGTTAACACCAAATTAAATATTCGATACTCTGCTTTTTAAACCACGAAAACTTATAGTACTTTGACTAACAAAAGAGTTTATTGGGGAATAATGTTTTACGACTGTAGTTATTTAGAAATACTAGGGGATGGTGATAAATATAAGACCAGCTTTTACACAGTCTTATATTAATAGTTTTATCAAATGTCTCTGTCCTGACTGCTCTGGCTGTCCAGTGGTTAGGACTTCATGCTTTCATTAGAAGGGGAACCGGTTCAATCCCCGGTCAGGGAACTAAGATCCCACAAACTGCATGGTGCCCCCCACCCAAAAACATTATCTGTGTACCGTGATCCTGTTAGTCATCTGCACCAGGATTGGGCCACCTCCACTGCCCTGCCCTTGCGAACACACTGTGCCCACAAATTTCTTAGGGTAACAGTGGCCTAAATTATAATTGGTCTGATACCCCCAAACATTATTTTCATCTTTGGCAGTGCTAATTGTGGGTTTTAGTTGTATCAGCATTATGTGCCTCCTGAGCACCTTTAGGTGACAGCATAAGTGAGTGATGCCACAAAGCCCGTTATGACATAAGGGGCCAGGAGGTGATTTCTGCCTGCCTCTCTCAGGGGAAGTATGACATTCACCATCCTCAAGTGAAGCTCTCTTCCCATCTGGGTTCTTGCAATCTAGACCCTAATGTGACATCACACCCCAAACAATGGCAGTAACACTGCATC
This sequence comes from Bubalus kerabau, assembly GCF_029407905.1. Taxonomy (NCBI): domain Eukaryota; kingdom Metazoa; phylum Chordata; class Mammalia; order Artiodactyla; family Bovidae; genus Bubalus; species Bubalus kerabau. The sequence continues at coordinate 46,041,043 of NC_073647.1, read as the reverse complement.
ACTACTCCTTGCCGCTGAGATCAATTTTTAAGCAGGGTTATTCACCTTCAGTGCAGACTCCTGACCCAGTCGAGACCTCTATTCTCTGGCTAACTGAGGGCCTGTGGTTCTGTTCCCTCAGCTCTTGGGATCCCACATCTCTCCCCACTCAGGTGCCCATCACTTTGCTTCCTTCCCTCCCTTCCCATCAAAAAATTCACACACACACAAATATCATCTTTCCACCATTTGTCATGTACTTTAATTGCAGCCATCAGTTTACTATGTTAGTGTGAGTGTCAGTCATTTCCTGGTTGGCCATTTCTAAGAAAGCAGACCTCTGGAGACACAATTCTAAACTGTCTGACCTTTTCTATTCAGTTCCTGGCTGCCCAGGTTGTACTTCTCCAGGGTCTCTCATTCTGGGGTGGCTGAGCTTACCTTCTCTTCTGATTCTGCCTCTTTCTTTGACTCTGCCTCATGTTTTTGCACCCTTTTAGGCTTTGATTAAATTTCTTACGTGCATAGGAACAGAAAAAATAGGTTGGTTTTCCTGTTTTTTTTTTTTTCACCTTCTTCGACTGAGTGCCATATAATCGGATTATCTTTCTCAAGTTTCCTTTTATACGTCCTCTGACCCTCATGGTCATATTCCGTGCCTTGAAAGACAAGAGAAGGGTATTAGTTTTGGGGAAAGGGTATCACATCTGAGTTGGAAGGGATATATCATGAAAAGGGATTGGGGCTGATGAGGGCTTTTGTGGCAGGAAAGGGCCGTGTAGAGGTCTTGGGTGGCAAAGTCAATGGAGAACGCGGGTAGCATAGATGGAATCATCTTACCTTCACACTGCCCCTGTATCTCTGTGTACAAAGAGTCTTCTTTCGTCCTTTCACCCTTGAAGCACACTGCATTGGAACTCTTCTTGGCTGCCGTGGCTTCCTGGTTACCTTATCATGATAGCAGGAAATGGCCTAACCCAGAATCTCTGCCTCTGACCTCCGTATATATACCTTCTGAGAACAATGAGGAGCCACACCCTTCAATCTGATTGGTCAGCTAGGCACTCCCCCAGCCAATGGTGGCTTTGTGGTCTTAGATATCACAATGTACCACTGTGCCCATCAACATGGGTTAATAGGTGATGAGGGAGGCCATGATACAACTTTCTCACCCCTGACACCTCTGTGTGTCTGATTCTGGCGAGTGGTGTTTCAGGGGCATGGTGTTTCTTCTCATGACCATCTGACTTTCTTTCAGTGCCCTTTATTGTTTGACTTATATGTCCCCCTTCAACACTCCTGCCCCCTCCATCCCTGTATGAACCTCTACCAAACACTTTTCACTCCAAATCTCTTCCTCAGAGTCATCTAGTCATTTCATCTTTCGACTACCCTTTTCTTACTGGGGGTTTTTCAGGGGCTTAAGGAACTTAAGAGCAAGCACTTAACATGGAAAAGGGTAATTAAGAACAGGTTGCATATTTTTGCTACTCCAATGAGCTTTAAAGACCCCAAGCCTTGGTGAATCCTCTATCTGTTGCCCCAAGGTCTATACACATCTCCATATAATTACACATCAGAGCCAAGAAAGTCATAAATGTCTCGTCCACGAATATTGTTGGGGACACTTCAACTCTCATATTGAGTAGGGAAACTCAACTTGCCCCATCTACCAGAAATGCACTTCCGATTTAAAAAAATAAAAAATTAAGGTGCCCAAAGGCAAGAGTCAGATGACGAATGCACCACTATCTCTTGACTGAATCACTTTCCCAGTGGTCCCTCATTGACAGTTATCATCAGGTAGGGCCCAATGTGGAGCTGACCAATAGCTGAGAAGGAGAAGTACCAGTAGTTATCTCACTGATAGTTGGTTGCTTATTGGCAGGGCCGAATGATGCACGGCCCAGTTGCTGAGCAAGACTTGTTGCATAGTAACAGGATGTGGAGTAATAAGGCAAAGCAATGGCTACCTGCTAATGGCTGTGCTCATGCTGCTCTATTCCATAAGGATATGTTGGGTCCAGTGTACTTTAATCTATTTGACTGATTCCTTTCCCACCGCAGATTTTGATTTCACATGATTGTTTAACTTTTGTACATTATTATTTTCATTGTATTCACAGGCATGCCAGTCAGCAGTGCTTATCTATATGCCCCTCCAACAGCTGTCACATGATTCCATGTTCCACGTATATTATACCTAATATTTCAAAGCCAACAAGAATGTCAAAGCCAGCCTACCTTGAGAACTACTTTGACAAACCTTAACCTCACAGTGATTCTTATTCTATTCACAAGGTAGCAGAGCAGAGTGATTACAGCCCTATGCAGTTTGCCATTGATGTGCTTCATTTCAACCCACCCTGTTCCTAGGCAACAGGTGTAGCTCAGCCTTGCTTAGTGCCTCAGATGGCCCCATTCACAAGCAGAAAACTCTCAATGAGTGACCATTCGTTGTCCTGCTCAGCTATTGATCAGCACCACAGTGGGCCCTGCCCCCCAGTTACTGTCAAGCAGGGATTATTCGGAAATGATTAAGGAAGGGTGGTGTGGTGGTCATCAGCTGGAAAGTGAGAGAAGAGGCAGATTCAGGCATTCTTTTGGAGGGCCTGGAGATCACCTAGCCTTGGGCAATAGGTTGAGCTGGACGTCCAAGGTAATAGACTGGGGACGACATCCTGTAGTGCTTCAGAGCCCTCACTAAGGCCCTCCAGTAGCCTTGGCATAGGCCTTGAGGAGTGGTGAACCTCTCCACCAACCCTGTCTCTGCAACCTACTAGCAGTGGCCATCTTCCTGGGCCTCCGTCTCAGAACTGGTCTCCTCACTTGGACAGCCTGAGGAGACAGGACCTTTTGGGTTGGGTGCCTGGCTCCATCAAGGATGAGACGTGAGCAGATTGTGGGAGCCTTGCCCTGAAGGAGCTGCCATATGAGATCTGTTTCTGCTTATACAGGATGGGACATTTCAAGGTGAAAGTTGTGCCTTGAGACTTTGCCCTCTCTTGACAGGGCAAGAATTACAGAAAATAACATTCATTTGGTAGAGATATATAGGAATATTATTACCTGACAATGTCCTAACTTTAAGCCCAAAGGATGAGACACCAAGAAGTGTGTATCATCTTACCACAACACTCTCTATCATTTGCTTTTAAATGTCCTTAACTGAAAACGTTCAGTACCTTTGGGTTCTTAGGGCAAGAGCCACCCACATCTTTGGATGAATCTGTAATAAACCTTTCCCTTTTCCAAACTCTAACATTTAGTTTTGATGGGCCTCATTCTGCCCCAAGCACATGGATTTGCAATTTTGATAACAACCATACTGTCGAAGGTCAGACTTGGCCTCTCTTAAACAACAGCAGAGACTGGCCAACTGCTCACAGTCATCCATAACATACCCACTACTAGGCTTGGCTAAACTTCAGCCTTGCTTCTCTCCTCTGAACTTCAGCTTTCCCTGACGCTTGAACAAGCGCTAAGAGTCAGACATTTCTGATTCCTTTAACAGCTCATTCTACTAATCAGCACACTACAGAAAGAAACAATTTCTGTCAAACTGCACCATCATGCTGTCTGTTCATCCATCCCCACCTCTTTCCCCATCACACACACACACACACACACAAACTTACACACACACACATAATTGCTACACACCCTTAATGAAATATCTTTTTCTGTTCCATTTTGAGACATATTAAGAACATGTGTTCAAAACATTCACCCTATGGCAATCAGTCCATTTCATTTGTTCGGTTGTCTCCGACTGTGTGCAACCCCATGGACTGCAGCACACCATGATTCCTTGTCCATCACCAGCTCCCAGAGCTTGCTGAAACTCAAGTCCATTGAATCCTCGATCTCATCCTCTCTTATCCCCTTTTCCTTGATCTTCATTCCTTCCTAGCATCAGGATCTTTTCCAATGAGACAGTTCTTTGCATCAGGTGAAAAAAGTACTGGAGTTGTAGCTTCAGCGTCAGTCCTTCTAGTGAATAATCAGGACTGATACCACACATCCATGGAATGATGCCTGCATGGGCACAGGAGGGACTAGAGGAGTTCAAGGTAAGGAGTGATGTCAGTGACGAGATATAATTCGTCCAAGGTAAGGAGAAGTGGCTGCGCTTTGCTGGAACAGCCGTGAAGAGCTACCACAGATCCAGGTAAGAGAAACCCACGTAAGATGGTAGGTGCTTCAAGACGACATCAGAGGGCAGACACACTGAAACCAGAATCACAGAAATCTAGTCAATCTAATCACACTAGAACCACAGCCTTGTCTAACTCAATGAAACTAAGCCAGGCCCTGTGGGGCCTCCAAAGTTGGGCGGGTCATGATGGAGAGTTCTGACAGAATCTGTTCCACTGCAGAAGGGAAGGGCAATCCACTTCAGTATTCTTGCCTTGAGATCCTCATGAACAGTATGAAAATGTAAAATGATAGGATACTGAAACAGGAACTGCCCAGGTCAGTAGGTGCCCAATATGCTACTGGAGATCGGTGAAGAAATAATTTCAGAAAGAATGACAGGATTGAGCCAAAGCAAAAACAACACCCAGTTGTGCATGTGACTGGTAACAGAAGAAAGGTCTAATGCTATAAAGAGCAATATAGCATAGGAACCTGGAATGTTAAGTCCATGAATCAAGGCAAAGTGGAAGTGGTCAAACAGGAGATGGCAAGAGTGAATGTCAACATTCTAGGAATCAGTGAACTAAAATGGACTGGAATGGGTGAATTTAACTCAGATGACCATTATATATACTACGGCGTGCAGGAATCCCTCAGAAGAAATGGAGTATCCATCATGGACAACAAAAGAGTCCAAAGTGCAGTAGCTGGATGCAATCTCAAAAACTATAGAATGATCTCTGTTTGTTTCCAAGGCAAACCATTCAATATCACAGTAATCCAAGTCTATGCCCCAAGAAGTAACGATGAAAAAGCTTAAGCTGAATGCTTCTATGAAGACCGACAAGACATTTTAGAACTAACACCCAAAAAAGATGTCCTTTATGTTATAGTGAACAGGAATGCAAAAGTAGGAAGTCAAGAAACACCTGGAGTAACAGGAAAATTTGTCCCTGAAGTATGGAATGAAGCAGGGCAAAGGCTAATAGAGTTCTGAAAATAGAACTCACTGGTCATAGCAAACACCATCTTCCAACAACACAAGAAAAGACTCTACACATGGACATCATCAGATGGTCAACACTGAAATCAGATTGATTATATCGTTTGCAGCCAAAGATGGAGAATCACTAAATAGTCAGCAAAACAAGCCTTGGAGCTGACTATGGCTCAGGTCATGAGCTCCTTATTGCCAAATTAACATTTAAATTGAAGAAAGTAGGGAAAACCACTAGACTATTAAGGTATGACATAAATACAATTCCTTATGATTATACAGTGGAAATGAGAAATAGATTTAAGGGAGTAGACCTGACAGATAGAGTGCCTGATGAACTATGGACGGTGGTTCGTGTCATTGTACAGAAGACAGCGATAAAGACCATCACCATGGAAAAGAAATGCCAAAAAGCAAAAGGGCTGTCTAGGTAGGCCTTACAAATAATTATGAAAAGAAGAGAAGCCAAAAGCACAGGAGAAAAGGAAAGATATAAGCATCTGAATGCAGAGTTCTAAATAATAGCAAGAAGAGATAAGAAAGCATTCCTCAGTGATCAATGCAAAGAAATAGAGGAAAACAACAGAATGGGAAACACTAGACATCTCCTCAAGGAAATTCAAGATAAAAAGGGAACATTTCATGCAAAGATGGGCTCGATAAAGGACAGAAATATTATGGACCTAAAAGAAGCAGACGATATTAAGAAGAAGTGGTAATAATACCCAGAAGAACTTTACAAAAATAAAATCTTCATGACCCAGATAATCATGATAGTCTGATCACACACATAGGACCAGATATCCTGGAATGTGAAGTCAAGTGGGCCTTAGAAAGCATCACAACAAACAAAGCTATTGGAGGTGATGGAATTCCAGTTGAGCTATTTCAAATCCTGAAAGATGATGTAGTGAAAGTGCTGCACTCAATATGCCAGCTAATTTGGAAAACTCAGCAGTGGCCACAGGACTGGAAAATTTCAGTTTTCACTCCAATCCACGAGAAAGGTAACGCTAAAGAATGCTCAAGGTACCACACTATTCCACCCATCTCACATCCCAGTCAAGTAATTCTTCAAGCCCTGCAAAAGAATGCCTGAATCTGTCTCTTCTCTCACGTTCCAGCTGATGACCATCACACCACCCTTACTTAATCACTTCCCCAATACTCCATTCTTGAGAGTAACTGAGGGGCAGGGCCCACTGTGGTGCTGATCAATAGCTGAGCAGGACAACGAATGGTCACTCATTGACAGTTGGCTCTTGTGAATGGGGCCATCTGAGGCACCAAGCAAGGCTGAACTACACCTGTTGCCTAGGAACAGGGTGAGTTGAAATGCAGTACATCAATGGCTAACTGCATAGGGCTGTGCTCACTCTGCTCTGTTACATTGTGAATAGAATAAGAATCACTGTGAGGTAAAGGTTTGTCAAAGTAGTTCTCAAGCTGGGCTGGCTTTGACATTCTTGATGGCTTTAAAATTTTAGCTATAATATATGCCACACATGCAATCATGTGACAGCTGTTGGAGGGGCATATAGATAAGCACTGCTGACTGGCATGCATGGCAATACAATGAAAAGAATGATGTACAAAAGCTAAACAAGCATGTGAAATTAAAATTTGCAGTGAGAAAAGAGTTAGTCAAAAAGATTAAAGCACACTGGACCCAACGTATCCTTATGGAATAGAGCAGCATGAGCACAGCCATTAGCAGGTAGCCATCGCTTTGCCATTGTATTCCACATCCTGAGCAACAGGTCTTGCCCAGCAATTAGACAGTGCATCGCTCGGCCTTGCCAATAAGCAACAAACTATCATTGAGATACCTACTGGTACTTCTCCTGCTCAGCCATTGCTCAGCTCCACATTGGGCCCTACCTGATGATAACTGTCAATGAGGGACCACTGGGGAAGTGATTCAGTCAAGAGATAGTGGTGCATTGGTCATCTGACTCTTGCCTTTGGGCACTTTACATTTTTTTTGGGGGGGGGGGAATGTATTTCTGGTAGATGGGGCAAGTTGTGTTTCCCTACTCAATATGAGAGTTGAAGTGTCCCCAAAAATATTAGTGGAAGAGACATTTATGACTTTCTTGGCTCTGATGTGTAATTTTATGGAGACAGTGTATACACCTTGGGGCAACAGACTGAGGATTCACCAAGTCTTGGGATCTCTAAAGCTCATTGGAGTAGCAAAAACATACAACCTGTTCTTAATTACCCTTTTCCATGTTAAGTGCTGGCTCTTAAGTTCCTTAAGACCCTCAAGAACCCCCACTAGGAAGAGGGTTGTCAAAAGATGAAATGACTAGATGACTCTGAGGAAGAGATTTGGAGTGAAAAGTGTTTGGTAGAGGTTCATACAGGGATGGAGGAGGCAGGAGTGTTGAGGGGGAAATATACGTCAAAGAATAAAGGGCACTGAAGGAAAGTCTGAGGGTCATGAGAAGAAACACCATGCCCCTGAATCACCACTCCCCAGAATCAGACACACAGAGGTGTCAGGGGTGAGAAAGTTGTATCATGGCCTGCCTCAGCACCCACTAACCAATGCTGATGGGCACAGTGGTTCATTGTGATGTCTAAGACCCCAAAACCACCATTGGATGGGGAGTGCGTAGCTAACCAATCAGATTGAAGGGTGTGGCTCCTCATTGTTCTGAGAAGGTATATATAGGGAGGTCAGAGGCAGAGATTCTGGGTTATGCCATTTCATGCTATCATTTTAAGGTAACCAGGAAGCCACTGCAGTCAAGAAGAGTTCCAATGCGGTATCCTACAAGGGTGAAAGGACGAAAGAAGACCCTTTGTCCACAGAGATACAGAGGCAGTGTGAATGTAAGATGATGCCCTCTATGCTCCCCACTTTCTCCATTGACTTTGCTGCCCAAGACTTCTACACTGCCCTTGCCTGCCACAAAAGCCCTCATCAGCCCCCATCCCTTTTCATGAAATCTCCCTTCAAACTCAGATGTTATACCCTTTCATCAAATCTAATACCCTTTTCTTGTCTTTCAAGGCACAGAATATGACCATGAGGGTCATAAGACCTCAAAAAGAACCTTGAGAAAGAAATCCGATCATATGCCACTCAGTCGAAGAAGATGAAGAAAACAAGAAATCCAAACTGTTTTTTTCTGTTCATGTGCACTTAAGAAACTGAATCAAAGCCGAAAATTGTGCCAAAATATGAGGCAGAATCAAAGAAGGAGGCAGAATCAAAAGAGAAGGTAAGCTCAGCCATCCCAGAATGAGAGACCCTGGAGAGGTACAAGCTGGGCAGCCAGTAACTGAATAGAAGGTCAAACATTTAGAATTGTGTCTCCAGATGTCTGCTTTCTTAGAAATGGCCAACCAGTAAAAGACTACTCTCACACTAACATAGGAAACTGATGGCTGAGATTAAAATACACATCAAATGGTGAAAAGATGATATTTTTGTGTGGGTTAATTTTCTAATGGGAAGGGAGGAAAGGAAGAAAAGATGTGGGCACCTGAGTGGGGAGTACTGTGGGGTCCCAAGAGCTGAGGGAACAGACCCTCAGGTCGCCAAGTAGCCAGAAAGTAGAGGTCTTGACTGGGTCAGGAGTCAGCACTGAATGTGAATAACCCTGCTTAACAATTGATCTCAGCGGCAAGGAGTAGTGGTGCGGTGTTACTGCCATTGTTTGGGGAGTGGAGTGACATTAGGGTCTAGATTGCCAGAATCCAGATGGGAAGTGTGCTTCACAAGGGGATGGTGAATGCCATACTTCCCCTGATTGAGGCAGGCAGAAATCACCTCCTGGCCACTTACGTCATAACAGGCTTTGTTGCATCATTCACCTATTCTGTCAGCTAAAGGTGCTCAGGAGACACAAAATGCTGAAACAACTAAAAGCCACAATTAGCACTCCCAAAGATTAAAATAATGTTTGGAGGGATCAGACCAAATATCAATTAGGAAACTGTTATCCTAAGAAATTTGTGGGAGCAGTGTGTTCCCAAGGGCAGGGCAGTGGATGTGGTCCAATCCTGGTGCAGATGACTAACAGAATCATGATACGCAGATAATGTTTTTGGGTGGGCGGCACCATGCAGTTTGTGGGATCTTAGTTCCCTGACCAGGCATTGAACCGGTTCCCCTTTTAGTGAAAGCATGGAGTCCTAACCACTGGACAGACAGAAAACTCAGGACAGAGACTTTTGATAAATGTATTAATATAAGACTGTGTAAAAGCTGGTCTTATATTTATCACCATACTCTACTATTTCAAAATAACTACAGTCATAAAACATTCCTCCCCAATAAACTCTTTTGTTAGTCCAAGTTCTACAATTTTCGTGGTTTAAAAAGAAGAGTATCAAATATTTAATTTGGTGTTAACTTTAGTTTTGAAGTGTTTGAAGAGTTTTAAGGAGTAGTCAATCAAATATGGAGATATATAAAGCAGAGTCTCTACAAGCAGAATCCCGTGTGTTTTCAGAAAGCATTTTAGAAACAATTAAAACAGAGTTTCACTATCAGCATCCAAAGAGTTGAGTTCAGATTTTAAGTCAATGCTACGGTATCTTTTATCTGGTCTGCAGCTCCCTAGTTAAATCTTTCTGGCACTTTAACTCCTGAGAGACACAGTTGATGATTCAAAGTCAGTCACTGAATGTGATTTAAAATCATTAAGAGTGAAGGAGACCCTGGGTTTGTTGTCCTTTCAAAGCAAGTGGGAGAACTATCAACTCTGCCTCTGAAAATTAGTCAGCTAAGCACCTACCAGGATGATATGGACAGAGAGCCCGGAGAGGTGGGTGCTGTGATTCCAGATCTGAATACATTATCACCGTTTAACACTATCACTTTAATGCCCTGTTGTAGGACTGACTGAAATACTTGCTGTTAGGGGAAGGTAACAGATTACTAGGCCTGATGAGCTGAAAGTAAAAGTTCCTCAGTTGTATCCAATGGATGGTGATCCCATGGACTGTATAGTCCATGGAATTCTCCAGGCCGGAATACTGGAGTGGGTAACCTTTCCTTAGTCCATGGGATTTTCCCAACCCAGGGATCAAGCCCAGGCATCCCACATAAAGGCAAATTCTTCACCAGCTGAGCCACAAGGGAAGCCAAAGAATGCTGTAGTGGGTAGCTTATCCCTTCTGCAGCAGAGCTTCCCTACCCAGGAATTGAACTGATGTCTACAGCTTTGCAGGCAGAATATTTCCCAACTGAGCTATAAGGAAAGTCCTGAGGTGGACCAAAAGTGGAGGTTAGAGGGCCTTGTTTCCGTAAAGTAGCACTGGTATATATTTTAATATCCGTGGATATAGTGCCACTTTGCAGAAAGAGTTGAGGATGCATAGAGTTTAAAAAGGATCCAAAGACTCTTAGGGTTAAAAGAGAAAAACATAAACACTAAGCCATGGGTTGAGAAAGAGTATATCCCTTTAGATCAACAAGAATAAATCAATATCAGATGTCTGTAGCTCTCCTGGAAAAGGACAGTATATTGTGATTCAAACATGACAAGTTCTATTGCAAACGCTGTGTTGTATGGGGGTGGGGGGTTTGCTCATTAGCACTCACAAAGAGTAGTAGAAACTCTTTATACTTCCACTTATACAGGTTCGCTATGAATAATTTCCAACTGACCCATCTAGCTGTGTCCATAACAACCTCTATTGCCTGACACAATGATTTCCCTAAGACCTTCTCCTTTCCTCTATGCCTGTGTCCATCCTATCATCTGTGACTCAGAAACTAGCAACCATCTGAGGCCAGCCGAACGGTCACCTCCCAAGGAAATGTTCTTAATCATTCTCTTGTATATTAATATTTTCACGTTCTCTAATCACTTGCAGTTCATTACATGCAGTTTGTAGGATAGGTTTTGAAGTATGTATCTTATCAGAAATGCATGCCACAGAGGGAAACGGATTAGAAATCAAAAGGGTGGTGATATAAAATATTATCAAAAGTTGGTTTATCTAAGACTGTAAGGGAGAGAATCACTCTCTTCTGCCAAGTATGTCCAAGAATCTGTTTGAAAATATAGTAAAAACCATAAACTAGAGAGTGGATCAGAAGTCAAAGAACTTAAATGAGAAGCTTATTGTATCAGTAGTCAGGAGGAGCTCTATGTCCTTGTATTAAGAAAACCCTTTTGCAGGACACCAAATGCAAAATCCAAAGCAGTGCCCATGAACTCATGATGAGTGCACAATACTGCTGGCCCAGAGGCTTCTCTTGATTGGCAGAGGTCAAGAGCAAGTCTATGTGCCTAGGGTCAGAATGCATCTGCCCAGGATCACATCCACCTATCAGCGGGCATCAAGTGGGAGTCCCCAAACTTTACATGCTCCTGGCCAAGTCCCTCACTCCAGTGCCTTTGCTACAGGCTTGTCACTCATTACTGCCTTGAGATGATCATGATTAAGTTTCACCTCACCATCTCTTCAATTAACTGCCATGGGCAACTAGAAATCTAAATGCAAAAGATTGAAATAGGACCCTTACCTTAAAACACATCAAAAACTAAACTCAGAGTTGATTAAAGATTTAAATGCAAAATCTGAAACTATAAATCAACTAGAAGAAAACATCCTAGAGAAGGTGTAAACATTGGTCTTAGAAGTGATTTTATGTATGTGACACCGAAAGCATAGGCAACAAAAGCAAAAATAGAAAAGTAGGATGACTTTAAACGATTAAACTGCCTCCAACAAAGAACATCAAAAACACATCTACATAGAAGCCAAGCTGATGGTTACCAAATGGAAAGTTGGGGCGGGGGAAGGAATTGGGAGTTGGGGAAGAATATTTATATATAGATACCACTTTATATAACATAGATAACCAACAAAGACCTACTACAAAACCACAGGCAACTCTGCTAGAAATTCTGTAACAACATAAAGGAAGAAAGGATTTGTAAAGAAATAGATATATGTATGTGTGCCTGTGCAAGCTCAGTTGATTCAGATGTGCCCTACTCTTTGTGACTCTATGGACTGTAGCCTGCTAGGCTCCTCTGTCCATGAAATTCTCCAGGAAAGAATACTGGAGAGGCTCGTCATGTCCCTCTGAGCATATCTTCACAACCCAGGGATTGAACCCAAATCTCCTTCATTTTAGGGTGATTCTTTAACAACTGATGCAAGTGGGAAGCCCAAACACATGTATATGTAAAGTTGAATCATTTTGATGTATACCTGAAACACAATATGGTAAATCAAATATACTCAAATGAAAAAAAATAAAAAGAATCCATCAACAAGTAGAATAATTAGCTCAAAAAACTAATTGGAAAATGCATAAACATTCCCAAACGTACTCTCAAAGAAAGATCCACAGGGAACAAGGTATGAAGGGAAAAAGATGACCCAAGTCCTGACGTGTGCCCATGGGAGAGGACTCAGAATATAAGGGAGTTTACACGGTTAAAGATATGCCCTGGGTGTGAGTGGTTCGAGCCATATATTGGACACACAAGTCCTGGGTCTGACACAGGGAAGAGAAACAGCCTTAGATGGTTGCAGGGCTATGTGGACTAACAGGAGGTCTATGGGAAGACAGACTCCCCCCTCCAGGAGCATGTGCTCAGGGGCTTGCTCCCAAGCCACATTGAAGAGGACAGATTGAGACCGAATTTGTGGATGCCTGTTTTCCCATCAACTGCTCACCCTTACACATGCCCTGCTTAGTTCGTGTGGCCAATCTGCACTGGAGAAGGCGTTGCCATGACCAGGCAGATAGCTGGAATGTGGGAAACAGAGGTGCATCTGGCCCAGGGCAGCATGTGGGTGGAAGAGCCGGGGTCATGCTCATGGAGGGCACTTACATAGGCAGCGTATCAGGAGAAGTCCTGGTCTCTGATGGAGGCCAGACTGCCACAGCAGATGACCCAGCATGTGTCCAGAGCACATGAGGGCCTCACCTGCCCAATAGCACCCCTCTTCAATCGGGCAGGGAGAGCAGAAGCTAGGGGAAGTGATCAGCCTTGAGGGACCAAGAGGTCTCAGACCAGAAGGTATGTTTAAGCAGGGCAGGAGACGTTACTAATGGTGATGGCACGTTGGAGGTAGCCTGGATCTCCGTAAACAGCCAGCCTGGAGATTTGCTACTTTTGTTATTTTTCTAACCAGAACACGCTCCTCTTGGTCCTCTGTGGCAAGGGTTGCAGTGCTGGGAGAGGGGAGTGTACATACCTGAGGTAACACAGCAAGATCTGGCCTGACATTCAGGGCTTCTGCTCCAGAAACTTGGGATCCCACCCTGCCCCCAAGAGGACAGTGAAAGCCCCTGAGGAAAAGGAAGTCTCTGCCTCACATCTGGCTTCAGATGTGGTACCACTGAACTCCCAGGCATAGGTGCTGGCAGACCCTAAGGAAAGATGTGACTTGTGGTCCATCAAATCCAGCTCCACCCCACCCCCACCCCCAGCTGACTATGGTACAGACACTACAGTGATGCTCCCCGACAAGATGACCCCTTCAAGACCATAATAGATAATTGATGCACTTAAATTCAGAGAAGCAGAGTAAATGGGAAGACAGAAGGACTGGTCTCCACTGAAAGACTGAGAGGAAGTCAGTTCAGTTTGTCAGTCATGTCTGATTCTTTGCGACACCAGAGCATAGAATAACTAAAGAGACTCTTGATGAAAGTGAAAGAGGAGAGTGAAAAAGTTGGCTTAAAGCTCAACATTCAGAAAACAAAGATCATGGCATCTGGTCCCATCACTTCATGGCAAATAGACGGAGAAACAGTGCCAGTGGCAGGATTTACTTTTGGGGGCTCCAAAATCACTGCAGATGGTGACTGCAGCCATGAAACAAAAAGACGCTTATTCTTTGGAAGGAAAGTTATGACCAACCTGGACAGCATATTTAAAAGCAGAAACATTACTTTGCCAACAATGATCTCTCTACTTAAGGGTATGATTTTTCTAGTAGTCATGTATGGATGTGAGAGTTGGACTATGAAGAAAGCTGAGTGCCGAAGAATTGATGCTTTTGAACTGTGGTGTTGGAGAAGACTCTTGAGAGTCCCTTGGAGTGCAAGGAGATTCAACCAATCCATCCTAAAGGAAATCAGTCCTGAATATTCATTGGAAGAACTGATGTTGAAGCTGAAACTACAAAGTTTTGGCCACCTGATGAGAAGAGCTGACTCATTTGGAAAGACCCTGATGCTAGGAAAGATTGAAGGTAGAAGGAGAAGGGAACAACAGAGGATGAGATGGTTGGATGGCATCACCTACTCAATGGACGAGTTTGAATAAACTCTGGCCGTTGGTTATGGACAGATACATGCTGCTGTTAACCCTCTTCAGCTAAAACATCTTTTCCACAAAAAGTTTCTGAAATCTGGTGCCTGTTGAGGGGCCCCCATGAGAAGATGTGTGGTTCCCTGTGACCCCCACTGTCATGGATGCTGTAGCCCCCCAACAAGCATCTGTGCCATCAGGCTGTTTTGGGACTGCAGCCTTCTCTAAAGGGTCATGGAGGCCCCCTCCAGTGGGAACAAGAGGATCCAGTCACCCCAGACAGAGGGTCCCATAGAATACAACTTCATGCCTACTGGGACTCCTGAGGACCCTGGGCCAGCCTGTCAAATTAACCCCCTCACCTGGCGTCCTCAGTGAACACAGGGAGTCAGAGTCTTGGTCTATGCACAAGTCTCCTGTGAATTTTTTATGTTTAATTCAGCAAATATTAGAAAGGTAAACCTACTAAGCACTGAGATCAGACTTGGGAGAAGATGGGAAGAGTGAGGTAATTAGCAAGACTTTGGACTTGTCCCAAAATGCGAATGCCAAAGAATGCTCAAACTCCCGCTCAATTGCACTCATTTCACACGCTATTAAAGTAATGCCCCAAAGCCTCTGAGCCAGGCTTCAGCAGTACGTGAACTGTGAACTTCCAGATGTTCAAGCTGGTTTCAGAAAAGAGAGAGAAACCAGAGACCAATTTGCCAACATCTGCTGGATCATCAAAAAAGCAAGAGAGTTCCAGAAAAAAACATCTATTTCTGCTTTATTGACTAAGCCAAAGCCTTTGAATGTGTGGATCAGAATAAACTGTGGAAAATTCTGAAAGAGATGGGAATACCAGACTACCTGACCTGCCTCTTGAGAAACCTGTATGCAAGTCAGGAAGCAACAGTTAGAACTGGACATGGAACAACAGACTGGTTCCAAATAGGAAGAACATATGTCAAGGCTGCATATTGTCACCCTGCTTATTTAACTTATATACAGAATGCATCATGAGAATGCTGGGCTGGAAGAAGCACAAGCTGGAATCAAGATTGCCGGGAGAAATATCAATAACCTCAGATACACAGATGACAGGAACCTTATGGCAGTAAGTGAAGAAGAACTAAAGAGCCTCTTGATGAAAGTGAAAGAGGAGAGTAGAAAAGTTGGCTTAAAGCTCAACATTCAGAAAACTAAGATCATGGCATCCGGTCTTATCACTTCATGGCAAATAGATGGGTAAACAGTGGAAACAGTGGCTGACTTTATTTTTGGGGACTCCAAAATCACTGCAGATGGTGACTGCAGCCATGAAATTAAAAAAAAAAAAAAACTTACTCGCTGGAAGAAAAGTTATGACAAACCTAGACAGCATATTAAAAAGTAGAGACATTACTTCACAGACAATGCTATGGTTTTCCCAGTAGTCATGTATGGATGTGAGAGTTGGACTATAAAGAAAGTGGAGCACCGAAGAATTGATGTTTTTGAACTGTGGTGTTGGATAAGATTCTTGAGAGTCCCTTGGACTGAAAGGAGGTCCAACCAGTCCATCCTAAAGGAGATCAGTCCTGAATGTTCATTGAAAGGACTGATGTTGAAGCTGAAACTCCAATACTTTGGCCACGTGATGCAAAGGGTTGACTCATTTGAAAAGACCCTGATGATGGGAAAGATTGAAGGCAGAAGGAGAAAGGGAAGACAGAGGATGAGATGGTTGGATGGCATCACCAACTCAGTGGACATGATTTTGGGTAAACTGTGGGAGTTGGTGGTGGACAGGAAAGCCTGGCATTCTGCGGTCCATGGGGTCACAAAAATCCGGGCACAACTGAACTGAACTGGATTTGTGACTGAACTGAACTGAACTGGATTTGTCCCAAGAGGCTGACTGTGTAACTGGGAGAGAGGAAAAATGGACCAGGTGAAAGGAAGAAAGGATATAGCCAGACACAGTGCAATGCCTCGGGAGAACTTTGGCCAAGAGGACACTGATTGCTGCAGAGAGGATGTGGGAAAGCTCGGAGATGCAGTCCAAACTGAGCTGAGTAAACCACAAGAGGAGACATGGAAGCAGGCATGTTCCCTGAGTCTGTCTCCATTCTTTAACAGCATGAGTTCATGAAGCTGAGCAGACACATTGAGCCCAGGAGGGAGCACTGGCAGACAGAGGATCAGCATCTGAGAGCAAACTTCTGGCTAGGGGCACACTGTGTGGAGCCAGTGCTGTGGAGAAAGGAGAGGGCCACCTGTAGGCTCTGAGTGAGTGGCAAAGGTAGTCGGTTGGCATAGAGAGTGCCTTTATAAAATAAGGAGCTAACATTCAAAAACCAGGAGATCTCTTACTGAACTTCAGCTTTTTTGGCCATTCTGGACAAATCAAAAGGCCTGGCACCTGGACTGCACACCCTCCTATTGTGAGTGGCAGCTCCTCCTGGGATAGATCATGCCCTCTCCGTGTGTTCTAGCCCCCTCACTCCCTGTGGTTTGCACCCGCTGACCTCACTTTAGGTTGCCTGCCAGGGCCCTGGAGCAGCAGGGACACTGTCACTTGGCTGAGTCTCATGGTCAGTCAGAGGACTAAAAAGGACAACAGGTTCTGTGCATAAATCTTGTCACTACAATTTTACTACCTGTTACCTTAGCTTCCTCATCTGTTAAGTGGGTGTACTAGTATACTCAATTATATAGCAACCACTCAGTATATGTAATTTGCTTAGCATAGCATCTGGACCCATCAGTTGAGTTAAGTTGCTCAGTCCTGTCCAACTCTTTGTGACCCCATAGACTGCAGAACACCAGGCTTCCCTGTCCATCACCAACTCCCAGGGCTTGGTCAAACTCATGTCCATCGACTCAGTGATGCCATCCAAGCATCTCATCCTCTGTCACCCCCTTCTCCTGCCTTCAGTGTTTCCTATCATCAGGGTTTTGGTTTTGTTTTTGTTTTCCAAAGAGTCAGTTCTTTGTATCAGGTGCCAAAGTACTGGAGTTTCAGCTTCAACATCAGTCCTTACAATGAATTTAGGACTGATTTCCTTTAGGATTGATTGGTTAGATCTCCTTACAGTCTAAGGGACTTTCAAGAGTCTTCTCCAGCACCACAGTTTAAAAGTATCAGTTCTTCAGCCTTCAGCCTTCTTTATGATCCAATTCTTACATCCATACCTGACTACTGGCAAAATCATAACTTTGACTAGACAGACCTATGTCAGCAAAAAATGTCTCTGCTTTTTACTATGTGGTTTAGATTGGTCATAGCTTTTCTTCTGAGGAGCAAGTGTCTTTTAATTTCATGGCTGCAGTCACCATCTGAAGTGATTTTTGGAGTCCAAGAAAATAAAATATCTCACTGGTTCCATTGTTTCCCCATCTATTTGCCATGAAGAGATGGGCCCGGATGCCATGATCTTACTTTTTTGAATGTGGGGTTTTTAGCCAGCTTTTTTACCCTCCTCTTTTACTTTCACCAAGATGCTCCTCAGCTCCTCTTTGTTTTCTGTCATAAGGTTTGTGTCATCTGCCTATCTGAGGTAATTGATATTTCTCCCAGCAATGTTGCTATGCCAATAGCAAACTGCTTAAAAACAGTCCCCAGAACCCCAGAGGGACATGATAGCAAGCCGGTGACAATGAAGCACTTTCTTCTGCCCTTGTCAGCCAAGGGTAGGTCCCAAAAGCAGATGAAAGAGCCCAGCATAATTTTCCTGGTCGCCTTCCCCATAACATCGTTGTGCACCAAGTTTATCCCAGCCTTTCAACTCACGGAACCCTCCCTGCTTGCCTAGTGACTGTGCACTGTTACTACACTCAACATACAGATGTGAAACCTGAGGCTGAAAAGGGTCAGCCTGACGAAAAGGGTCATCACTGGCTCAAGATCTAAAACCCTGGCTTCTGAGTCATGAGGCCACAATGCTAAAGACAAACTCAGGCAAGGATACTTATCTGGACTGCTCAGACCTGCACTGTGAGGCTGATGGCCATATACCCTCATGGATAACTGGGGTACCTCAAGGGTCACTGGGGCACAGAAGCCGGCTGGGGTAGGCAAGCAAGAGACAGCTTCCAGATCATGGGCTGACTGGAAACCACAATTTTGCTCAGGGAAAACCTGGCCTTTGTAATTTAGGGTCCAGGTTAATCCTAAGAAACTGATGAGCTACCAAGCATGGAGCAAGTGAGCCCCCACTGCCACTTCCTAAAGGCAGCTTTCCATCCTGTCCAAAGTTAATGCACAGGTTTCTCAGAGACAGAGGAGGCTGCCCAGCAGGGCAAGAAGCACCAGCAGCAGCACAAAGCTCTTTCTGCTCATCTCCTCTACCTGCATTTCCTATTGGTCCTCGAGAAGTGTGCTATGAAGGCAAGTCAACCATGTGAGCCTAATGCTGCTGAGCTTCTGGTGGCATTGCCTGTATCTCAAAACCAGAGACTCCTGAATCACGTTAACATTCCAGAATTATGTGGGTCGAACAAGGTTTTCTGGGGCTGTATTGGGAGACTGCACAGGGCTCCAGATGTCCTGAAACAAGATGGTGGACAGGTTTCCAGAATTACAAATTAGTGAATACACATGCTTGCCAAGGGTCCTTCTTCTTTTTAGCTCTAGGTTCCACCCATTTCTACCACAGAAGACCATGGTTGGTACCAAAAGACACCACATCCTGAGGCTGTTTGGCAGACGGTGGGGTGCGTAGTTATCCAGGTTGACCTGGGGCTGGCCCTTGGTCCTGCCTGTCCCAAGAAGGGCATCCCTCTAGGCTGAAGGCTGGAGGAAGGTAACACATCCTCTACCCCTGGGCCTCTGGCCGTCCTCTGAAAGTGTTCGCTCTTAAGGGACTAGGATCACTTGTTCCTAATGCTTTGTCCAAAAGCCTTGGGGGCCACGAGAATTTACAGATTTAGAAATCATTGACAGGGACACAAAGATCATCAACACCCCGGCAGGGGCTGGCAAACACTGACATGGCAGCAGTGAACCATGTGACTGTTAATAGCAAGTGGGCTCAGTTCAGTTCAGTCACTCAGTTGTGTCCAACTCTTTGCGACCCCATGAAGCACAGGACACCAGGCCTCCCTGTCCATTATCAACTCCCAGAGTTTACCCAAACTCATGTCCATCCAGTCGGTGATGCCATCCAACCATCTCATCCTCTGTTGTCCCCTTCTCCTCCTTCCCCCAATCCCTCCCAGCATCAGGGTCTTTTCCAATGAGTTAACACTTCACATGAGGTGGCCAAAGTATTGGAGTTTCAGTTTCAGCATCAATCCTTCCAATGAACACCCAGGACTGATCTCCTTTAGGATGGACTGGTTGGATCTCCTTGCAGTCCAAGGGACTCTTAAGAGTCTTCTCCAACACCACAGTTCAAAACACATATATGCCTGTGGTGGACTCATGTTGATGTATGGCAAAACCAATACAATACTGTAAAGCAATTAGCCTCCAATTAAAATAAATAAATTTATAATTTTTAAAAAAAAGCATCAATTCTTCGGTGCTCAGCTTTCTTCACCGTCCACCTCTCACATCCATACATGACCACTGGAAAAACCATAGCCTTGACTAGACGGACCTTTGTTGGCAAAGTAATGTCTCTGCTTTTTAATATGCTATCTAGGTTGGCCATAAATTTCCTTCCAAGGTGTAAGTGTCTTTTAATTTTATGGCTGCAATCACCAGCTGCAGTGATTTTGGAGCCCCCTCAAAATAAATTCTGACACTGTTTCCACTGTTTCCCCATCTATTTCCCATGAAGTGATGAGACCAGATGCCATGATCTTAGTTTTCTCAATGTTGAGCTTTAAGCCAACTTTTTCACTCTCCTCTTTCACTTTCATTAAGAAGCTTTTTAGTTTCTCTTCACTTTCTGCCGTCAGGGTGGTGTCATCTGCATATCTGAGGTTATTGATATTTCTCCCGGCACTCTTGATTCCAGCTTGTGCTTATTCCAGCCCAGCGTTTCTCATTATATACTCTGCATATAGGTTAAATAAGCAGGGTGACAATATACAACCTTGATGTACTCACTCCTTTTCCTATTTGGAACCAGTCTGTTGTTCCATGTCCAGTTCTAACTGTTGCTCCCTGACCTGCATACAGATTTCTCAAGAGGCAGGTCACGTGGTCTGGTATGCCCATCTCTTTCAGAATTTTCCACAATTTATTGTGATCCACACAGTCAAAGGCTTTGGCATAGTCAATAAATTTGGCCATGAAATACAGAATGAAGCAAAGCAAAGGCTAATAAAGTTTTGCCAAGAGAACTCACTGGTTATAGTAAACACCCGCTTCCAACAAGACAAGAGAAGACTCTACACATGAACATCACCAGATGGTCAACACTGAAATCAGATTGATTATATTCTTTGCAGCCAAAGATGGAAAAGTGCCGGGGTCCAGTCCTGGTGGATCCAGGGAAATTCAAAGGGGAGACGGCTTTGGCGAACTGGATACAATAGCTTTAATTAAATATTAATTAGAGGTATAAAGAGTAATAGAATAAGGATAGCTCAGTAGGAAAATTCAGTGGAGAAAAGAGGCTGAATAACTTGGTTTATGTGGAAAGCTAATAAAATTCCAAAATAAGGAATGTATGTCACCTACATCGGCTGCAGGCGTCCTCCCATTCTCCCGAAGGAGAGGAGACACTAAGGCCTCCCCGGTCAGATCATAGAAGCCCAGGCATAATTAGTAGGCTTGACGAGCCTCCATGTTCCAGATGGGGATTCAACCAGAAGGTGAGAGAAAGAATGACATGGGGAGACCAGTCTTTCGAGGAGCTGATCCCATTTTTTTATTTTTCCAGGGTCTGTTATTATACACTGAGATGTTATACAAAAGTCAGGCGGGGTCAGCAGTCCTGGCTTTTATTAAAGTCAGGTGCTTCACACAGATGTATACAGAGGTCTTAGGGGTGTTGCATCATCTTCTGGCCAGGGGGCCTGCTGACAATTTATGACCCTCTCCTTGTGACAGTGGTCAGTCAACCAGAACACTTATTTCTCCAGGGGTGATTATTCTTAAAACAGATGCCACCTTCCAAAGGTACCAGATAAAGTTACATTCCTATAGGGTGAGGGTGCAGTGGGTTTTAATTAAGGAAAGAATTTGCTTAGCCTAAGGTCTGACGTGATTAATATCAAAGGTTAATACTTATTTCTTCTATATATTCATTAATGTGTATAAGGGCAGGGGATGTGGAGACTTAGCAGCAAACATTGGCTCAACAAATGAAAAACCCTTCACCAATACAATTTCTAATCAGCCCACTATACCATACTAATAGTTTTCTAACTTCTCTAAAGAACCTGTCTTTAGAAGGTTTAAAGCATCTCATGCCTCTCACGGTTGAAAGGCTGTGAACAATCACATGTGGCCGGACAAGCCTGTCAGGCAGGCTAGAGAACCTTCAGAGGAGATTGTAGGTTGAAACACTCCTATCACGCACAGGAATTATTATTAACTGGAGCTCTTAAGTTAACTCCTTCTCCGAAAGAGGTGTTGGGGGACAGCCCCCCATAAAGTCAGAGGTGTAGGTGAGAGCACAAGGTAGTAAAGTAGGCAGACTCTAGATTTGGGGGTAGATGCTCGAGAATTTCCAGGGGGACTCCTGAGGCTCGATCCCACCTTGGCGTATGTCAAACCTCATTCCTCATGACCTTTGCCACAGGCGGAGTTCCTCATGCTAGCTCCTGGCAGCGAAGCGCTATACAGTCAGCAAAAACAAGACTGGGAGTTGACTGTGGCTCAGGTCATGAACTCCTTATTGCCAAATCCAGACTTAAATTGAAGAAAGTAGGGAAAACCACTAGACCATGCAGTTATGACCAAAATCAAATCCCTTATGATTATACAGTGGAAGTGAGAAAGAGATTTAAGGGACTAGATCTGATAGACAGAGTGCCTGATGAACTATGGGCAGAGGCTCGTGGATTCAACAGGTGTGGCTGAACCTCAAAGACACTGAACGTTCCACCAAGGCAGGATTGACCCACTGGCATTGGATGTCCTCTCGGGAAAACATGCATCACTGACATGAAGGCCAGAGAGACTGGGAGGCAGGCCCCAGAAGACTGGGACATCCAAGACATCTCTGAACTTCTGAGCCTACAACAGCAGCCCACCTCTCCCACCCCATAAAGAGCTGGTGCCCCCACCCTCAAGGGAGCAAACTGGACCAGAGGCCTCCCTCACAGGTGCCCTCCATCCCAGGAAGCAGGGGAGCTGGCTGCCCTGATCTGTGGCAGGACACACGGTACTGCCATGGTGAGAACCAAGGAAGCATGGGAAGAGCTGGTCACCTACTGCTGGGCCACCAAGCAGAGTGAAGTCACTGTACAACACAGGTCGGGCTTACCCGGCCTGGTGATGGAGGAAGATGGATGACACACCCCTCCATCCATCCCTGCTGCCCAGGGATGGCAGCAGAGGCCTTGGGGTTGCACTGAGCTGCCTGGAGCCAGGGACCATGAAGAGGGCTGCCACCTCCCAGGAGGCGGGTCCCACATAGGAGGGAAGGTGGTCCATACAACGCAGCCTCCCAGAGCTTTGATAGGTGGGCAACCAACCAAGGTACAGTCCAAAATGACACTGAGGCCAAAGGCAGCCACCCCAGTAAACAGGTCAAGATCCCTCGCCCAGGTTGGGCCCCTGAGCCAGTTCTCAGGTCTGCAACTGAGGAACAGGGATGGGGAAGGTCCCTGGGAGAAGGACGCTGCAGCACCACAGCAAACAGACATGGGAACAACCCCAGCCCCTCCCAAAGGGACCTCGGGCACTGAGATGGTGAACCCACACAGGCAGGTGGGACCACCAGAGGAGTGGAGGTTGCCAGACACAGGGTCAACTTGACACCAACTTGAGAGACACAGTTAACTCTGACTCTGTGGTCCCTTTGGGACGACCCCCTGGGCTGGGATTTCTGGGCACAGGGGCTCAATGGTCAAGGGACACAGGGCCAGTCCCCAGGATTCATCAGTCAGTCTTGAGCTGCGAGGGCCTGGAGGCCTGGAATGCAATATCCCCCAAAGCCAGGTCCAGGGCTTAGTGAGACGTCTGTTGAGGACTCCTTCAGAACCTGGGGGAACGTGTGATGTAAGGAAAAGATGGTAAGGCTGAACAGAAACCCTGCATGAACTCCAGTGAGTAAAAGAGAAATGCGCAGAAAAAGAGAGGGGATACACACCCCGCTCATGAACTGAAGAACCTGCTCACCTCTGGGGGCAACTCATGGGCATCCTCTGCTCCTGACCCCTCACACCCACTCTGTGCTTGGCCAAGTCACCATGGTGGGCACACTAGTACTCAAAGGATAGCTGGACAGGTCTCCCACCCAGAGCGTGAGAGTCCCCTCACTGAAGTCCTCTCACCGTGGGTATGGGATGACAATGCACACTCCAGTCCGCCCTCCCTGTTCCTTGTCCTTGCAAACTAAACAGCTGGATCCATTCTGTGAGCCGCAGCCTGGTGTCTGGAGGTCCCCTCCAGTGCTGGTGGGCGTGGCACCTGGTTTGCGGCCATCCTGCCCAGATGGAGGACAGTGAAGAGCACATAGACCCCAGAGCTTGGGAGTGATGGACACAGGCAAACCAGCATCTCCCACTTCCGTGTCAAACGTGATGTAAAGGCCTGTGATATGAATGAGAGCAGGGCAGCAACAAAGGCTCACAGAAGCTTCCCCGGTCCCCCTGGGTGGTGTCCCATCCCCTAGGCAATCAGTACCCTGAGAAGCAGCAGCAGAGTGGCCATCCGTGTCCACAGGTCATATGTGTGCCATGTCCTCTCAAAGAACTGCAGCAGAGCTGAGATTAAATCAGAAACTCGTCTGGTTCTCAGGCTGGCCCCTCCATCTGGGCTGTATGCAAAGAGGTGTGGTCAATGGGAGCTGCCCTGGGGACAGAGGGGAAGTAGGTCTGGTTGACCTCCTGGAGCTACACAGCTGCCCCTGGGTTTGTCCCGCGTGTGGGAGTCCAAGGCCCAGAACCAAAGCTAGGCAGGGACCGAGGAACTGACATGGAGGTGAAGGAGCCCTCTCTCATGGGCAGAGTGCTGGACACCAGGGCAGCATCTCCTTGAGGACTGCTTGCCCCAGGTGCCAAGCCTGGGGGTGGATGGCAACCCCCAGTGGAAGGACCTGACAGACACATGCTGACCTGTGGGGCACATACAGCTCCGAGACATCAGGCAAATACTGAGTCCATTGCTAGCCGGAAAACAGAAGTGAACGAATCTGCAATACAAACACCAGGGCAGGATGAGTGCCCAGACCCCAAAAGAAGTGCCCACAACTCAGCACAGAAAGGACACACAGCTCAGTGGAGATATGGGCAACAGGCATTTCAGAGAGGAAACCACATTGGCCAAGGAGGACATGAGGGAAACCAAGAATCTGTGTCAAGCCCTTCCAGGTCAGCGCTGTCTGCAAACGCACAACAGGAGCAAAGTAGAACCCTCACCAAGCCTCAGAGACCCAGGTGGGGAAGGAGGCAGCACCCCCTGTGGATCAGTCTACACATCTGGGCACGTGAGGAGAACTGGTGCCAGCAGCAGGGATGGGACAGGTGTGGAGAAATGCCACAGAGCAGGGCCTCACAGCTGCCCCCATCAGCAGCCACACATCATAGGTGTCCAGTTCACTGGGCAAGGTCTAGTTCATAACCAGGATGCAGAAAGAACAGCATCAGCCTACCTACCATTCACAGGATCCTCCCTCATGATCTGAGACCACTACCAGGAGGTTCTGGCGTGTATGGAGGTAGCTGATAACCACTCTTGGAGCAAGGACCGAGGCACCAGCATGAGGGAGTTGGGTGTGGTATTCGCTCGGGTCCCTGCAGCACTGAGGCCTCAAATCCAGGAGGCAGCCTCTGCCCCTCAATTCATAGCCGGGAGGGTTCTGCAAGGAGAGAGCATGCTAGAAGGGAAAGTACTGCTCGGAATAACATTCCCATGGCAGCAGTTTCATGGGTGCCTGGCTAATGGGAACCAGTGAGACATCGACCCTGCCTTCCTGGGACTTGGTGACCCTTGGCAGTCCAGACTTGTGCACAGCAGCCACAGTCTGGATGGAAGAACAGGGCAATGGCTTCAACAGGAAGATGCAGGGTGCCCCAGAACTACCAGATGAAAGCACGTGACACTCGGACAGACGGAAAAGGGATGTTACAGCTGTGCTTGGAAGGAGGACAGTAGGTTGTCAGGACAAGAGGAGCCAGCAGTCCAGGAGCAGGATCTGCACGATCTGAAGTGTGGGGTCCCAGATGTACTCTGCACAGAGCCTAGGGCCAGCACAGCCATCCAGAGTGCTGGGAAATGAGGAACGAGACCTGGGACCACAGGAAGCCCCCCAGGGCACCATGGATGGGTTGGGGCTTGGGCTCAGCTGTACTTCCCATCCAGGGTTGAGGAAAGATGTGTGCGCGGTGTGACACACATCGACAGAATCTATAGAGTGTGCAACACTGGGTGGAAGAGGAGACAAGAGGGGTCCAAGCTGGTGGGGGCAGCCTAGGCTGACAGCACTGGCCCCAGGCCATGAGGCCTGAGCTCAACTAGTAGCAGTGGGGACGGGAAGAGGAGCATTTACTGTGATCAGGCATTTGGGAGGCAGGGACACAGCAGCCAGGGCGGCGGTCAGGAGCAGAATCAGGTGGTTGCCCTGGGTGGGCTGAGCCCCCAGACAAGAGGAAGAGTTCAGGAAACAGTTTTGAAGGCAAAGCTGCCTTTCTCTGAGACATCTCAGGTCCCAGGGGCAGCAGGTAACACAGTGAGGATTTTCTTCCGCATCTGCAAAAAAACAGATAGACTTGCTCAGCACTGGGCCAACAGTCCCAGGGTGGCTTGGAGGGGAGACAGCCTGGGTTTTCAGCCCAGAGATGGGGAACTCTACCCAGAGGTCGTGCCTCTCTCTGCTTCCCTGGCCCCTGGGGTCCACTCTGAAGCTCAGATGCAGTCACTGAAGACACTGGGTCACGGTCACTTTGACTCTCGCCGATTCTCACGGACTGGACGCCTATGGCAAGGACTCAAAAGGGCACAGTCTGGCCTCTGCCATGAAGCTGGACAGGCCCACTCTCCGTGGGTTTCCTGGGCCCACAGCTCCATCCTTGTCAGCCACGCCCTGCCTCTGGTGGCTCCACCCCACCCAGAGCCATGCCCAAACCCCGCCCCAGCCCCAGCCTAGCCCCTTTCTGTCCCAGTCCCGCCCTGCCCCAGCCCTGAGTTGAGTCCTTCTCCAGAATCTCCACCTCAGCTCCGTCTTTCCCACACTCTTCCTCCCACACTGCTCCTCCCACCTCCTCCGCCTCTCTTCCACCAGGCCACTCACTTCCTGGTCCTCCTCTGGGTCCTGCTTCAGGCTGCTGGTCTCGAGGCTCCTCCCAGCCTGACCTTCCAGGTGCCTCAGAGCGTGACGGATCTTAGTTTGTCTCCTAGCGGACAGGGCCAGTGAGGGAATGCACCTTTGTTCGTACTTGTGTGTCTATGTAACTGCGTGCCTACGTGAGTAAGGGCAGCCATACACACTGGAAATGACAGGTGTCAGTGTTTGTGGGCACGATGAAACTGAAGCCAGCCAGTGCTGTCAGCTGTCTCGGTCCTAGTGGCGGACCACTGTCCTGCCTGGTGGCTGCAGCCCAACCATCCCAAAGTGCCCACAACTCGCTCTGCTTGCAGGAAGGCGGGACCTGCCTCGTGCGTAGATGGTACCTCCAGGCAGGGGTTTCCAGGCTCTGGGACCAGGAGTGCCTGCCAGGAGGCCAAGCGGGACATTCTGGCCCCCTCCACAGCCACAGTACCCCCCCACCACCACTGCTTTCTTTCCACATGTGCATCCCAGTAATGCCCTGGGACACATGGGAAGATGCCCCAGACCTGCCATCCAACCTCTTACCCCGCCCCTGGACTATGACCTAACGCTAGCCCCACACTCCCGCTGGAAGGCGCCCCCCTCACCCCGACCCTGCAGGGCTCAGCTGCTTGTCCACAGTTCCCCTCCTGGTAGGGCCCAATCAGGAGTCCATGGAGGGCGGCCCACTGACGGTTGCGGCTCCCGGATCCTTCCAGAGTGGCAGTTTGAGGGGAGGAGTCATTTTCTCTTGTTCTTTGCGGGGTCTCCTGGGCTGTAAATCACAATCACTCCTGGGGTATGGGTTTATGTGCTGCAGACTGAGACATCGTGGGGTCCCTGTCCCAGCCCGGTGAGGACAGGCCAGCTGCTGTGATGAGCAGAACCCACCCTGAGGGAACCTGCACGTGTGTTTCTCATGAGTTGGGCCCTCCTGGGACCCCGTTGTCTGAGGTCCCCGGTGAGGAGAAGATGGTGGTGGCTTGTTGTCCAAGATTGCTGTATTGTCACTGGTGACTTTCTCCCTGTTCCTCTGGTCCTCGTGCAGGTGAAGATGCCCAGTCAAGCAAGCAGAAGAATGTTTTCTCCTCTGGCCACCAAGCAGGCACCTTCTGCTTCAGGCCATAGGAGTGCTTACAGCCACTTCTTGGTCAGGGATTCCACCCACACAGGTGAGATTCAGAGGCTCTCAGGAGGAAGGGGTTGGGTTGGCTGAGATACTGAATGGCACAAACTGGGCAAGCATGGAATCCAGTCACATACCCTAGTAGAAGACTTAGCAATGGCAAAGTCCCAAGGGCCAGCCTTGTAACCAAGCCAGACCCAATGAACAGTGTAACCCTTTGTCACCCAGCACATGGGCAAACGTTCAACCGAATGATGATGCTCGGGACCAGGCAGTGCAGGAGGACATGACCCCCTTGCCTGTGGTTGGTGGAGTGGAAACAGGGGAAGCCTTTGTGGAAGGCCATTTGCTGGCATGTGTTAGCACCTCGGGTGTGTGCCATGTGCACTGGGCCGCCTCCTGCATGGTTCTTCAGTGAGTGTGTGGTCACATGGAGTGGCTATATTGGCATAATGAGTTTTCCCTTCCCTTCCATCAGGAGGGAAGCATCAGTAAATTGTGGGACCCCCGACAATGGGAGGTGTAAACAGACACCGTGTAAGGGTGAAAACAGACACATGAATTTTGCAGACGTGGAGGAGTGTGCTCGAGGTGCCGGGAGTGGAGAAGCCATCCCCCACTCCCCCCTTACCCCTGTGGAGAGATGTCCCGACAGACCTGACCCTCTGGCTTTATTTGCCAGCAGTCACATCAGGATTGCACCGGGTGGCTCATACTAGGAACCGTGTTGGTTCAGGAGGCTCGGCAGCCGAGGTCGAGATGTCAGCTGACGTTGGCTCTCATGAGGGCTGTGGAGTCTGTCCTATGTCTCCCCCCTCACTTCCAGGGCATTGCTGCCCTTGGTGGGTGTGTCTGGGCTTGGAGAGCTCCGCCTTCCTCTTCACCCCAGTTTCCCCGTGTTCCTGTCTGTCTCTAAATATGTCCTTTGTATGGGGACAGCCATCCTGTTAGAGGAGGGTCCATCCTAATGAGCTCACTTGACCCCCATCAGCTCTGTGAAGACCTTTCCTTTGTCTGTAAGGTCACACTGAGGTGCAATGTGAGTCCTCACACCCTGCAAAGGGTCTGAGGTAGGAACACACTGGAAGGTTCCAAGGATGGAAGGATGGCCTTCATGGCTACCGGAGATGAATCCAGGGGCAAGGAGAGCAGGCCAGTAGGGTAGGAGCCAGATCATGTGGGACCTTGTGGGCCTGTGAGAACTGAGGCTCTGCTGTGCCAAATGAAGGAAAGGCCCAAAAGGCCCTGGGTTGGGTGCCCCTGGGACCTTGTTCCTGTCCTCATAGCCATGTGGAAATGGAGGCCCCTTGCGAGGTGCTGAGACCCTGCTGAGGTTCAGGCTCATGGCTCTGCTCCTCTGCCTCCAGGTCCCTCCAGTGAACGGGGACCCCCATCCAGGTACAGGGAAAGAAGTGCAAATGGAGATGTGTGTGTTCAGGTCCCCTGCAGTCTATGCCTCAGTGCCACTTCAGCCATTGAATGAGGTGATGGTAACCTAGTGTATTATTTGAAGTCTGAATTCTGTGATACCTGAATGGTGCCGTCCCAGGCCCTGGTAATGACATGGAGTGCACCCATCCCATTAGTTTCTGTTCTCCTTGGTTCTTTCTCGAGGCTCTGGGCAGGGGCCGGGGCATCTGCTGACAGTGGAGGCAGTGGTATGGGAAGGGCTAGGAGGAAGGTGGCTCCCAAAGGCATGGGGAAGACACTTGGCAGGGCCATCTGAGGTCCAGGGTGCCCAAGGGCCGAGTCCAGATTGGTTAGCATGGATATGCCCTTAGCATCCCTGGGCTAAGATGGGGGATCTGCAGAGCATGGGCAGTGATGGGGTTGTGGAGCTGAAGGGTGGGGTGGTGGCAGGGAGTGGGGGAAGCCAAGCCCAGGACAATGCCTGTCTGTGCTGGGAGAGGACCAGAGCCCTCTGGGCTGTGAAACCAGGGGGCTTGCCCTCCCTCTTCAGTGCTCGCAGGGTTTCAGGGCTCTCTGTCTTGGAACTCACCTTGTGCCTCTCTCCCACTGTCCCACCCTCCTTGCTGACCTCCCCACAGACTGCATGTAATGGATGGGTCCTCTGGGTCACCACCCCCCTATCAGTGGACTCTGTGGAGCCGAATGGAATGAGCCAGCTCTCTCTGACCCCTGCGTTCTGTGTCAGCAGATTTGGAGGATGCTCGGGCTCGTGGGGCTGAGGTCCAGCCCAGGGCTGTGAGCTTGCAGGCCACTGAATCACACTCCTGACCTTTGTGGTTTTGTGTTTGCGCAGCCACATGAGGCCCTGGGAGCCCTAGGAGCCCTGGGAGATGAAGTTCGGCTATCTGTTCTTCCAACAGCCTTATGCGGGTTTCATTTTTTTTTTTTTTTTTTTTTTTTTTACATTTTTTTTAAATTTTATTTTATTTTTAAACTTTACATAACTGTATTAGATTTGCCAAATATCAAAATGAATCCGCCACAGGTATACATGTGTTCCCCATCCTGAGCCCTCCTCCCTCCTCCCTCCCCATTCCATCCCTCTGGGTCGTCCCAGTGCACCAGCCCCAAGCATCCAGTATCGTGCATTTTAAACGGTGTCAAGAACCTGGAGATGCCATGGTGGCCCATGCTACATGGTCACCGGCACTGTACCCTGGCCATCCACATGGTGTACCAGGACTGGAAAGACTCGGCCTAGTGGGAGCTGCTGGAGCAGAGGCTCAGAATGAGCCCCACCCAGATCCAGGCTTTGCTGGGGAAAAGTTCGGCCATGGAGTGATCGTGGGTAAGTGACACCCTGCCCCCTGCTGCCTACATGGGCCCTGGCACTGCCCTGAATCTCAGCTGGGTTGTACTTGTTTGTTTTCTGTTGAACTAGTTGGTGGGGTTGGGCGTGGGTGCTGAGGTTTTTTCAGAGGGACAGCAAGGGTCCATGGGCTGGGAACTGGTGGCACAAGGTGCCTGATCACCACTCTGGGCCTCAGTCCCCGTTTGTGCTTGAGGCAGAGGCGCGTCCAGGACTGCACATGGCACTTGTCTGTTTGTATGTGTGTGTCCCCACATGTGTGTCTGTGTGCCTGGCAGAGACCATGAGAAGCAGTAAAGCACCCAGCCTGGGTTCCATCCCCACATCGCCTGAAGCTGGGCCTGAGCAAGTCCCCTGACTCTCCAGGGGTGAGGCCCCACAGCAACACCTGTCTGCTGGTAAATCCCTTGGGGACCTGATGTCTGCTGGCCCCCGCTGGGGACCTCATGCTCTGTCCCTGCGGCCTGCAGTGGACAGACTGAAAGCTGCCCATGTCCTGGTGGGTTCCTGGAGCACCAGGCCTCTCCCTTTCATTTCACACCCTCCCTCGCTTGGCCTCGCCCCGAGTTCCCTTTGCCGAGGTGAGCCCTCAGCCAGAGGACCCAGTTCACCTCAGGTTCCCTCTATGATACAGTCTTAGTCTCAAGAAGGTGCAACTTTGAATGACCTTGTTCTCATTCTGTGTCCTGTCTTTGCACGCAGGTCTGTGGTCATTGGGGGCACTTTGCTGTGCCTAGAAAACCTTGGTCCCAACCAGGTGCAGGAGCTGGAGAATCAAGCCCTGCTACCCAACCTGCGACAGAGTACATGACTGCGCTGGCCAACCCCCGCTGGCTGTTGCCGCCCGTCCCTGGGAGAGGCAAGAAGGATATCTTCCAGGTGGACATCCCCCAGCACCTGATCCCCTTTGGGCAGGAGGCCTGTCCAGACTGGGCTTTCGAGAGGAAAGTGACCAAGAGACCAGCACATGGTAATACCATGCAGTCAGCACCACGCTCTGGACTTGCCCATCTGGTTGTGTCTGAATTGGCCCTGCACTGCAGTGCCCAGTTGGTGCGGGGCTGGGGGCAGGGACTCCCCTTGCGTGATGCTGCTCTGGACTCAGCGAGAGACTCCAGGACTCTGAGCTCTATGAATTGATGGTGTTGCCACTTATTTTGGCCCTGCTGAGTCTGGGTGGTTGAGAGAAATGTGTTGTTAGGAAACTGGTTAGTGTTTTTCCCTCTCTGTTCTGGTCCAAATTCCTAATGTTGGAACAGTGTCCAGTGGGTGATAGGGGAAGGCCAGGGGCGGGGCTGAGCATAAGCAGGCAAGAGGCCTGCAAGCCCAGAAACAGGCCGTGGTTTGTCCTTGCATGTGACACTTTTCCTACTGTAAAGTGTTCCTTGGCTCTCAAATTATGTGTGTTGGACGCAGTGCCTGGCCGCCTCACATCCAAAGATAGGCTTCTTTTTTTTTTTTTAATTTTATTTTATTTTTAAACTTTACATAATTGTATTAGTTTTGCCAAATATCAAAATGAATCTGCCACAGGTATACATGTGTTCCCCATCCTGAACCCTCCTCCCTCCTCCCTCACCATACCATCCCTCTGGGTCGTCCCAGTGCACCAGCCCCAAGCATCCAGTAAAGATAGGCTTCTAAATACACCCGTGAGGGCAGAGTGACAAGGGCTGGTGTTCACCTTGTGGAAACCTTGTACTTGTCTTTGGCTTTGGGGTAATGTGTTTGCAAGGCACCTAGTGGCTGGGGTGACCCTGCTTTCCAGTGAGCCTCTTGAGGAGGCCCCTGGATAGGGAGCTGAGATGCTCAGCTGCTGATCAGAAACTTGTGACATCACTGGGGGATCCTTGAGGAGCCTCTTCTGCTGCAGGGTGTATGACTCATGGAAGGTGACACACCCAAGGTCAGGAGCCCAGCTGAGCCATCTGCTGAGCAGCAGGCAAGGCCCAGGGACCAGTCCATCCTGGGTTCGCCTCAGCACTCGGCTCATGGGTCAGAAACTTGGATGAGCCTGTGAAATGCTGCTGTTTCAGATGAAAATGGACCATGGGGACAAGACTGAAGATTGCCTGGGGCATGGGCTTCCAGCCTCTTCGAGCTCACCCTGTGCCATGTGTGAATACAATGGACAGATAGAAAGAACACAGACTCGTAGTTCTCGTTTGATAGTTTATTTACTCCAATGGAGTTTTGCTTGACTTTATTAGAGCCAGAAATCCATTTTTAATTATAAGAGAGTGCTTTTGAGTGTCCCTAGGGATCTGGCAGCTCAGGGATTGGGCTTGTTCTTGAGCTGCTCACAGAGGGCACACTTATAATCTGAGGATACTCCCTGCTCATCCTCCGCCTCAGGGGTCTCATCTGGTGCCATGACTAAAAGGCCCGCCATCAGAATGGAGTAACAGGTGTTGTACAAAGTCATCACCGATTCATAATCTGGGTACACCAGGGGCTCTCGGGCAGTTTCCCTGGGCTGTCCCTTTCAGCAGTAGCCGAGGGCACAGATATGGCACTGCTGGATGTGCCCTCTCCAGCCACCCTGCTGGAGCCACCCTGCTCATTGGGGAGATGGCTTCCCCCAGCCCACTTGGCTACACTGCCCACAGACCAAAGGTCAGAATACACAAATGAGCACTGGCTGGGGGTTCTGCGAGCAGTTGGCATCCCCTTCTGGACTTTGTTGCCAGCCTTTTGGGTGAACTCATTGTGGTGGAATTGAGGAGAGTGTCTGGTTGCCACCACTCGCTTCTTTCTCTTTGGAGTTGTTGTTGTGCCAGTGGCAGGCTGAGAAGTTGTTCTGGGGTTGCCTCTCCTCTGGATGTTCTGCAGAAGCAGAGGCTTGTCTCTCTGAAAATTGGAGTTTCGATAGATCTGAAAGGAAATGAATCACTTTAGGCATGAGAGGGGAGAAGAGCCCTTCCTCACCACCCTCCTCCCCACAACAGTCCGGGCCATGCCTAAGTATGAAGACAAGATCTCTTCATTCCTGGCAGCTTATGAGGCCCTAGCATGTCACTTCCTAGGGCTCGCCCAGGGCCGTCTTCACTTGAGGTGTTACTGGCCCTCCCTGACATCAAGTGGCCCCTCAGTGTCTGGAGTCACCCCCATGAATCCTGTCTAAGAGGGGTGGTGGAACACAACAGATCCTGCTTTCTCTTCTTTCCTTAACCACCCTCTCATGAGAACAACATTCTCCTGGGAAATGAAACCCGTCCAGCACTCAGCTCATCTAGTCTAGTCTCCCCAAAAGGGCTTTCTACGTTACCAGGAGCTTCTTCCCTGCAGAGTGACTCGAAGGGCGGACTTTCCTGAACCCGTACAGGTTCAGTTCACGGATGAAGCTCTTGATGCTGTCTGTCTCGAAGATCTGGTCCATGCCTCTGCGCTGGAGTACCTCTATCTGGAAGAGATCTGCCTCGATGACCACTGTATCTCCCTCATCGTTCCAGTGCACAGACGTGAAGGCTGCATCCTCCACAATCCTCCAGAGCTTCCTGGGGAAGGACAGCCCAAGGATGGCGTTGTTCTCTTCCTCTTTGGCCATTTCTGGGTTCGGGCCCTGTGGGCGTGGATTGTCATGGAGGCCTGGATCTGGGCTCTTGGGCTGGTCACCCTTCTTCTCCAAAGCCTCCCCTGAATCCAGGGTTGGATCTGGGGAGGAATCACGGGTGTCCCCTGCTGCAGGCTCCCCGTCAGTTGATAGGATTAGCAGGGCTGCCCGTGACTCATGGGAACTCCGACTAGCCATGGAGCCAGTCTAGCTAAGGAGCACTATCTATCCAAGCGCGAGTGCTCAGGGAAAACGGGCCTCAGACCATGGTCGGGGTGCCCCATAAATACTCTCTGGAGATTCTAGAATCTGGGTCTTGGGACAGGCAGCCAATTAAGTGGTCAGCTTCCTTAACTGTTTCATGATGTCACAGAGGTTATGTGGAGAGGCAGCCCTGGACCTGTGTGGGGGAGGGGGTCTGGGGATGGAGATGGGATCCCCAGCTTGGCTGTTGTCTGACAGTACAGAAAATTATTTTTCAGGTTGCCTACAAGGGCTCCCTTCTGCTGCCAGGCACATTGTTTCAGGGGCCAGGCCCTGGCTGGGTTGACAAATGTGT
This sequence comes from Bubalus kerabau, assembly GCF_029407905.1. Lineage (NCBI taxonomy): Eukaryota > Metazoa > Chordata > Mammalia > Artiodactyla > Bovidae > Bubalus > Bubalus kerabau. Next base: position 46,006,327 of record NC_073647.1, on the reverse strand, counting down.
CCCTAACTTCACTCCCCTCACTAACAACATACAGGCCTGTGGCTGGCTTCTGCTGAAGGGCCAGGCCCTAGCGAGTCCTAGGTCTGCTACCACCAAGAGAGATCCCAGGAGTCAGATGGGCCCCTGGTGACTGTCCCTCACAGAAGATGGGGTCCGTAGCAGGCTGATTTCCCTTACCTGAGTTGGTGGCTCCCCCATCCTTCCCCCTCTTCTAGCTTTGTTGTCTTCTGGCTGTTGCTGCTGGTTGGTTGGTCCCGCTCAGTTGGCCCCAAAGTCAGAGTCCTGTTGTCTTGCCCCCACAACCCCCCAGGTCGAGCTCTCCCCATAGTAGGGCTGTGCTCGAGTACAGTGGAGCGACCTCATATTCCACATGACTGTTCCCAATCTCCTGAGACACAGATTCCCCAGGATGTCATGTGGGAGGGCAAAGCTAGGTGCTCCACTGAGCTCACAGCCTCCCGAGCTCTGCCCACACACAGGTATCATCCCACTGCAGATGATAGACTGTTGTCTTCAGTTTCCAATTTTTCCCATAAACACCACTTTGGTGGCCCTAGAGTATTCACTTTGGGAACACATGTGCTTTTCCCATCCCCTTCCCAGAGCCTCAGATTCAGCCTCCCTGCAGGCTGTTTCAAAAGCCCTGTTTCCTTTCCTCAGGGGGTGGTTGGGCTTCTGCTACCCCTGGTCCTGGCAATCCATGTCCAATTTGGGTCACTTTGGGTACCTTCCCTTTGAAGGACTTGATCGGGGGCTCAAGGTACAGCCAGTTCTGTTGAAAACAGCCACTTCACTGGTCCTCTCCAAGGCCAGCTCTGATCTTCCCCACCCCTGCCCCTGTCCCCACCACCACTGTGGACCTGTTCTCTGTTACCCAGATGACAGGCCCATCGAATGATTTTATGGGTTAGGTGCTTTACAAGGGCCCTCCTTTACACACTCACTCCAAGGAACATGTCTAAGTTGTTGAGCGAGATGTGACCAAAGGACGCCCTCGTCAACCTGTATTTGAAAAAGTATGAGAATCCGGGTGTGGGACTGGATGAAACCTGAGTGAGTCACCGGTCTATACCACATGTGGGCAGTAGAGCAGTGGGTTTGGAGATGCGTGTTCTCTGGTATTTGTGGGCCACTGTTCTTGAAAATCACTGTGTAGGAAACAGACTGGTACCTTGGAAAGGCCCGTATTTGAGGACCCTAGGGCATTGTCTCCCAGTTCTGCCAGTAGCAGGGTCATTTTCCCTGTGTGAGGACCACAGCCTGGTATCTGAAAGGGGTGAGCTAAGAGGGTGTGGAAGAAGCTCTCCCAGAGGCCTTTCTGCCTAATGACTGGTGGCATGGATGAGATTCAGGGTTCGAATTTGGCTTCTTCATGGCCTTTCTGCTTAAAAGCAGGTTGACAAAGCTTTGCTTCCAGCCAGTTCATCTGACTGGGACATGACTCTGGAGGCTATAAACGTTGGTGGGGGCCTCTGGTGGCTCCTCTGAAGGAGACAGAAGGTCCTGGTATCTGTGGGCAGCCTGACTAGCTGGTCTTTCTTGCTCCCTCCCACGCTTTGGGCCCCTCCTCACCCCCTGGGTCCTGAGGGAGCTGCCTTTTCTGGTCCCCCTCCTCCAGGAAGCACCCAGGCCCTGGCAGTGTGTTTGTGTGTCGCCAAGGAGGTATTTGTCAGCCGTGGCTCGAGACACTTGTGTTGTGCGCACACAAGCCCTCCTGACGTCCAAGGCCTGCCTTTCTCTGCCTCACTCTCCTGCCCCCGTGCTTAGTGTCCACCCCCTGGTTTCCCCAGCCCAAAGGCCCTCCTACTGCTCCCCTCCCTCACTGCAGCTTGGGAGACCTGGAGCCTCAGGGATCCACCTGTGTTCCCTTCCCTCCCATATCGGAGGAGCCTCCTGTAGAGTCTTATCCCAGTGGGAACTGGGACCATACAGTCAGGCTTTCCCTCCCTCCTGCTCAGTGATGACCTGGTCAGCCTGGCAGGTTCAGTTGGGCAGGAGGCCGCATGGCAGCAGCAGGGACAGGGTGCCACCCTCAGGCTGGAGGCGCTGGGACTGGACAGAGATGCCAGCCCCAAGCAGAGTCAGTTCTCAGCAAAGCACAGAGCAGCCCCACAGGGCTTCTGATTCTCCTTGTCCCCTTCCTTCCACAGGCCTGATTTTTGTCACCTCAGAGGCATCGTGTAGCACTGAGAAGAGGAAGGTATGAGAAGTCGCAAGGTCAGGTGGTGGCCTGGGGTGGGCAGGAAAGGTGGGGGCACCAGAGGAATAGAGAACAGGGCTTTGAGCCCACCGCGGCCCTCACTAGCATGTGATCCTGGGAAGATGGCCAAGCCCCGTGGCCTCAGTTCTTCATCTGGGAGGCGAGCACGTGTGAGGAGCCTCGTGTATTGGGTTGCAGGATGGACATAAGGGATGAGACAGAGCTCGCAGGGCCTGGCAACAGTTGACCCTGTGATAACAGGGCAGGAATCTTTCACACTGTTGCCCCCAGAAAATCCTCCACTGTCCACTGGATGGGGTTGGCTACTTTGTGGTCCAGGGAAGGTTAGAGAATATGCACCTCAATAGGATGTGGAATTCCTAATTAGCCAAACAGGATGTTTCATAAATGAAACTAAGAAACTTTTCTACTTAGACTGTAGTGGACCATAGTGTTAGTCGCTCAGTCATATCTGATTCTACAACTCCATTGACTATAGATTGCCAGGATCCTCTGTCCATGGAATTCTCCAGACAAGAATAGTGGAGTGAGTTGCCATGCCCTTCTCCAGGGGGATCTTCCTGACCCAGGGATGGAACCCAGGACTCCCACAATGCAAACAGATTCTTCATTGTATGGGCTACCCAGAAAGGCCCATTTCCAGTTAGAGGACCTGTAAAATTTGGGTGTGGAGGAGTGTTCCAGCAGGACCCAAGCAGCTCCAGGAAACAGAAGCAGGAACCACTCTTTGCATGTGTCCCAGGTGGTGTTGCATCCAAACACTTACCTTCTGTCATTGCAGCACCAATAAATGTGGAGTCTTTGATTACAATGCCCAATTACAATGAAGATAATTGAAAGCTAGTTAACACCTTGAGTTCTGGGCCCCCAGGACCAGGAAAGAGAGGGTCAGTCCTTGGATTTCTGGGCATCACTTCAAGGGAGTGAGATGGGAGTTCTTCGGGATTCCTAGCAGATAATGGGTAGAAAACACCTGTGCCATCCTTGTGGTCAGCAGCAAAGTGACAAGAGCTAGGACCCCTTCCATGCTGCCCCCAAAAGAGATCTCTCTGGGCTTTATTCAAGAGCCAAAAGGACACCTTACAGCAATGTCCCATTTCCCCTCCCTCCCATGTGGGATGCACCTCATGTGACTGTGGCTCCTAGACCATCGCTCTAGGTATGGGAGTGTCCTGCTTCTCCCAGTGTCCCCACTGCTAACACAGGGCCTTTCATGGAGCAGAGGCTCCATAAAGGTCTTTTCAATAAATGTGCCAGTGAGGAGGGGGCTGCTCGACTCAGATGAATTGCTACTTCTTTCGATAACCCAGGAAAATCCACATAAACTGAGATCCCTTAGCTGTACCAAATGAACACACACAGGTATAAGAAGCAAGAATTCACTACTATCACTTTTTATTTTCTAATTTTTCCACCAACTATATCACTGCTAAATAAATTCACATTTCCAAAATCATTCTAATTCCATGTTATCTTGTGCAGGACCACAGAATAAAATGGAAGTGTTCCTACTCTCTCTTACAGAACAGGAAAACTCTTCATCTTGAACTGGTTAAGTACAAACACAGTGTGATGATCAACGTCATTGACATAGTTAGATACTGGAATGCATTGTCTTCTATAAAAAGGAATAACATTTGAAAAATTCCTAAAGAAAACAGAGATGAGCCTCCATGTCATTGTAGAGAACAGGAACACAAAGATGCCACACACCGGGTTCCCCCAACGGGCCCGGACCTTCACTGCTGAGAAGGCTGACTGTTTCCTCTTCAATAACAAAGGGAAGAATCAGCCTCCTTTCCTGCCCCCTAGGACAAGCTGTTGGACATGGGCCCAGAAGGAGCCTGGCTGCTGCTCTGGCTCAGAGTCCTCTTTCCTCCTCCCTCGCAGCCTTTGCAGAGGGGTTGGAAGGAGCTGGGACCCCTTCAACCAACTCTGTCCAGATATTCCAGGTCTTTAAACTTTCTGGTCTCCACATAGCCCTGGGGACCCCACAGGAACTCGGAGCAAGCAGGGTCATCATCAGGCACCTGCCGGTACACCAGGTACCCCTCCCGCACCCACACTTGGGTGAGCAGCTCCCTGGGCTCCCCATAGATGAAGTGTTCTTACCAAGACACACCCCCATCCTGCTGAGTGCTCCCCAGATCTCCTCCTCAGGGGCGTGGCCATCCTCCACAGCAATCAGGCACAGGATCACCACCAGGAGGCCGGCCTTGGGAAACCTCTGCCATCACTCAGCATCTCACTGAGGGTGAGGCCCAGGGAGGGGACCAGGATATAGGTGTGCTCACTGGGGTCCACCTCCTTCACCTCCAAGCCAAAGACCAGCTGCAAATACTCTGAGGATTGACCAAAGACCACCAGGAAATGGTCCTGGTAATGTTTGAGCACACTGTTCAGCACTTCTGCCTTTGTTATTGGCTCCTTGGCAAGACACCTGCTGAGCAGGAATTGCACCAGCTCATTCTTCTTCACCCCCAGTGCATCTCAGAGCCAGGATCTGGCATCTTCCTGGTCACGTGAGGTGCTTAGCACTTCATCTTGCCTGCTGAGGCCATGCTCTTCATATTGGCTCCCCGGACTAGCAGCCATGGCATTGGGAAAGGGCCAGACACCCAGAGGGCTCTGGGGGAGACTCGGTGTTGCAGCAGCAGCCACTTCCTCCAGAGTACCCCTGACCGGGAGAAGGAGAAGGTAGCTGCATCTCCTTCCTTTACTTGCTCCTCTTCCCTCCACCTGCTGCTGCTGCTGGTCCTCCTCCTCCTTCTCCACCTCCTGCTCCTCTTCATCCTCCTCCTCCTCCAACTCCTCCTCCACCTCCTTCTCCTCACCCCAAATGAACTGTGCCTCCATCAGGCCCTCTTCCTTTCTTGGATCCTGAAAGACTCTCTCAGGCTGGCAGAGCCCATGCATCCCTTGCATGATGACCAGGGTTGAGGTGCAGACAAGAGTGAGGCAGGGGGACAGATGGGGATCCTGGGCCTGTGGGAGAGGGTGGTTGTGAGCGTCCTCGGGTGAGAAATACACCCTGGGTGGTCTGACTCAGGCCACTTACAAGTCTCCCCTTGAGGGGTGCTCTCAGGCCTCATAGAGGAGCTCCTCCTAAGCTGCCTAACCCCTGGCTACCTGAAGGAGGACGTGAGGTGGCTCACCAGTGTGCAGTCAGCACAGCTTGAGGTTGTGGGGCTGACATGGTGGGGAGGATTAGGGCCTTTTGGTGTCCCCACTGTTCTGGGATGTGGAGTCCCTGGTGCACACTCAGGGTAGCCAACTCACCTTGACTCTTCGCACTGCCTGGACCTCCTCAGCTCTCTGACCTATGGAATTGGGCCTCAGACATCTGCCTACGCCTCCTGTTTCTTGGAGCCCCTGTGAGAGAAATGGAGGGACACCTCGGGAGTAGATTGTGGCACAGACTTGGGCTTTCTGTGCTGGTAGGAGGGGTGGACACTGTGAGGCCCCCACAGGCCACCACGCACAGGGTGGGTGGTCCTCTCGGGGCTTTCTTGTAGTGCCCCCTTTCCCCTGGCACAGCCTGGACCCTCCCCTATGGGGACTTGCAGGGTAGTAACCAGCTGTGAGGGAGCGAGAGGTCTCAGACCAGAAGGTATGTTTAAGCAGGGCAGGACACTCTACTGATGGTGATGGCACAGATGGCACGTTGGAGGTAGCCTGGATCTCTGTAAGCAGCCAGCCTAGAGATTTGCTCCTTTTGTTATTTTTCTAACCAGAACATGCTCCTCTTGTCCTTCTGTGGCAGGGGTTGCAGTGCTGGGAGAGGGGAGTGTACATACTTGAGGGAACACAGCCATATCTGGCCTGATATTCAGGGCTTCTGCTCCAGAAACTTGGGATCCCACCCTGCCCGCAATAGGACAGTTAAAGCCACTGAGGAAAAGGAACTCTCTGCCTCACATCTGGCTTCAGACCTGGTACCACTGAACTTCCCAGCCATAGGTGCTGGCACACCCTAAGGAAAGATGTGACTTGTGGTCCATCAAATCCAGCCCCATCCCCACCCCCAAACCCCGCTGACTATGGTACAGACTGTACAGTGATGCTCCCCCACAAGATCACCCCTTCAAGACCATAATAGATAATTGATGCACTTAAATGCAGAGAGGCAGAGACAAATGGGAAGACAGATCGACTGGTCTCCACTGAAAAACTGAGAGGAAGTCAGTTCAGTTTGTCAGTCATGTCTGATTCTTTGCGACACCATGAACCACAGCACACCAGGCCTCCCTGTCCATCATCAACACGCGGAGTCCACCCAAACCCATGTCCATTGAGTTGGTGATGCCATCTAACCATCTCTTCCTCTGTTGTCCCCTTCTCCTCCTACTCTCAATATTTCCCAGAATCAGGGTCTTTACCAATGAGTCAGCTCTTCACATCAGGTGGCCAAAATATTGGAGTTTCAGTTTCAACATCAGTCTTTCCAATGAACACTCAGGACTGATATCCTTTACGATGGACTGGTTGGATCGCCTTGCAGTCCAAGGAACTCTCAAGGATCTTCTCCAACACCACATTTCAAAAGGATCAATTTTTGGCACTCAGCTTTTTTATACTCCAACTCTCAATCCATACCTGACCACTGGAAATACCATAGCCTTGACTAGACAGACCTTTGTTCCAAAAGTCATGTTTCTGGGTTTTATTTTTTATCTTTAATATAAATTTATCTAATTTAATGGGAGGTTAATTACTTTACATATGGTATTCGTTTTGCCATACCTCAACATGAACCTGCCACAGTTGTACATGTGTTCCCCATCCTGTACCCCCCTCCCACCTCCCTCCCCGTACCATCCCTCTGGGTCATCCCAGTGCAAGTGTGCTGTATCATGCCTCGAACCTGGACTGGCGATTCATTTCATATATGATATTCTACATGTTTCAATGCCATTCTGCCAAATCACCCCACCCTCTCCCACATAGTCTATGCTTTTTAATATGCTCTTTGGCTAGTCAAAACTCTACTTCCATGGACTAAGCTTCCTTTAATTTCATGGCTGCAGTCACCATCTGCAGAGATTTTGGAGCCCAGAAAAATAAACTCAGCCACTGTTTCCACTGTTTCCCCATCTACTTCCCGTGAATTGATGGGACCAGATGCCATGATCTTCGCTTTCTGAATGTTGAGCTTTAAGCCAACTTTTTCACTCTCTTCTTTCACTTTCATCAAGAGGCTCTTTAGTTCTTCTTCACTTTCTGCCATAACGGTGGTGTCTTCTGTATATCTGAGCTTATTGATATTTCCCCCCGGCAATTTTGATTCAAGCTTGTGCTTCCTCCAGCCTAGCGTTTCTCATGATGCACTCTGCATATAAATTAAATAAGCAGAGTGACAATATATAGCCTTGATGTACTTTTCCCTACTTGGAACAGTCTGTTGTTCCTTGTCCAGTTCCAGCTGTTGCTTCCTGCCCTGCATAGAGGTTTCTCAAGAGGCTGGACAGATGGTCTGGTATTCCCATCTCTTTCAGAATTTTCCACCGTTTACTGTCATCCACACAGTCAAAGGCTTTGGCATAGTCAATAAAGCACAAATAGATATTTTTTATGGAACTCTCTTGCTTTTTCCATGATCCAGTGGATGTTGGCAATTTGATCTCTGATTCCTTTGTCTTTTCTATAACCAGCTTGAACCTCTGGAAGTTCATGATTCACATATTGCTGAAGCCTGCTTTGGAGAATTTTAAGAATTACTCTACTGGCATGTGAGATGAGTGCAATTGTGCGGTAGTTTGAGCATTCTTTGGCGTTGCCTTTCTTAGGAATTGGAGTGAAAACTGACCTTTTCCAGTCCCGTGGCCACTGTTGAGTTTTCCAAATTAGCTTGCATATTGAGTGCAGCACTTTCACTGCATCATCTTTCAGGATTTGAAATAGCTCAATTGGAATTTCATCACCTCCACTAGCTTTGTTCCTAGTGATGCTTCTAAGGCCCACTTGACTTCACATTCCAGGATGTCTGGCCCTAGGTGTGTGATCACAAAATCATGATTATCTGGGTCATGAAGATTTTTTGTGTGTGTGTACATTTCTTCTGAGTACTCTTAGGGCCTCTTCTTAATATCTTCTGCTTCTGTTAGGTCCATACCATTTCTGTTCTTTATCGAGCACATCTTTGCATTAAATGCTCCCTTGCTATCTCGAATTTTCCTGAAGAGATGTCTAGTCTTTCCCAATCTGCTGTTTTCTTCTATTTCTTTGCATTGATCACTGAGGAAGGCTTTCTTATCTCTTCTTGTTCTTCTTTGGAACTCTGCATTCAGATGCTTATATCTTTCCTTTTCTCCTGTGCTTTTTGCTTCTCTTCTTTTCACAACTAATTGTAAAGCCTCCCCAGAGAGCCCTTTTGCTTTTTGGCATTTCTTTTCCTTGGGGATGGTCTTGATCCCGGTCTCCTGTACAATGTCTTGAACCTCCGTCCATAGTTTATCAGGCACTCTATTTGTCCGGTCTAATCCCTTAAATCTATTTCTCACTTACACTGTATAATCATAAAGGATTGGATTTACATCATACCTGAATATTCTAGTGGTTTTCCCTACTTTCTTCAATTTACATCTGAATTTGGGAGGAGCCAAGATGGCGGAGGAGTAGGACGGGGAGAACACTTTCTCCTCCACAAATTCATCAAAAGAGCATTTAAACGTCGAGTAAATTCCACAAAACAACTTCTGAATGCCGGCAGAGGACATCAGGCACCCAGAAAAGCAGCCCAACTCTTCGAAAGGAGGTAGGAAAAAATATGAAAGACAAAAAAAGAGACAAAAGAGGGAGGGACGGAGTTCCATCCCGGGAAGGGAGTCTTAAAAAGAGAGAAGTTTCCAAACACCAGGAAACCTTCTCACTGCCAAATCTGTGCCGAGCTTTGGAAGCACAGAGGCAACATAAAAGGGAGAAAAAAAAATAATAAACAATTAAAAATCGCAGACTGTGAGCCCTACGGTAACTCCCCCAGCAGAGAAGCAGCGCCGATGCCTGCACACGTCATTAGCAAGCGGGGGCTGGGCAGGGAAGCGCAGCTCGGACTGTGTCCCTTAGAGTAAGAATCGGGCCGAATGTCCTGAGCGCTATCTGAGCGAAATAATTTGGGCTAGCAAACCAGACTGTGGGATATCTACCACGCGAAAAGCCAGCCCTAACCTAAGACACCGCCAGGCCCGCGCACAGAACAAAGGACTGAACAGAGATAGCCGGCTGCAGACCTTCCCCCTCCGGTGACAGGCAGCCAGAGCCTTAAGGGGGCAATTGCAGCCCAAGAGAGACACTATCTATAAAACTGTAAGCAGGCTTCTTTGCTAACTAAAACTTCTTGGGGGTCTGGATGGTCAACATCTGCCTGAGAAAGTGCGCCGGTTTTACACCCAGATAACCGAGTGGCGGGGAGGCGATAGGTCGCAGCATTGGTGCCCGCCAAACACATCACCTGAGCTGCTCGGATCTGGGAAGAGCACAAAACGCAGGCCCAACCGAGTCTGCGCCTCTGAGGACTACCCGAGTGCCTGAACCTGAGCGGCTTGGACCTGGGAGCTCAGCCCAGGGCCGGCCTCTGATTGTTCCCGGCAGAACAACCTAGAGCCCGAGCAGTGTGGGCAGGGAGGCTACATGCGCTGGGAGCGGGGGCAGACCCAGTGTGGCTGAGGCACTGCGAGCACATGCCAATGTTATCTGTTTGCAGCATCCCTCCCTCCCTCCCCACAGCGCGGCTGAACAAGTGAGCCTAAATAAAATAAAAAAAAATAGTGTCTTCCACCGTCCCCTTTGTGTCAGGGCAGGAACCAGACACTGAAGAGACCAGCAAACAGAAGAAGCTATAACAGAGGAAAACGCCTTGGAAGCTACAGGCCATAGATAAAAACCCTGTGGTTACTACGGACTACATAGGAAGGGGCCTATAGATCTTGAGAAATATAAGTCAGACCAAGGAACTAGCCAAAAATGAACTGAACCCACAATACTCACAACAAAACCAGAGAAAGACCTAGATATATTTTTACTATTTATACGATCAATCTTTCTTTCTTTTTCTTTTTTTTAATTATTAAAAAAAAAATTTAAGTCCTCTATTGTCCTTTAATTTTCACGTTTATAACTATTACTTTGCAAAAAAAAAAAAAGACCCTATTTTTTTTTTCTTCTTCAGCAAACTTCATATATATATTTTATAATTTTTTGACCGTGTTTTGTTTTGTTTCTTCTTTTCTTTAACATTGTATTTTTGAAATTCCAAACTCTACTCTAGATTTTTAATTTTAGCCTTTTGGTATATGCTATCAATTTTGTACCTATAGTTTTTTTCATAATTTCTGTGACTTTTTTTTTCCCTCTATTTCTTTCTCTTCTTCTTTTGTATAACATCGTATATCTGCAATTCCAAGCTCTACTCAAGATTTTTAATATATGATTTTTGGAATTTGATATCAATTTTGTACCTGTATTTTCTTTATAATTTTTGCGACATTGTTTTTGTTGGTTTGTTTGTTTTCTCTCTTTATTTTTCTTCTTTTTTTTAACATTGTATTTTTGAAATTCCAAACTCTACTCTAGATTTTTAACTTTTGCTTTTTGGTATTAGTTATCAATTTTGTACCTGTAGTTTCTTTATAATTTTTGCGACCTTGTTTGTTTTTCTTTGTTCGTTTTTTCTCTCTTTCTTTTCCTTCTTCTTTTCTTTAACATCGTATTTTTGAAATTCCAAACTCCACTCTAGATTTTTAATTTTAGCCTTTTGGTATATGTTATCAATTTTGTACCTATAGTTTTTTTTTATAATTTCTGTGACTTTTTTTCTTTTTTTTTTCCCTCTGTTTCTTTCTTTTCTTCTTTTATATAACATCATATATCTGCAATTCCAAACTCAACTCAAGATTTTTAATTTATGCTTTTTGGTATTTGATATCAATTTTGTACCTGTATTTTCTTTATAATTTTTGCAACATTGTTTTTGTTGGTTTGTTTGTTTTCTCTCTTTATTTTTCTTCTTCTTCTTCTTTTTTTTTAACATTGTATTTTTGAAATTCCAAACTCTACTCTAGATTTTTAATTTTTGCTTTTTGATATTAGTTATCAATTTTGTACCTGTAGTTTCTTTATAATTTTTGCAACCTTGTTTGTTTTTCTTTTTTCGTTTTTTTCTCTTTCTTTTCCTTCTTCTTTTCATTAACATCACATTTTTGAAATTCCAAACTCTACTCTAGATTTTTAATTTTTGCTTTTATGTATTTGTTACCAATTTTGTACCTTTAAAAAACCCAATCCTCAGGACACATTTTTCACTAGGGAACGAGATTACTGGCTTGACTGCTCTCTCTCCCTTTGGACTCTCCGTTTTCTCCATCAGGTCGCCTGTATCTCCTCCCTAACCCCTCTCTACTCTACCCAACTCTGTGAATTTCTGTGCGTTCCAGATGGTGAAGAACACTTAGGGAACTGATTACTGGCTGGACCTGTCTCCCTCCTTTTCATTTCCCCCTTTTATCCTTCTGGCAACCTCTGTATCCTGCCTCCTCCTTCTCTTCTCTGTATAACTCCATGAACATCTCTGAGCGGTCCAGTTGTGGAGTGCACATAAGGAAGTGACTACTGGCTAGCCCACTGGCTAGCCCACTCTCTCCACTATTGATTCCACCTCATCTCATTTGGGTCACCTCTAAGTCCCTCCTCCCACTTCTCTTCTTCATGTAATGCTGTGAACCTCTCTGAGTGACCCTCACAGTAGAGAAACTTTTCATCTTTAACGTAGATGTTTTATGAATGGTGCTGTATAGAAGGAGAAGTTTTGAAACTACTGTAAAAATAAGACTGATAACTGGAAGTAGGAGGCTTAAGTCCAAACCCTGACTCCAGGGAACTCCTGACTCCAAGGAACATTAATTGACAGGAGCTCATCAATGCCTCCATACCAACACTGAAACCAAACACCACACAAGGGCCAACAAGTTCCAGGGAAAGACATACCAAGCAAATTCTCCAGCAACAAAGGAACACAGCCCTGAGCTTCAATATACAGGCTGCCCAAAGTCACCCCAGAACCATAGACATCTCATAACTCATTACTGGACATTTCATTACGCTCCAGAGAGAAGAAATACAGCTCCATCCACCAGAACATCGACACAAGCTTCCCTAACCAGGAAACCTTGACAAGCCACCTGTACAAACCCACACACAGTGAGGAAATGCCACAATAAAGAGAACTCCACAAACTGCCAGAATACAGAAAGGACACCCCAAACTCAGCAATTTAAACAAGATGAAGAGACAGACGACTACCCAGCAGATAAAGGAACACGATAAATGCCCACCAAACAAAACAAAAGAGGAAGAGATAGGGAATCTACCTGATAAAGAATTCGGAATAATGATAGTGAAATTGATCCAAAATCTTGAAATTAAAATGGAATCACAGATAAATAGCCTGGAGGCAAGGATTGAGAAGATGCAAGAAAGGTTTAACAAGGACCTAGAAGAAATAAAAGAGAGCCAATATATAATGAAAATGCAATAAATGAAATTAAAAACACTCTGGAGGCAACAAATAGTAGAATAACAGAGGCAGAAGATAGCATTGGTGAATTAGAAGATAGAATGGTAGAAATAAATGAATCAGAGAGGATAAAAGAAAAACTAATTAAAAGAAATGAGAACAATTTCAGAGACCTCCAGGACAATATTAAACGCTACAACATTCGAATCATAGGGGTCCCAGAAGAAGAAGACAAAAAGAAAGACCATGAGAAAATACTTGAGGAGATAATGGTTGAAAACTTCCCTAAAATGGGGAAGGAAATAACCACCCAAGTCCAAGAAACCCAGAGAGTCCCAAACAGGAGAAACCCAAGGTGAAAAACCCCAAGACACATATTAATCAAATTAACAAAGATCAAACACAAAGAACAAATATTAAAGGCAGCAAGGGAAAAACAACAAATAACACACAAGGGAATACCCATAAGGATAACAGCTGATCTTTCAAAAGAAACTCTTCAAGCCAGGAGGGAATGGCAAGACATACTTAAAATGATGAAAGAAAATAACCTACAGCCCAGATTATTGTACCCAGCAAGGATCTCATTCAAATATGAAGGAGAAATCAAAAGCTTTTCAGACAAGCAAAAGCTGAGAGAATTCTGCACCACCAAACCAGCTCTCCAACAAATACTAAAGGATATTCTCTAGACAGGAAACACAAAAACGGTGTATAAATTCGAACCCAAAACAATAAAGTAAATGGCAACAGGATCATACTTATCAGTAATTACCTTAAACGTAAATGGGTTGAATGCCCCAACCAAAAGACAAAACTGCCTGAATGGATACAAAAACAAGACCCATACATATGTTGTCTACAAGAGACCAACCTCAAAACAGAGGACACATACAGACTGAAAGTGAAGGGCTGGAAAAAGATTTTCCATGCAAATAGGGACCAAAAGAAAGCAGGAGTAGCAATATTCATATCAGATAAAATAGACTTTAAAACAAAGACTGTGAAAAGAGACAAAGATGGTCACTACATAGTGATCAAAGGATCAATCCAGGAAGAAGATAGAACAATTATAAATATATATGCACGCAACACGGGAGCACTGCAGTATGTAAGACAAATGCTAACAAGTACGAAAGGAGAAATTAACAATAACACAATAATAGTGGGAGACTTTAATACCCCACTCACACCTATGGATAGATCAACTAAACAGAAAATTAACAAGGAAACACAAACTTTAAACGATACAATAGACCAGTTAGACCTAATTGATATCTATAGGACATTTCATCCCAAAACAATGAATTTCACCTTCTTCTCAAGTGCACATGGAACCTTCTCCAGGATAGATCACATCCTGGGCCATAAAGCTAGCCTTGGTAAATTCAAAAAAATAGAAATCATTCCAAGCATCTTTTCTGACCACAATGCAGTAAGATTAGATCTCAATTACAAGAGAAAAACTACTAAAAATTCCAACATATGGAGGCTGAACAACACGCTGCTGAATAATTAACAAATCACAGAAGAAATCAAAATTTGCATAGAAACGAATGAAAATGAAAACACAACAACCCAAAACCTGTGGGACACGGTAAAAGCAGTCCTAAGGGGAATGTTCATAGCAATACAGGCACACCTCAAGAAACAAGAAAAAAGTCAAATAAATAACCTAACTCTACACCTAAAGCAACTAGAAAAGGAAGAAATGAAGAACCCCAGGGTTAGTAGAAGGAAAGAAATCTTAAAACTTAGAGCAGAAATACATGCAAAAGAAACAAAAGAGATCATAGCAAAATTCAACAAAACCAAAAGCTGGTTTTTTGAAAGGATAAATCAAATTGACAAACCATTAGCCAGACTCATCAAGAAACAAAGGGAGAAAAATCAAATCAATAAAAGTAGAAATGAAAATGGAGAGATCACAACAGACAACACAGAAATACAAAGGATCATAAGAGACTACTATCAACAATTATATGCCAATAAAATGGACAACGTGGAAGAAATGGACAAATTCTTAGAAAAGTAAAACTTTCCAAAACTGGACCGGGAAGAAATAGAAAATCTTAACAGACCCATCACAAGCACGGAAATTGAAACTGTAATCAACAATCTTCCAGCAAACAAAAGCCCAGGTCCAGACGGCTTCACAGCTGAATTCTACCAAAAATTTAGAGAAGAGCTAACACCTATCCTGCTCAAACTCTTCCAGAAAATTGCAGAGGAAGGTAAACTTCCAAACTCATTCTATGAGGCCACCATCACCCTAATACCAAAACCTGACAAAGATCCCACAAAAGAAGAAAACTACAGGCCAATATCACTGATGAACATAGATGCAAAAATCCTTAACAAAATTCTAGCAATCAGAATCCAACAACACATTAAAAAGATCATACACCAGGACCAAGTGGGCTTTATCCCAGGGATGCAAGGATTCTTCAATATCCACAAATCAATCAACGTAATACACCACATGAACAAACTGAAAAATAAAAACCATATGATTATCTCAATAGATGCAGAGAAAGCCTTTGAAAAAATTCAACATCCATTTATGATAAAAACTCGCCAGAAAGCAGGAATAGAAGAAACATACCTCAACATAATAAAAGCTATATATGACAAACCCACAGCAAACATTATCCTCAATGGTGAACAATTGAAAGCATTTCTTCTCAAGTCAGGAACAAGACAAGGGTGCCCACTTTCACCATTACTATTCAACATAGTTTTGGAAGTTTTGGCCACAGCAATCAGAGCAGAAAAAGAAATAAAAGGAATCCAAATTGGAAAAGAAGAAGTAAAACTCTCACTGTTTGCAGATGACATGATCCTCTACATAGAAAACCCTAAAGACTCCACCAGAAAATTACTAGAACTAATCAATGACTAGAGTAAAGTTTCAGGATATAAAATCAACATACAGAAATCACTTGAATTCCTATACACTAATAATGAGAAAACAGAAAGAGAAATTAAGGAAACAATTCCATTCACCATTGCAATGGAAAGAATAAAATACTTAGGAAGATATCTACCTAAAGAAACTAAAGACTTATATATAGAAAACTATAAAACACTGGTGAAAGAAATCAAAGAGGACACTAACAGATGGAGAAATATACCATGTTCATGGATTGCAAGAATCAATATAGTGAAAATCAGTATACTACCCAAAGCAATCTATAGATTCAATGCAATCCCTATCAAGCTACCAACAGCATTCTTCACAAAGCTAGAACAAATAATTTCACAATTTGTATGGAAATACAAAAAATCTCAAATAGCCAAAGCGATCCTGAGAAAGAAGAATGGAACTGGAGGAATCAACCTACCTGACTTCAGGCTCTACTACAAAGCCACAGATATCAAGACAGTATGGTACTGGCACAAAGACAGAAATATAGATCAATGGAACAAAATAGAAAGCCCAGAGATAAATCCACGCACATATGGACACCTTATCTTTGAGAAAGGAGGCAAGACTATAAAATGGATTAAAGACAATCTCTTTAACAAGTGGTGCTGGGAAAACTGGTCAACCACTTGTAAAAGAATGAAACTAGAACACTTTCTAACACCATACACAAAAATAAACTCAAAATGGATTAAAGATCTAAACGTAAGACCAGAAACTATAAAACTCCTAGAGGAGAACATAGGCAAAACACTCTCTGACATACATCAGATCAGGATCCTCTATGAACCACCTCCCAGAATATTGGAAACAAAAGCAAAAATAAACAAATGGGACCTAATTAACCTTAAAAGCTTCTGCACATCAAAGGAAACTATTAGCAAGGTGAAAAGGCAGCCTTCAGAATGGGAGAAGATAATAGCAAATGAAGCAACTGACAAACAACTAATCTCGAGAATATACAAGCAACTCCTACAGCTCAACTCCAGAAAAATAAATGACCCAATCAAAAACTGGGCCAAAGAACTAAATAGACATTTCTCCAAAGAAGACATACAGATGGCTAACAAACACATGAAAAGATGCTCAACATCACTCATTATCAGAGAAATGCAAATCAAAACCACTATGAGGTACCATTTCACGCCAGTCAGAATGGCTGCGATCCAAAAGTCTACAAGTAATAAATGCTGGAGAGGGTGTGGAGAAAAGGGAACCCTCTTACACTGTTGGTGGGAATGCAAACTAGTACAGCCACTATGGAGAACAGTGTGGAGATTCCTTAAAAACTGGAAATAGAACTGCCTTATGACCCAGCAATCCCACTGCTGGGCATACACACTGAGGAAACCAGAAGGGAAAGAGACACGTGTACCCCAATGTTCATCGCAGCACTGTTTATAATAGCCAGGACATGGAAGCCACCTAGATGTCCATCAGCAGATGAATGGATAAGAAAGCTGTGGTACATATACACAATTGAGTATTATTCAGCCATTAAAAAGAATACATTTGAATCAGTTCTAATAAGGTGGATGAAACTGGAGCCTATTATACAGAGTGAAGTAAGCCAGAAAGAAAAACACCAATACAGTATACTAACGCATATATATGGAATTTAGAAAGATGGTAACAATAACCCTGTGTACGAGACAGCAAAAGAGACACTGATGTATAGAACAGTCTTATGGACTCTGTGAGAGAGGGAGAGGGTGGGAAGATTTGGGAGAATGGCATTGAAACATATAAAATATCATGTATGAAACGAGTTGCCAGTCCAGGTTCGATGCATGATACTGGATGCTTGGGGCTGGTGCACTGGGACGACCCAGAGGGATGGAATGGGGAGGGAGGAGGGAGGAGGGTTCAGGATGGGGAACACATGTATACCTGTGGTGGATTCATTTTGATATTTGGCAAAACTAATACAATATTATAAAGTTTAAAAATAAAATAAAATTATAAAATAAATAAATAAAAAATAATAAAATTAAAAAAATAAAAAAAAAGAAAGTAAAAAAGTCATCTAAGTTGAACCATCATAAGTTGGGGACTGTCTACAGTCATTTCCCTGGCTGCTCATGATCTAATCTGCTCTCATCTGAATAAAAGTTCATTGTCAATGAAAAAAAAAAAAATTTACATCTGAATTTGGCAATAAGGAGCTTATGATCTGAGCCACAGTCAGCTCCCAGTCTTGTTTTGCTGACTGTACAGAGCTTCTCCATGTTTGGCTGCAAACGATATGATCCATCTGATTTCAGTGTTGACCATCTGGTGATGTCCATGGGTAGAGTCTTTTCTTGTGTTGTTGGAAGAGGGTGTTTGCTATGACAAGTGTGTTCTCTTTGCAAAACTCTGTTAGCCTTTGCCCTGCTTCATTCCATACTAAAGGGCCAAATTTTCCTGTTACTCCATGTGTTTCTTGACTTCCTACTTTTGCATTCCAGTCCACTATAATGCAAAGGGCATCTTTTTTGGGTGTTAGTTCTAAAAGGTCTTTTCAGTCCTCATAGAACCGTTCAACTTCAGCTTCTTCTTCATTGATTGTTGGGGCATATACTTGGATTACTGTGATATTGAATGGTTTGCCTTGGAAACGAACAGAGATCATTCTATAGTTTTTGAGATTGCATCCAGCTACAGCATTTTGGACTCTTTTGTTGACCATGATGGCTACTCCATTTCTTCTGAGGGATGCCTGCCCACCGTAGTAGATATAATGGTCATCTGAGTTAAATTCACCCATTCCATTCCATTTTAGTTCACTGATTCTTAGAATGTTGATGTTCACTCTTGCCATCTCCTGTTTGACCACTTCCAATTTGCCTTGATTCATGGACTCAGCATTCCAGGTTCCTATGCTATATTGCTCTTTATAGCATTGGACCTTTCTTCTGTCACCAGTCACATCCACAACTGGGTATTGTTTTTGCTTTGGCTCAATCCCTTCATTCTTTCTGGAGTTCTTTCTCCACCGATTTCCAGTAGCATATGGGGCACCTACTGACCTGGAGAGTTCCTCTTTCAGTATCCTATCATTTTGCCTTTTCATACTGTTCAAGCGGATGTCAAGGCAAGAATACTGAAGTGGATTGCCCTTCCCTTCTCCAGGGGACGACATTCTGTCAGACTTCTCCACCATAACCTGCCAACTTGGGAGGCCCCACAGGGCCTGGCTTAGTTTCATTGAGTTAGACAAGTCTGTGGTTCTAGTGTTATTAGAATGACTAGATTTCTCTGATTATGGTTTCAGTGTGTCTGCCCTCTGATGACGTCTTGCAACACCTACCATCTAACGTGGATTTCTCTTACCTTGGACATGGGGTATCTCTTCACGGCTGCTCCAGCAAAGCACAGCCACTGCTCCTTACCTTAGACAAGGTATATCTTCTCACTGCCACCATTCCTGACCTTGAACATGCAGAGGCTCCCCTAGTCCATCCTATGCCCATGCAGCCACCACTCCATGGACGTGTGGTATGAGTCCTGATTATTCACTAGTAGGACTGACACTGAAGCTGCAACTCCAGTACTTTGTCCACCCAATGCAAAGAACTGTCTCATTTGAAAAGATCCTGATGCTAGGAAGGAATGAAAGCCAAGGAGAATGATATGAGAGAGGATGAGATGGTTGGATGGCAGTGGGGATTCGATGGATTTTAGTTTCAGCAAGGTCTGGGAGTTGATGACGGACAAGGAATCGTGGTGTGCTGCAGTCCATGGGGTTGCACACAATCGGACACAACTGAACAAATGAAATGAACTGACTAAAATAGGAAGAATGGTTTGAACACAAGTTCTTAACGTGTCTCAAAATGCAACAGAAAAAGATATTTTCATTATCATGGAACATAATGAGGGTGCTCAGCAACTATGTGTGTGTGTGTAAGTTTATGTGTGTGTGTGTGTGTGTATGTGTGTGATGGGGAAAGAGGTGGGGATGGATGAACAGACAGCATAATGGAGCAGTTTGACAGAAATTGTTTCTTTTATAGTGAGCTGATTCTTAGAATGAGCTGTTAGAGGAGTCAGAAATGTCTGACTCTTAGCGCTTGCTCAAGCGTCAGGGAAACATGAAGTTCAGAGGAGAGAAGCATGGCTAAAGTTTAGCCAAGCCTAGTCACTGGGTATGTTATGGATGACTATGAGCACTTGGCCCGTCTCTGCTGTTGTTTAAGAGAGGTCAGGTTAGCCCTTTGACAGTATGGTTGTTATCAAAATTGCAAATCCATGTGCTTGATGCAGAATGAGGCCCATCAAAACGAAATGTTAGAGTTTGGAACAGGGAAAGGTTTATTACAGATTCATACAAGGATGTGGATGGTTCTTGCCCTAAGAACTCAAAGTTACTGAACGTCTTTCTGTTAGGTACATTTAAAAGCAAATGTTAGAGAGAGTTGTGGTAAGTTGTTACAGACTTCTTGGTGACACATCCTTTGTGCTTAAAGTTAGGTCATGGTCAGGAAACAATGTTCCTATATACGTCTACCAGATGAATGTTATTTTCTGTCATTCTTGCCCTCTCAAGAGAGGGCAAAGTCTCAAGGCACAACTTTCACCTTGAAATGTCCCATCCTGGATAAGCAGAAGCAGATCTCATTTGGCATGTCCTTCAGGGCAAGATTCCCACATTCTGCCAGGCTCTCATCCTTGATGGAGCCAGGCACCCAACCTAATATGTCCTGTCTCCTCAGGCTGTCCACATGAGGAGACCAGTTCTCAGAGACTGAAGCCCAGGAAGATTGCCACTGCTAGGAGGTTGCAGAGATAGGGATGGGGGAGACGTTCACCAGTCCTCAAGGCCTGGGCCAAGGCTACTGGACGGCCTTAGTGAGGGCTCTGGAGCACTACAGGATGTCGTCCCCAGTCTATTCCCTGGGACCTCCAGCTCACCCACTGGCCCAAGGCTGGGTGATCTCCAGGCCCCCCTAAAGAATACCTAAATCTGCCTCTTCTCTTACTTTCCAGGAGATGAACACCACACCACCCTTCCTTAATCACTTCCCTAATTCTCCCTTCTTGACAGTAACTGGGGGACATAACCCACTGTGGTGTTGATCAATACCTGAGCAGGACAATGAATGGTCTCGCATTGACAGTTGATGGCTTGTGAATGGGGCCATCTGAGGCACCAAGCAAGGCTGAGCTACACCTGTTGCCTAGAAACAGGGTGGGTTGAAATGAAGCACATCAATGCCTAACTGCATAGGGCTGTGCTCACTCTGCTCTGCTACATTGTGAATAGAATAAGAATCACTGTGAGGTTAAGGTTTGTCAAAGTAGTTCTCAAGCTGGGCTGGCTTTGACATTCTTGTTGGGTTTGAAATATTAGCTACAATATATGCGGCACATGCAATCATGTGGCAGCTGTTGGAGGGGCATATAGATAAGCACTGCTGACTGGCATGCCTGGGAATACAATGAAAAGAATGATGTACAAAAGTTAAACAAGCATATGAAATCAAAATCTGAGGTGGGAAAGGAGTCAGTTAAAAAGATTAAAGCACACTGGACCCAACGTATCCTTATGAAACAGAGCAGCATGAGCACAGTCATTAGCAGGTAGTCATTGCTTTGCCCTATTATTTCGCATCCTGTTACTAAGCAACAGGTCTTGCCCAGCAATTGGACAGTGCATCGTTCGGCCTTGCCAATACACAACCAACTATCAGTGAGATATCTACTGGTACTTCTCCTGCTCAGCTATTGGTCAGCTCCACATTGGGCCCTACCTGATGATAAATGTCAATGGGTGACCACTACGGAAGTGATTCAGTCAAGAGACAGTGGTGCATTGATCATCTGACTCTTGCCTTTGGACACCTTACTTTTTTTTTTTTTTTAATGGGGAATGTATTTCTGGTAGATGGGGCATGTTGAGATTCCCTACTCAATATGAGAGTTGAATGGTCCCCAACAATATTAGTGGAGGAGACATTTATGACTTTCTTGGCTCTGATGTGTAATTTTATGGAGACAGTGTATAGACCTTGGGGCAACAGACTGAGGATTCACCAAGTCTTGGGGTAAATAAAGCTCATTGAAGTAGCAAAAACATCCAACCTGTTCTTAATTACCTTTTTCTATGTTACATGTTTGCTCTTAATTTCCTTAAGCCCCTCAAGAACTCCCACTAGGAAGAGGGTGGTCTAAAGAAGAAAGGACTAGACGACTCTGAGGAACAGATTTGGAGGGAAAAGTGTTTGGTAGAGGTTCATACAGGGATGGAGGAGGCAGGAGTGTTGAAGGGGGACATATAAGTGAAAGAATAAAGGGCACTGAAGGAAAGTCTGAGGGTCATGAGAAGAAACACCATGCCTCTGAATCACCACATCCCAGAATCAGACACACAGAGGTGTCAGGGGTGAGAAGGTTGTATCATGGCCTCCCTCAGCACCCACTAACCCATGTTGATGGGCACACGTGTACACTGTGATGTCTAAGACCACAAAGCCACCATTGGCTGAAGGAGTGCTTAGCTGACCAATCAGATTGAAGGGTGTGGCTCCTGATTGTCCTGAGAAGGTATATGTAGGGAGGTCAGAGGCAGAGATTCTGGGATAGGCCATGTCCTGCTATCATCATAAGGTAACCAGGAAGCCACGGCAGCCAAGAAGAGTTCCAATGCGGTGTGCTTCAAGGGTGAAAGGACGAAAGAAGACCCTTTGTCCACAGAGATACAGAGGCAGTGTGAAGGTACGATGATACCATCTATGCTTCCCACGTTCTCCATTGATTTTGCTGCCCAAGACCTCTACATTGCCCTTGCCTACCACAAAAGCCCTCATCAGCCCACATCCCTTTTCATGAAATCTCCCTTCCAACTCAGATGTTATACCCTTTCCTCAAAACTAATACCCTTCTCTTGTCTTTCAAGGCATGGAATATGACCATGAGGGTCAGAAGACCTCTAAAAGGAACCTTGAGAAAGAAAATCCGATCATATGCCACTCAGTCGAAGACGGTGAAGGAAACAAGAAAACTAAACTTTTTTCTGTTCCTGTGCACGTAAGAAACTGAATCTAAGCTGAAAAGAGTACCAAAATATGAGGCAGAGTCGAAGAAGGAGGCAGAATCAAAAGAGAAGGTAAGCTCAGCCACCCCAGAATGAGAGACCCTGGACAAGGACAAGCTGGGCAGCCAGTAACTGAATAGAAAAGGTCAGTCAGTTTAGAATTGTGTCTCCAGAGGTCTGCTTTCTTAGAAATGGCCAATCAGCAAAAGACTTACTCTCACACTAACATAGTAAACTGATGGCTGCAAATAAAATACACATTAAATGGTGAAAAGATGATATTTGTGTGTGTGTGAATTTTCTGATGGGAAGGGAGGGAAGAAAACAAAGAGGTGGGCACCTGAGTAGGGAGGGATGAAGGGTCCTAAGGGCTGAGGGAACAGACCCTCAGGTCCCCAGTTAGCCAGAGAGTAGAGGTCTCGACTGGGTCAGAAGTCTGCACTGAAGGTGAATAACCCTGCTTAACAATTGATCTCAGCGACAAGGAGTAATGGTGTGGTGTGACTGCCATTGTTTGGGGTGTGGAGTGACATTAGGGTCTAGATTGCCAGAACCCAGATGGGAAGAGGGCTTCACATGGGGATGGTGAATGTCATACTTCCCCGGAGTGAGGCAGGCAGAAATCACCTCCTGGCCATTTACGTCATAACGGGCTTTGTTGCATCACACACCTATGCTGTCAGCTAAAGGTGCTCAGGAGGCACAAAATGCTGATACAACTAAAACCCACCATTAGCACCCAAAGATCAAAGTAATGTTTGGAGTTCAGACCAAATATCAATTAGGCCACTGTTATCCTAAGAAATTTGTGGGAGCAGTGTGTTCCCAAGGGCAGGGTAGTGGAGGTGGCCTAATCCTGGTGCAGATGACTAAAACGATCATGACACACAGATAATGTTTTTGGGTGAGGGGCACCATGCAGTTTGTGGGATCTTAGTTCCCTGACCAGGGATTGAACCAGTTCCTCTTCTAGTGAAAGCATGGAGTCCTAACCACTGGACAGCCAGAGAAGTCAGGACAGAGACTTTTGATACTTGGGGCTAGTGCACTGGGACGACCCAGAGGGATGGTATGGGGAGGGAGGAGGGAGGAGGGTTCAGGATGGGGAACACATGTATATCTGTAGTGGATTCATTTTGATATTTGGCACAACTAATACAATTATGTAAAGTTTAAAAATAAAATGAAAAAAGAAAAAAAAAGTATTAATATTAGACTGTGTAAAAGCTGGTCTTATATTTTTCACCATCCCATAGTATTTCTAAATAACTACAGTCGTAAAACATCCTTTCCCCATAAACTGTTTTCTTAGTCCAAGTTCTACAGTTTTCGTGGTTTAAAAAGAAGAGTATGGAATATTTAATTTGGTGTTAACTTTAATTTTGATGTTTTGAAGAGTTTCAAGGAGTAGTCAATCAAATACAGAGATATATAAGGCAGAGTCTCTACCAAAGGAATCACGGGTGTTTTCAGAAAACATTTTAGAAACAATTAAAACAGTGTTTCACCATCAGCATCAAAAGAGCTGAGTTCAGATTTTAAGTCAATGATATGGTATCTTTTATTTGGACTGCAGCTCCTAGTTAAATATTTCTGGCACTTTAACTCCTGAGAGAAACAGTGGATGATTCAAAGTCAGTCACTGAATGTGATTTAAAATCATTAAGATTGAAGGAGAACCTGGGTTTCTTGTCCTTTCAAAGGAAGTGGGAGAACTATCAACCCTGCCTTTGAAAATTAGTCCGGTAAGCAGCTACCAGGATGACATGGACAGAGAGCCCTGATAGGTGGGTGCTGTGATTCCAGTTCTGTATATATTATCACCATTTAACACTATCACACTTTAATGCCCTGTTGCAGGACTGACTGAAATACTTACTGTTAGGGGAAGGTAAAAGATTACTAGGCCTGAAGAGCTGAAAGTGAAAGTTCTTCAGTCTTCTCCGAAGTTTGGTGAACCATGGACTATACAGTCCATGGAATTCTCCAGGCCAGAATACTAGAGTGGGTAGCCTTTCCTTACTCCAGGGGATCTTCCCAAACCAGGGATCAAGCCCAGGCATCCCACATTGAAGGTAGATTCTTTACCAGCTGAGCCACAAGGGAGCCAAAGAATGCTAGAGTGGGTAGTTTATCCCTTCTCCACCAAAGCTTCCCTGCCCAGGAATTGAACTGATGTCTACAGCTTTGCAGGCAGAATCTTTCCCAAGTGAGCTATCAGCAAAGTCCTGAGGTGGGCCAAAAGTGGAGTTTAGAGGGCCTTGTTTCCCTAAAGTCACGCTGGTATATATTTTAATATCTGTGGATATACTGCCACCTTGCAGAAAGAACTGAGGATGCATAGAGTTTAAAAAGGATCCAAAGACTCTTAGGGTTAAAAGAGGAAAACAAACACTAAGTCATGAGTTGAGAAAGGGTATATCCATTTAGATCAACAACAATAAATCAATATCAGACGCCTGTAGCTCTCCTGGAAATGGACAGTATATTGTGATTCGACCATGACAAGTCCTATTGCACACGCTGTGTTGTATGGGGGTGGGGGGTTTGCTCATTACCACTCAGAAAGAGGAGTAGAAACTCTTTATACTTCCAATTATACAAGTTTGCTATGAATAGATTCCAACTGACCCCTCTAGCTGTGGCCATAACAACCTCTATTGATTGATACAATGATTTCACAAAGACCTTCTACTTTCCTCTATGCCTGTGTATATCCTATCTTCTGTAACTCAGAAAATAGCAACAATCTGAGGCCAGCTTAATGGTCACCTCCCAAGGAAATCTTCTTAATCTTTCTCTTGTGTATTAATATTTTCATGTTCTCTAATCACTTGCAGTTCTTTACATGCAGTTTGTAGGATAGATTTTTGAGTATGTATCTTATCAGAAATGCATGCCAGAGAGGTAAATGGATTAGAAATCAAAAGGGTGGTAATATCAAATATTATCTGAAGTTGGATTATCTAAGACTGTAAGGGAGAGAATCACTCTCTTCTGCCAAGTATGTCCAAGAATCTGTTTGAAAATATAGTAAAAACCATAAACTAGAGAGTGGATCAGAAGTCAAAGGAACTTACATGAGAAGCTTATTTTATCAGTAGTCAAGAGGAACTCTATGTCTTTGTATTAAGACCACACATTTTCACAACACCAAATGCAAAAGCCAAAGCAGTGCCCATGAACTCATGAGGAGTGCACAATCCTGCTGGCCCAGAGGCTTCTCTTGATTGGCAGAGGTCAAGAGCAAGTCTATGTGCCTAGGTTCAGAACTCATCTGCCCAGGATCACATCCATGTATCAGCGGGAATCAAGTGGGAGTCCCCAAACTTTACATGCTCCTGGCCAAGTCCCTCACTCCAGTGCCTTTCCTACAGGCTTGTCACTCATTACTGCCTTGAGATGATCATGATTAAGTTTGACCTCACCATCTCTTCAATTACCTGCCGTGGGCAACTAGAAATCTGAATGCAAAAGAGTGAAATAGGACCCTTACCTAATACCACATAAAAAACTAAACTCAGAGTTCATTAAAGATTTAAATGCAAGATCTGAAACTATAAATCAACGAGAAGAAAACATCCTGGAGAAGTTGTAAACATTGGTCTTAGAAGTGATATTATGTGACACCGAAGCATAGGCACCAAAAGCAACAAAAGTAAAGTAGGACAACTTCAACATATTAAACTGCCTCCCCCGAAGAACATCAAAAACACATCTACATAGAAGCCAAGCTGATGGTTACAAAATGGCAAGTTACGGTGAGGGGATGAATTGGGAGTTGGGGATTAACATATATATAGACACCACTATATATAAAATAGATAACCAACAAGGACCTACTACAAAACCACAGGCAACTCTGCTAGAAATTCTGTAACAACATAAATGGAAAAAGAATTTGTAAAGGAATAGTTATATGAATGTGTGCCTGTGCAAGCTCAGTTGATTCAGATGGGCCTTACTCTTTGTGACCCTATGGATTGTAGCCTGCTAGGCTCCTCTGTCCGTGAGATTCTCCAGGCAAGAATACTAGAGAGGCTCGTCATGTCCCTCTGAGCATACCTTCCCAACTCAGGGATTGAACCCAAATCTCCTTCATTGCAGGGTGATTCTTTAACAACTGAGCCAAATGGGAAGCCCAAATACATGTATATGTAAAGCTGAATCCCTTTGCTGGACACCTGAAACACAACATGGTAAATCAAATATATGCGAATGAAAAAAAAAATAAAAAGAATTCATCAATATGTAGATCAATTAGCTCAAAAAACTAATTGGAAAATGCAGAAAGATTCCCAAACATACTCTCCATGAAAGTTCCACAGGGAACAGGGTATGAAGGGAAAAGGATGATTCAAGTCCTGAAGTGTGGCCATGGGAGAGGACTCAGAATATAAGGGAGATTACACGGTTGGAAATGTGCCCTGGGTGTGAGTGATTCGAGCCATATATTGGACACAAGTCCTGTGGTCTGACACAGGGAAGAGAAACAACCTTAGATGGTTGCAGGGCTATGTGGACTAACAGGACGTCTGTGGGAAGCCCGGACTTCCCCCTCCAGGAGCATGTGCTCAGGGGCTTCCTCGCAAGCCTCAATGAGGAAGACGGATGAGACCCCATATGTGGATGTCTGTTTTCCCAACTGCCCACACTTACACATGCCCTGCTTACTCCGTGTGGCCGATCTGCCCTCGAGCAGGGGCTGCAACGACCAGTCAGACAGCTCGGATGTGGGAAACAGAAGTGCATTTGGCCCAGGGTGGCATGTGGGTTGAAGAGCCGGGGTCATGCTCGTGGAGGGCACTTACATATGCAGCGTATCAGGAGAAGTCCTGATCTCTGAGGGAGGCCAGACTGCCACAGCAGATGACCCAGTATGTGCCCAGAGCCCATGAGGGCCTCACCTGCCCAACAGCACCCCTCTTCCACAGGGCAGGGATAGCAGAAGCTAGAGGAAGTGATCAGCTGTGAGCGAGCAAGAGGTCTCAGACCAGAAAGTATGTTTAAGCAGGGCAGGAGACGCTACTGATGGTGATGGCACAGATGGCACGTTGGAGGTTGCCTCGATCTCTGTAAGCAGCCAGCCTAGAGATTTGCTCCTTTTGTTATTTTTCTAACCAGAACATGCTCCACTTGGCCCTCTGTGGCAAGGGTGGCAGTGCTGGGAGAGGGGAGCATACATACTTGAGGGAACAGAGCCAGATCTGGCCTGACATTCAGGGCTTCTTCTCCAGAAACTTGGGATCCCACCCTGCCCCCAATAGGATAGTAAAAGCCACTGAGGAAAAGGAAGTCTCTGCCTCACATCTGGCTTCAGACCTGGTACCACTGACTTCCCAGCCATAGGTGCTGGCACACCTTAAGGAAAGGTGTGACTGACTTGTGGTCCATCAAATCCAGACCCACCCCCACCCCCACCCCGCACTGACTATGGTACAGACTGTACAGTGATGCTCCCTCACAAGATCACCCCTTCAAGACCATAATAGATAATTGATACACTTATATTCGTAGAGGCAGAGACAAATGCGAAGACAGAAGGACTGGCCTCCACTGAAAGACTGACAGGAAGTCAGTTCAGTTTGTCAGTCGTGTCTGATTCTTTGGGACACCATGAACCGCAGCACACCAGGCCTCCCTGTCCATCACCAACTCGTGGAGTCCACCCAAACCCATGTCCATTGAGTTGATGATGCCATCTAACCATCAACATGAACCTACCACAGGTGTACATGTGTTCCCCATCCTGTACCCACCTCCCACCTCCCTCTCCGTACCATCCCTCTAGGTCATCCCAGTGCACCAGCCCCAAGCATCTTGTATCATTCATTAAACCTGGACTAGCAATTCATTTCATATATGATATTATGCATGTTTCAATGCCATTCTCCCAAATCACCCCACCCTCTCCCACAGAGTCTCTGCTTTTTAATATGCTGTCTAGGTTAGTCATAACTCTACTTCCAAGGAGTAAGCTCCCTTTAATTATATGGCTGCAGTCACCAACCACAGTGATTTTGGAGCCCAGAAAAATAAACTCAGCCACTGTTTCCCTATATACTTCCCATGAAGTGATGGGACCAGAAGCCATGATCTTCGCTTTCTGAATGTTGAGCTTTAAGCTAACTTTTCACTCTCTTCTTTGACTTTCACCATGAGGCTCTTTAGTTCTTTTTCACTTTCTGCCGTAACAGTGGTCTCATCTGCATATCTGAGCTTATCAATATTTCTCCCGGCAATCTTGGTTCCAGCTTGTGCTTCCTCCAGTCCAGCGTTTCTCATGATGCACTCTACATATAAATTACATAAGCAGAGTGACAATATACAGCCTTGATGTACTCTTTTCCCTACTTGGAACCAGTCTGTTGTTCCATGTCCAGTTCTAACTGTTGCTTCCTGACCTGCATAGAGGTTTCTCAAGAGGCAGATCAGGTGGTCTGGTATTCCCATCTCTTTCAGAATTTTCCACAGTTTAATGTGATCCAAACATTCTAAGGCTTTGGCATAGTCAATAAAGCAGAAATAGATATTTTTATGGAACTCTCTTGCTTTTTTCATGATCCAGCGGATGTTGGCAGTTTGATCTCTGATTCCTCTGCCTTTTCTATAACCAGCTTGAATATTTGGAGGTTCATGATTCACATATTGCTGAAGCCTGCTTTGGAGAATTTTTAGAATTTCTTTACTGGCATGTGAGATGAATGCAATTGTGCAGTAGTTTGAGCATTCTTTTGCATTTCCTTTCTTAGGGACTGAAGTAAAAACTGAACTATTCCAGTCCTGTGGCCACTGCTGAGTTTTCCAAATTAGCTGGCATATTGAGTGCAACACTTTCACTGCATCATCTTTCAGGATTTGAAATAGCTGAACTGTAATTCCATCACCTCCCCTAGCTTTATTCGTAGTGATGCTTTCTAAGGCCCACTTGACTCCACATTCCAGGATATCTGGCCCTAGATGTGTGATCACACCATCATGATTATCTGGGTCATGAATATTTTTTTTGTACAGTTATTCTGGGTATTCTTCTCACCTCTTGTTAATAACTTCTGCTTCTGTTAGGTCCATACCATTTCTGTCCTTTAACGAGCCCATCTTTGCATGAAATGTTCCCTTGCTATCTCGAATTTTCTTGAAGAGGTGTCTAATTTTCTCCATTCCATTCTTTTCCTCTATTTTTTTGCATTGATCACTGAGGAAGGCTTTCCTATCTCTTCTTGCTATTCTATGGACCTGTGCATTCTGATGCTTATATCTTTCCTTTTCTCCTGTGCTTTTTGCTTCTCTTCTTTTCACGTCAGCCCTTCGACAGTATGGTTGTCATCAAAATTGAAATTCCATGTGCTTGGGGCAAAATGAGGAACATCAAAACTAAATGTTAGAGTTCGGAACAGGGAAAGGTTTATTACAGATTCATACAATGATGTGGGTGGCTCTTGCCCTAAGAACTCAAAGTTACTGAACATTTTCAGTTAAGTACATTTAAAAGCAAATGTCAGAGAGAGTTGTGGTAAGTTGTTACAGACTTCTTAGTGTCACATTCTTTGTGCTTAAAGTTAGGTCATGGTCAGGTAATAATGTTCCTATCTATCTCTATCAGATGAATGCTATTTTCTGTCATTCTTGCCCTCTCAAGAGAGGGAAAAGTCACAAGGCACAACTTTCACCTTGAAATGTCCCATCCTGGATAAGCAGAAACAGATCTCATTTGGCAGCTCCTTCAGGGCAAGTTTCCCGCATTCTGCCCAGCTCACATCCTTGATGGAGCCAGGCACTGAACCCAATAGGTCCTGTCTCCTCAGGCTGTCCAAGTGAGGAGACCAGAACTCAGAATCTGAGGCCCAGAAAGATGGCCACTGCTAGTAGGTTGCAGAGACAGGGATGGGGGAGAGGTTCACCGCTCCTCAAGGCCTAGGCCAAGGCTAATGGAGGGCCTTAGTGAGGGCTCTGGAGCACTACAGAATGCCGTCCCCAGTCTATTCCCTGGCTCCTCAGCTCACTCACTGGCCCAATGCTGCGTGATCTCCAGGCTTTCCAAAGGAATGCCTGAATCTGCCTCTTCTTTCACTTTCCAGCTGATGACCACCACACCACCTTTACTTAATCACTTCCCCAATACTCCCTTCTTCACAGTAACTGGGGGCAGAGCACAATGTGGTGCTGATCAATAGCTGAGCAGGTCAATGAATGGTCACTCATTGACATTTGGCTTCTTGTGAATGGGGTCATCTGAGGAACCAAGCAAGGCTGAGCTACACCTGTTGCCTAGGAACAGGGTGGGTTGAAATGAAGCACATCAATGGCTAATGGCATAGGGCTGTGCTCACTCTGCTCTGTTACATTGTGAATAGAATAAGAATCACCGTGAGGTTAAGGTTTGTCAAAGTAGTTCTCAAGGTGGGCTGACTTTGATATTCTTGTTGGCTTTGAAATATTAGTTATAATATATGTGGCACATTCAATCATGTGGCAGCTGTTGGAGGGGCATATAGATAAGCACTGCTGACTGGTATGCCTGGGAATGCAATGAAAAGAATAATGTATATAAGGTAAACAAGCATGTGAAATCAAAATCTGCGGTGGGAAAGGAGTCAGTCAAAAAGATTAAAGCACACTGGGCCCAACGTATCCTTATGGAACAGAGTAGCATGAGCACAGCCATTAGCAGGGAGCCATTGCTTTGATGGATTACTCCACATCCTGTTTCTAAGCAACAGGTCGTGCCCAGCAATTGGACAGTTCATCGCTCGGCACTGCCAATAAGCAACGCACTATCAGTGAGATACCTACTGGTACTTCTCCTGCTCAGCTATTGGTCAGCTCCACATTGGGCCCTACCTGATGACAACTGTCAATGAGGGACCACTGGGCAAGTGATTCAGTCAAGAGACAGTGGTGCATTGGTCATCTGACTCTTGCCTTTGTGTACCTTACATTTTTTATTTATTTATTTTTTTAATCGGGAATGTATTTGTGGTAGATGGGGCAATTTGAGTTTCCCTACTCAATATGAGAGTTGAAGTGTCCCCCACAATATTAGTGGAGGAGACATTTATGACTTTCTTGGCTCTGATGTGTAATTTTATGGAGACGGTGTATAGACCTTGGGGTGACAGACTGAGGATTCACCAAGTCTTGGGGTCTCTATAGCTCATTGGAGTAGCAAAAACACCCAATCTGTTCTGAATTACCTTTTTCCATGTTAAGTGCTTGCTCTTAAGTTCCTTAAGCCCCTCAGGAACCCCCATTAGGAAGAGGGTGGTCTAAAGACGTAATAACTAGACAACTCTGAGGAACAGATTTGGAGGGAAAAGTGTTTGGTAGAGGTTCATACAAGGATGGAGGAGGCAGGAGTGTTGAAGGGGGACATATAAGTCAAAGAATAAAGGGCACTGAAGGAAAGTCTGAGAGTCATGAGAAGAAACACCATGCCCCTGAATCACCACTCCACAGAATCAGACACACAGAGGTGTCAGGGGTGAGAAAGTTGTATCTTGGCCTCCCTCAGCATGCACTAATCCATGTTGATGTGCACAGTGGTACATTGTGATGTCTAAGAACCCAAAGCCAGCATTGGCTGGGGGAGTGCCTAGCTGACCAGATTGAAGGGTGTGGCTCCTCATTGTCCTGAGAAGGTATATATAGGGAGGTCAGAGGCAGAGATTCTGTGTTAGACCATGTCATGCTATCATCATAAGGTAACAAGGAAGCCACGGCAGCCAAGAAGAGTTCCAATGCGGTGTGCTTCAACGGTGAAAGGACGAAAGAAGACCCTTTGTCCACAGAGATACAGAGGCAGTGTGAAAGTAAGATGATTCCATCCATGGTCCCCACATTCTCCATTGACTTTGTTGCCCAAGACCTCTACATGGTCCTTGCCTGCCCCAAAAGCCCTCATCAGCCCACATCCCTTTTCATGAAATCTCCCTTCCAACTCAGATGTTATACCCTTTCCTCAATTCTAATACGCTTCTCTTGACTTTCAAGGAACGGATTATGACCATGAGGGTCAGAAGACCTCTAAAAGGAACCTTGAGAATGAAAATCCGATTATATGACACTCAGTCGAAGACTGTGAAGATAAAAAGAAAACCAAAAGGTTTTTTCTGTTCCTGTGCTCTTTAGAAACTAATCAAAGCCGAAAAGGGTTCCACAATATGAGGCAGAGTCAAAGAAGGAGGCAGAATCAAAAGAGAAGGTAAGCTCAGCCACCCCAGAAAGAGAGACCCTCAAGAAGTACAAGCTGGACAGCGAGTAACTGAATAGAAAAGGTCAGACAGATTAGAATTGTTCTCCAGAGGTCTGCTTTCTTAGGAATGGCCAACCAGGTAACGACTGACTCTCACACTAACGTAGTAAACTGATGGCTGCAAGTAAAATACACATCAAATGGTGAAAAGATGATATTTGTGTCTGTGTGAATTTTCTGATGGGAAGGGAGGTAAGGAAGCAAAGAGG
This sequence comes from Bubalus kerabau, assembly GCF_029407905.1. Classification (NCBI taxonomy): domain Eukaryota; kingdom Metazoa; phylum Chordata; class Mammalia; order Artiodactyla; family Bovidae; genus Bubalus; species Bubalus kerabau. The sequence goes on along the minus strand of NC_073647.1, from coordinate 45,973,194 downwards.
TGGGCACCTGAGTGGGGAGGAATGTGGGGTTCCAAGAGCTGAGAGAAGAGACCCTCAGGTCAACATTAGCCAGAGAGTAGAGGTCTCGACTGGATCAGGAGTCTGCACTGAAGGTGAATAGCCCTGCTTAACAATTGATCTCAGCGGCAAGGAGTAGTGGTGTGGTATTACTGCCATTGTTTTGGATGTGGAGTGACATTAGGGTCTAGATTGCCAGAACCCAAATGGGAAGAGGGCTTCACATGGGGATGGTGAATGTCATACTTCCCCTGAGTGACGCAGGCAGAAATCACCTCCTGGCCACTTACGTCATAACAGGCTTTGTTGCATCACTCACCTATGCTGTCAGCTAAAGGTGCTCAGGAGGCAGAAAAAGCTGATACAAGTAAAACCCACAGTTAGCACTCCTAAAGATTAAAATAATGTTTGGAGGGATCAGACCAAATATCAATTAGGCCACTGTTATCTTAAGAAATTTGTGGGAGTAGTGTGTTCCCAATGGCAGGGCAGTGGAGGTGGCCCAATCCTGGTGCAGATGACTAACAGGATCACGACACACAGATAATGATTTTGGGTGGGGGGCACCAATCAGTTTGTGGGATCGTAGTTCCCTGACCAGGGATTGAACCGGTTCCCCTTCTAGTGAAAGCATGGAGTCCTAACCACTGGACAGACAGAGAAGTCAGGAAAGAGACTTTTGATTAAAGTATTAATATAGGGGAGGAGCCAAGATGGCGGAGGAGTAGGACGGGGAGAACACTTTCTCCCCCACAAATTCATCAAAAGAGCATTTAAACGTCGAGTAAATTCCACAAAACAACTTCTGAATGCCGGCGGAGGACATCAGGCACCCAGAAAAGGAACCCAACTCTTCGAAAGGATGTAGGAAAAAATATAAAAGACAAAAAAAGTGACAAAAGAGGGAGGGACGGAGTTCCGTCTTGGGAAGGGAGTCTTAAAAAAGAGAGAAGTTTCCAAACACCAGGAAATCTTCTCACTGCCGAATCTGTGCCGAGCTTTGGAAGCACAGAGGGCAACATAAAAGGGAGAAAAAAAAATAAATAAAAAATTAAAAATCGCAGATTGTGAGCCCTAAGGTAACTCTGCCAGCGGAGAAGCAGCGCAGACACCTGCACACGGCATTAGCAAGCGGGGGCTGGGCAGGGAAGCGCGGCGCAGGCTGTGTCCCTTAGAGTAAGAATCGGCCCGAATGTCCTGAGCGCTATCTGAGCGAAATAATTTGGGCTAGCAAACCAGACTGTGGGATACCTACCACGCGAAAAGCCAGCCCTAACCTAAGACACCGCCAGGCCCGCGCACAGAACAAAGGACTGAACAGAGATAGCCGGTTGCAGATCTTCCCCCTCTGGTGACAGGCAGCCAGAGCCGTAAGGGGGCAATCGCAGCCCAAGAGAGACACTATCTATAAAACTGTAAGCAGGCTTCTTTGCTAACTAAAACTTCTTGGGGGTCTGGACGGTCAACATCTGCCTGAGAAGGTGCGGCGGTTTTACACCCAGATAACCGAGTGGCGGGCAGGCGATACGTCGCAGCATTGGCACCCGCCAAACACATCACCTGAGCTGCTCGGATCTGGGAAGAGCACAAAACGCAGGCCCAACCGAGTCTGCGCCTCTGAGGACTACCCGAGTGCCTGAACCTGAGCGGCTTGGACCTGGGAGCTCAGCCCAGGGCCGGCCTCTGATTGTTCCCGGCAGAACAACCTAGAGCCTGAGCAGTGTGGGCAGGGAGGCTACACGCGCCGGGAGCGGGGGCAGACCCAGTGTGGCTGAGGCACTGCGAGCACATGCCAATGTTATCTGTTTGCAGCATCCCTCCCTCCCTCCCCACAGCGCGGCTGAACAAGTGAGCCTAAATATAATAAAAAAAAAAATAGTGTCCTCCACCGTCCCCTTTGTGTCAGGGCGGGAACCAGACACTGAAGAGACCAGCAAACAGAAGAAGCTATAACAGAGGGAAATGCCTTGGAAGCTACAGGCCATAGATTAAAACCCTGTGGTTACTACGGACTACATAGGATCTTGAGAAATATAAGTCAGACCAAGGAACTAGCCAAAAATGAACTGAACCCACAATACTCACAACAAAACCAGAGAAAGACCTAGATATATTTTTACTATTTTTACGATCAATCTTTCTTTCTTTTTTTCTTTTTTTTTTAAATTTTAAGTCCTCTATTGTCCTTTAATTTTCACTTTTATAACTATTACTTTGCAAAAAAAAAAAAAAAAGACCCTATTTTTTTTTCTTCTTCAGCAAACTTCATATATAAATTTTATAATTTTTTGACTGTATTTTGTTTTGTTTTGTTTTGTTTTTTTCTTTTTCTTCTTTTCTTTAACATTGTATTTTTGAAATTCCAAACTCTACTCTAGATTTTTAATTTTAGCATTTTGGTATATGTTATCAATTTTGTACCTATAGTTTTTTTCATAATTTCTGTGACTTTTTTTTCCTCTATTTCTTTCTCTTCTTCTTTTGTATAACATCGTATATCTGCAATTCCAAACTCTATTCAAGATTTTTAATTTATGCTTTTTGGTATTTGATATCAATTTTGTACCTGTATTTTCCTTATAATTTTTGCGACATTGTTTTTGCTGGTTTCTTTGTTTTCTCTCTTTATTTTTCTTCTTCTTTTTTTTAACATTGTATTTTTGAAATTCCAAACTCTACTCTAGATTTTTAACTTTTGCTTTTTGGTATTAGTTATCAATTTTGTACCTGTAATTTCTTTATAATTTTTGCGACCTTGTTTGTTTTTCTTTGTTCGTTTTTTCTCTCTTTCTTTTCCTTCTTCTTTTAATTAACATCGCATTTTTGAAATTCCAAACTCTACTCTATATTTTTAATTTGCTTTTATGTATTTGTTACCAATTTTGTACCTTTAAGAACCCAATCCTCAGGACCCATTTTTCACTAGAGAACTAGATTACTGGCTTGACTGCTCTCTCTCCCTTTGGACTCTCCATTTTCTCCACCAGGTCCCCTGTATCTCCTCCCTAACCCCTCTCTACTCTACCCAACTCTGTGAATTTCTGTGTGTTCCAGACGGTGGAGAACACTTAGGGAACTGATTACTGGCTAGATCTGTCTCCCTCCTTTTCATTTCCCCCTTTTATCCTTCTGGCCACCTCTGTCTCCTGCCTCCTTCTTCTCTTCTCTGTATAACTCCATGAACAACTCTGAGCGGTCCAGTTGTGGAGTGCACATAAGGAAGTGACTACTGGCTAGCCCACTCTCTCCACTATTGATTCCACCTCATCTCATTTGGTCATCTCTAAGTCCCTCCTCCCACTTCTCTTCTCCATGTAACGCTGTGAACCTCTCTGAGTGACCCTCACAGTAGAGAAATTTTTCATCTTTAACGTGGATGTTTTATGAATGGTGCTGTATAGAAGGAGAAGTTTTGAAACTACTGTAAAAATAAGACTGATAACTGGAAGTAGGAGGCTTAAGTCCAAACCCTGACTCCAGGGAACTCCTGACTCCAAGGAACATTAATTGACAGGAGCTCATCAATGCCTCCATACCGACACTGAAACCAAGCACCACACAAGGGCCAACAAGTTCCAGGGAAAGACATACCAAGCAAATTCTCCAGCAACAAAGGAACACAGCCCTGAGCTTCAAGATACAGGCTGCCCAAAGTCACCCCAGAACCATAGACATCTCATAACTCACTACTGGATATTTCATTACACTCCAGAGAGAAGAAATACAGCTCCATCCACCAGAACATCGACACAAGCTTCCCTAACCAGGAAACCTTGACAAGCCACCTGTACAAACCCACACACAGTGAGGAAACGCCACAATAAAGAGAACTCCACAAACTGCCAGAATACAGAAAGGACACCCCAAACTCAGCAATTTAAACAAGATGAAGAGACAGACGACTACCCAGCAGATAAAGGAACACGATAAATGCCCACCAAACAAAACAAAAGAGGAAGAGATAGGGAATCTACCTGATAAAGAATTTCGAATAATGATAGTGAAATTGATCCAAAATCTTGAAATTAAAATGGAATCACAGATAAATAGCCTGGAGGCAAGGATTGAGAAGATGCAAGAAAGGTTTAACAAGGACTTAGAAGAAATAAAAAAGAGTCAATATATAATGAATAATGCAATAAGTGAAATTAAAAACACTCTGGAAGCAACAAATAGTAGAATAACAGAGGCAGAAGATAGGATTAGTGAATTAGAAGATAGAATGGTAGAAATAAATGAATCAGAGAGGATAAAAGAAAAACGAATTAAAAGAAATGAGGACAATCTCAGAGACCTCCAGGACAATAGTAAACGTTACAACATTCGAATCATAGGGGTCCCAGAAGAAGAAGACAAAAAGAAAGACCATGAGAAAATACTTGAGGAGATAATGGTTGAAAACTTCCCTAAAATGGGGAAGGAAATAATCACCCAAGTCCAAGAAACCCAGAGAGTCCCAAACAGGAGAAACCCAAGGCGAAACACCCCAAGACACATATTAATCAAATTAACAAAGATCAAACACAAAGAACAAATATTAAAAGCAGCAAGGGAAAAACAACAAATAACACACAATGGAATACCCATAAGGATAACAGCTGATCTTTCAATAGAAACTCTTCAAGCCAGGAGGGAATGGCAAGACAGACTTAAAATGATGAAAGAAAATAACCTACAGCCCAGATTATTGTACCCAGCAAGGATCTCATTCAAGTATGAAGGAGAAATCAAAAGCTTTTCAGACAAGCAAAAGCTGAGAGAATTCTGCACCACCAAACCAGCTCTCCAACAAATACTAAAGGATATTCTCTAGACAGGAAACACAAAGACAGTGTATAAATTCGAACCCAAAACAATAAAGTAAATGGCAACGGGATCATACTTATCAGTAATTACCTTAGACGTAAATGGGTTGAATGCCCCGACCAAAAGACAAAGACTGGCTGAATGGATACAAAAACAAGACCCATACATATGTTGTCTACAAGAGACCCACTACAAAACAAGGGACACATACAGACTGAAAGTGAAGGGCTGGAAAAAGATTTTCCATGCAAATAGGGACCAAAAGAAAGCAGGAGTAGCAATACTCATATCAGATAAAATAGACTTTAAAACAAAGACTGTGAAAAGAGACAAAGATGGTCACTACATAATGATCAAAGGATCAATCCAAGAAGAAGATATAACAATTATAAATATATATGCACCCAACACGGGAGCACCGCAGTATGTAAGACAAATGCTAACAAGTATGAAAGGAGAAATTAACAATAACACAATAATAGTGGGAGACTTTAATACCCCACTCACACCTATGGATAGATCAACTAAACAGAAAATTAACAAGGAAACACAAACTTTAAACGATACAATAGACCAGTTAGACCTAATTGATATCTATAGGACATTTCATCCCAAAACAATGAATTTCACCTTCTTCTCAAGCGCACATGGAACCTTCTCCAGGATAGATCACATCCTGGGCCATAAATCTAGCCTTGGTAAATTCAAAAAAATAGAAATCATTCCAAGCATCTTTTCTGACCACAATGCAGTAAGATTAGATCTCAATTACAAGAGAAAAACTATTAAAAATTCCAACATATGGAGGCTGAACAACACGCTGCTGAATAACCAACACATCACAGAAGAAATCAAAAAAGAAATAAAAATTTGCATAGAAACGAAAGAAAATGAAAACACAACAACCCAAAACCTGTGGGACACTTTAAAATCAGTCCTAAGGGGAAAGTTCATAGCAATACAGGCACACCTCAAGAAACAAGAAAAAAGTCAAATAAATAATCTAACTCAACACCTAAAGCAACTAGAAAAGGAAGAAATGAAGAACCCCAGGGTTAGTAGAAGGAAAGAAATCTTAAAACTTAGAGCAGAAATACATGCAAAAGAAACAAAAGAGATCATAGCAAAATTCAACAAAACCAAAAGCTGGTTTTTTGAAAGGATAAATCAAATTGACAAACCATTAGCCAGACTCATCAAGAAACAAAGGGAGAAAAATCAAATCAATAAAAGTAGAAATGAAAATGGAGAGATCACAACAGACAACACAGAAATACAAAGGATCATAAGAGACTACTATCAACAATTATATGCCAATAAAATGGACAACGTGGAAGAAATGGACAAATTCTTAGAAAAGTACAACTTTCCAAAACTGGACCAGGAAGAAATAGAAAATCTTAACAGACCCATCACAAGCACGGAAATTGAAACTGTAATCAACAATCTTCCAGCAAACAAAAGCCCAGGTCCAGACGGCTTCACAGCTGAATTCTACCAAAAATTTAGAGAAGAGCTAACACCTATCCTGCTCAAACTCTTCCAGAAAATTGCAGAGGATGGTAAACTTCCAAACTCATTCTATGAGGCCACCATCACCCTAATACCAAAACCTGACAAAGATCCCACAAAAAAAAGAAAACTACAGGCCAATATCACTGATGAACATAGATGCAAAAATCCTTAGCAAAATTCTAGCAATCAGAATCCAACAACACATTAAAAAGATCATACACCAGGACCAAGTGGGCTTTACCCCAGGGATGCAAGGATTCTTCAATATCCACAAATCAATCAATGTAATACACCACATTAACAAATTGAAAAATAAAACCATATGATTATCTCAATAGATGCATAGAAAGCCTTTGACAAAATTCAACATCCATTTATGATAAAAACTCTCCAGAAAGCAGGAATAGAAGGAAAATACCTCAACATAATCAAAGCTATATATGACAAACCCACAGCAAACATTATCCTCAATGGTGAAAAATTGAAAGCATTTCCTCTCAAGTCAGGAACAAGACAAGGGTGCCCACTTTCACCATTACTATTCAACATAGTTTTGGAAGTTTTGGCCACAGCAATCAGAGCAGAAAAAGAAATAAAAGGAATCCAAATTGGAAAAGAAGAAGTAAAGCTCTCACTGTTTGCAGATGACATGATCCTCTACATAGAAAACCCTAAAGACTCCACCAGAAAATTACTAGAACTAATCAATGACTAGAGTAAATTTGCAGGATATAAAATCAACACACAGAAATCACTTGCATTCCTATACATTAATAATGAGAAAACAGAAAGAGAAATTAAGGAAACAATTCCATTCACCATTGCAATGGAAAGAATAAAATACTTAGGAAGATATCTACCTAAAGAAACTAAAGACCTATATATAGAAAACTATAAAACACTGGTGAAAGAAATCAAAGAGGACACTAACAGATGGAGAAATATACCATGTTCATGGATTGCAAGAATCAATATAGTGAAAATCAGTATACTACCCAAAGCAATCTATAGATTCAATGCAATCCCTATCAAGCTACCAACAGCATTCTTCACAAAGCTAGAACAAATAATTTCACAATTTGTATGGAAATACAAAAAACCTCGAATAGCCAAAGAAATCTTGAGAAAGAAGAATGGAACTGGAGGAATCAACCTACCTGACTTCAGGCTCTACTACAAAGCCACAGTTATCAAGACAGTATGGTACTGGCACAAAGACAGAAATATAGATCAATGGAACAAAATAGAAAGCCCAGAGATTAATCCACGCACATATGGACACCTTATCTTTGACAAAGGAGGCAAGAATATACAATGGATTAAAGACAATCTCTTTAACAAGTGGTGCTGGGAAAACTGGTCAACCACTTGTAAAAGAATGAAACTAGAACACTTTCTAACACCATACACAAAAATAAACTCAAAATGGATTAAAGATCTAAACGTAAGACCAGAAACTATAAAACTCCTAGAGGAGAACATAGGCAAAACACTCTCTGACATACATCACAACACGATCCTCTATGTCCCACCTCCGAGAATATTGGAAACAAAAGCAAAAATAAACAAATGGGACCTAATTAACCTTAAAAGCTTCTGCACATCAAAGGAAACTATTAGCAAGGTGAAAAGACAGCCTTCAGAATGGAAGAAGATAATAGCAAATGAAGCAACTGACAAACAACTAATCTCGAGAATATACAAGCAACTCCTACAGCTCAACTCCAGAAAAATAAATGACCCAATCAAAAAATGGGCCAAAGAACTAAATAGACATCTCTCCAAAGAAGACACACAGATGGCTAACAAACACATGAAAAGATGCTCAACATCACTCATTATAAGAGAAATGCGAATCAAAACCACTATGAGGTACCATTTCACACCAGTCAGAATGGCTGCGATCCAAAAGTTTACAAGTAATAAATGCTGGAGAGGGTGTGGAGAAAAGGGAACCCTCTTACACTGTTGGTGGGAATGCAAACTAGTACAGCCACTATGGAGAACAGTGTGGAGATTCCTTAAAAAACTGGAAATAGAACTGCCTTATGATCCAGCAATCCCACTGCTGGGCATACACACTGAGGAAACCAGAAGGGAAAGAGACACGTGTACCCCAATGTTCATCGCAACACTGTTTATAATAGCCAGGACATGGAAGCAACCTAGATGTCCATCAGCAGATGAATGGATAAGAAAGCTGTGGTACATATACACAATGGAGTATTACTCAGCCATTAAAAAGAATACATTTGAATCCGTTCTAATGAGGTGGATGAAACTGGAGCCTATTATACAGAGTGAAGTAAGCCAGAAAGAAAAACACCAATACAGTATACTAACGCATATATATGGAATTTAGAAAGATGGTAACAATAACCCTGTGTACGAGACAGCAAAAGAGACTCTGATATATAGAACAGTCTTATGAACTCTGAGAGAGAGGGAGAGGGTGGGAAGATTTGGGAGAATGGCATTGAAACATGTAAAATATCATGTATGAAACTAGTTGCCAGTTCAGGTTCGATGCACGATACTGGATGCTTGGGGCTGGTGCACTGGGACGACCCAGAGGGATGGAATGCGGAGGGAGGAGGGAGGAGGGTTCAGGATGGGGAACACATGTGTACCTGTGGCGGATTCATTTTGATATTTGGCAAAACTAATACAATTATGTAAAGTTTAAAAAAAATTAAATTAAATTAAAAAAATAATAAAAAATAAAGTAGTAATATAAGACTGTGAAAAATCTGGTCTTATATTTATCACCATCCTCTAGTATTTCGAAATAACTAAAGTCGTAAAACATTCTTCCCCAATAAACTCTTTTGTTAGTCCAAGGTCTACAAGTTTGCGTGCTTTAAAAAGAAGAGTATCGAATATTAATTTGGTGTTTACTTTAATTTTGAAGTGTTTGAAGAGTTTCAAGCAGTAGTCAATCAAATGCAGAGATATATAAGGCAGAGTCTCTACCAGAGGAATCCTATGTGTTTTCAGAAAACATTTTAGAAACAACTAAAACAGAGTTTCACCATCAGCATCAAAAGGGCTGAGATCAGTTTTTAACTCAATGCTACGGTATCTTTTATCTGGACTGCATCTCCCTAGTTAAATCTTTCTGGCACTTTAACTCCTGAGAGACACAGGGGATGATTCAAAGTCGGTCACTGAATGTGATTAAAAAAAAAGAAAAGAAAAAAAAAAAAAAAGAGTGAAGGAGACACTGGGTTTGTTGTCCAATCAAAGGAAGTGGGAGAGCTATCAAATCTGCCTCTGAAAATTAGTCAGCTAAGCAGCTACCAGGATGATATGGACAGAGAGCCCTCATAGGTGGGTGCTGTGATTCCAGATCTGTATATAACCATTTAACACTATCACACTTTAATGCCCTGTTGAAGGACTGACTGAAATACTTACTGTTAGGGGAAGGTAACAGATTACTAGGCCTGAAGAGCTGAAAGTGAAAGTTGCTCAGTCTTGTCCGACAGTTGGTGAACCATGGACTGTACAGTCCATGGAATTCTCCAGGCCAGAATACTAAAGTGTGTAGCCTTTCCTTACTCCAGGGGATCTTCCCAACGCAGGGATCAAGCCCAGGCATCCCACAATGAAGGCGGATTCTTCTCTAGCTGAGCCACCAGGGAAGCCAAAGAATGCTAGCGTGGGTAGTTTATCCCTTCTCCAGCAGAGCTTCCCAGAAATTGAATTTTTCCCAGAAATTGAACTGATTCTACAGCTTTGCAGGCAGAATCTTTCCCAACTGAGCTATCAGGAAAGTCCTGAGGTGGGCCAAAATTGGAGGTTAGAGGGCCTTGTTTCCCTAAAGTCACGCTGGTATATATTTTAATATCTTGAATATACTGCCACCTTGCAGAAAGAAATGTGGATGCATAGAGTTTAAAAAGGATCCAAAGTCTCTTAAGGTTAAAAGAGAAAAACAAACACTAAGTCATGAGTTGAGAAAGGGTATATCCATTTAGATCAACAACAATTAATCAATATCAGACACCTGTAGCTCTCCTGGAAAAGGACAGTATATTGTGATTCAAACATGACAAGTCCTATTGCAAATGCTGTGTTGTATGGGGGTGGGGGGTTTGCTCATTAGCACTCACAAAGAGTAGTAAAAACTCTTTATACTTCCACTTATTCAGGTTTGCTATGAATAGATTCCAAATGACCCCTCTAGCTGTGGCCATAACAACCTCTATTGACTGATACAATGATTTCCCTAAGACTTTCTACTTTCCTCTATGCCTGTGTATATCCTATCTTCTGTAACTCAGAAACTAGCAACAATCTGAGGCCAGCCTAATGGTCACTTACCAAGGAAATGTTCTTAATCATTCTCTTGTGTATTAAAATTTTCACGTTTTCTATTCACTTGCAGTTCATTACATGCAGTTTGTAGGATAGATTTTTGAGTATGTACCCTATCAGAAATGCATGCCAGAGAGGTAAGCGGATTAGAAATCAACAGTGTGGTGATATAAAATATTACCAGAAGTTGGATTATCTAAGACTGTAAGGGAGAGAATCACTCTCTTCTGCCAAGTATGTCCAAGAATCTGTTTGAAAATATAGTAAAAACCATAAACTAGAGAGTGTTTCAAAAGTGAAAGGAACTTACATGAGAAGCTTATTTTATCAGTAGTCAAGAGGAACTCTATGTCTTTGTATGAAGACCAGCCTTTTGCAGAACACCAAATGCAAAAGCCAAAGCAGTGCCCATGGACTCATGATGAGTGCACAATACTGCTGGCCCAGAGGCTTCTCTTGATTGGCAGAGGTCAAGCAAGTCTATGTGCCTAGGGTCAGAACTCATCTGCCCAGGATCACATCCACGTATCAGTGGGAATCAAGTGGGAGTCCCCAAACTTTACATGCTCCTGGACAAGTCCCTCACTCCAGTGCCTTTCCTACAGGCTTGTCACTCACTCTTGCTTGAGATGATCATGATTAAGTTTCACCTCACCATCTCTTCAAATAACTGCCAGGGGCAACTAGAAATCTGAATGCAAAAGATTGAAATAGGACCCTTACCTTATACCACATAAAAATCTAAACTCAGAGTTGATTAAAGATTTAAATGAAAGATCTGAAACTATAAATCAAATAGAAGAAAACATCCTTGCGAAGTTATAAACATTGGTTCTAGAAGTGGTTTTATGTATGTGACACAGAAAGCATAGACAACAAAAGCAAAAATAGAAAAGTAGGATGACTTCAATCGATTAAACTGCCTCCCCCAAAGAACATCAAAAACACATCTACATAGAAGCCAAGCTGATGGTTACAAAATGGCACGTTGGGGCGGGGGGAGGAATTGGGAGTTGGGGATTAACATATATATAGACACCACTATATATAAAATAGATAACTAACAAGGACCTACTACAAAACCACAGGCAACTCTGCTAGAAATTCTGTAACAACATAAGTGGAAAAAGAATTTGTAAAGGAATAGATATATGGATGTGTGCCTGTGCAAGCTCAGTGGATTCAGATGTGCCTTACTCTTTGTGACCCTATGGACTGTAGCCTGCTAGGCTCCTCTGTCCATGAGATTCTCCAGGCAAGAATACTGGAGAGGCTCGTCATGTCCCTCTGAGTATATCTTACCAACCCAGGAATTGAACCCAAATCTCCTTCAGGCAGGGTGATTCTTTTACAACTAAGTCAAGTGGGAAGCCCAAATACATGTATATGTAAAGCTGAATCCCTTTGCTGGACACCTGAAACACAACATGGTAAATCAAAGATACTCGAATGAAAAAAAAAAAATTAAAAGAATCCATCAACATGTAGAACAATTAGCTCAAAAAAACTAATTGGAAAATGCAGAAAGATTCCCAAACTTACTCTCAAAGAGAGATCCACAGGGAACAGGGTATGAAGGGAAAAGGATGATTCAAGTCCTTATGTGTGCCCATGGGAGAGGGCTCCGAATATAAAGGAGAGTACACGGTTGGAGACATGCCCTGGGTGTCAGTGGTCGAGCCATATATTGGACACACAAGTCCTGGGGTCTGACACAGGGAAGAGAAACACCTTTAGATTGTTGCAGGGCTATGTGGGCTAACAGGAAGTCTGTGGGAAGCCCGGACTCCCCCCTCCAGGAGAATGTGGTCAGGGGCTTACACCCAAGCCACATTGAAGATGACAGATTGAGACCACATTTGTAGATGCCTGTTTTCCCAACAACTGCCCACACTTACACATGCCCTGCTTACTCCGTGTGGCCGATCTGCACTGGAGCAGTGGCTGACATGACCAGGCAGACAGCTGGGATATGGGAAACGGAGGTGCTTCTGGCCCATGGTGGCTTGTGGATGGAAGAGCAGGGGTCATGCTCATGGAGGGCACTTACATAGGCAGCATATCAGGAGAAGTCCTGATCTCTGATGGAGGCCAGACTGCCACAGCAGATGACCCAGTATGTGACCAGAGCCGATGAGGGTCTCACCTGCCCAAGAGCACCGCTTTTCAACAGGGCAGGCATGGCAGAAATTTGTGGAAGTGACCAGGTGTAAGGGACCAAGTGGTCTCTGACCAGAAGTTATGTTTAAGCAGGGCATGAGAAATTACTGATGGTGATGGCACAGATGGTACATTATAAGCAATCTGAATCTCTGTAAGCATCCAGCCTAGAGATTTGCTTCTTTGGTTATTTTTCTAACTAGACCATGCTCCTCTTGTCCCTCTGTGGCAGGGGTTGCAGTGCTGGGAGAGGGGAGCGTACATACTTGAGGGAACACAGCCAGATCTGGCCTGACATTCAGGGCTTCTGCTCCAGAAACTTGGGATCCCACCCTGCCCCCAAGAGGACAGTAAAAGCAACTGAGGAAAAGGAAGTCTCTGCCTCACATCTGGCTTCAGACCTGGTACCACTGAACTTCCCAGCCTTAGGTGCTGGCACACCCTAAGGCAAGATGTGACTTGTGGTCCATCAAATCCAGCCCCACCCTTTCCCCCACCCTCCACTGACTATGGTACAGACTGTACAGTGATGCTCTCCCACAAGATCACCCCTTCAAGACCATAACAGATAATTGATGCACTTAAATTCAGAGAGGCAGAGACAAATGGGAAGACAGAAGGATTGGTCTCCCCTGAAAAACTGACAGGAAGTCAGTTCAGTTTGTCAGTCGTGTCTGATTCTTTGCGACAACATGAACCACAGCACACCAGGCCTCCCTGTCCATCACCAACTTGAGGAGTCCACCCAAACCCATGCCAATTGAGTGGGTGATGCCATCTAACCATCTCTTCCTCTGTCGTCCCCTTCTCCTCCTGCCCTCAATATTTCCCAGCATCAGGGTCTTTACCAATGAGTCAGCTCTTCACATCAGGTGGCCAAAGCATTGGAGTTTCAGTTTCAACATCAGTCTTTCCAATGAACACTCAGGACTGATATCCTTTAGGATGGACTGGTTGGATCTCCTTGCAGTCCAAGGGACTCTCAAGAGTCTTCTCCAACACCACAGTTCAAAAGGATGAATTCTTTGGCACTCAGCTTTTTTATAGTCCAACTCTGAATCCATACCTGACCACTGAAAAAACCATAGCCTTGACTAGACAGACCTTTGTTTCCAAAGTAATGTCTCTGGTTTTTATTTTTAATATAAATTTATTTAATTTAATGGGAGGTTAATTACTTTACATATGGTATTAGTTTTGCCATACCTCAACATAAACCTGCCACAGTTGTACATGTGTTCCCCATCCTGTACCCCCCTCGCACCTCCCTCCTAGTACCATCACTCTGGGTCATCCCAGTGCACCAGCCCCAAGCATTCTGTATCATGCATTGAACCTGGACTGGAGATTCGTTTCATATATGATATTCTACATGTTCCAATGCCATTCCCCCAAATCACCACACCCTCTCCCACAGAGTCTCTGCTGTTTAATATGCTGTCTAGGTTAGTCATAACTCTACTTCCAAGGAGTAAGCTTCCGTTAATTCCATGGCTGCAGTCACCATCTGCAGAGATTTTGGAGCCCAGAAAAATAAACTCAGCCACTGTTTCCACTGTTTCCCCATCTACTTCCCATGAAGTGATGGGACCAGATGCCATGATCTTCACTTTCTGAAGGTTGAGCTTTAAGCCAACTTTTTCACTCTCTTCTTTCAGATTCATCAAGAGGCTCTTTAGTTCTTCTTCACTTTGTTCCATAACGGTGGTGTCATCTGCATACCTGAGCTTATTGATACTTCTCCCAGCAATTTTGATTCCAGCTTGTGCTTCCCCCAACCTAGCATTTCTCATGATGCACTCTGCATAAAAATTAAATAAGCAGAGTGAAAATATACAGCCTTGATGTACTCTTTTTCCTACTTGAAACCAGTCTGTTGTTCCATGTCCAGTTCTAACTGTTGCTTCCTGACCTGCATAGAGCTTTCTCAAGAGGCAGGTCAGATGGTCTGGTATTCCCATCTCTTTCAGAATTTTCCACCGTTTACTGTGATCCACACAGTCAAAGGCTTTGACATAGTCAATAAAGCAGAAATATATATTTTTATGGATCTCTCTTGCTTTTCCAATGATCCAGCAGATGTCGGCAATTTGATCCCTGATTCCTCTACCTTTTCTATAACCACCTTGAACATCTGGAAGTTCATGATTCACATATTGCTGAAGCCTGCTTTGGAGAACTTTAAGAATTATGCTACTGGCATGTGAGATGAGTGCAATTGGGTGGTAGTTTGAGCATTCTTTGGCGTTGCCTTTCTTAGGGATTGAAGTGAAAACTGACCTTTTCCAGTCCTGTGGCCACTGCTGAGTTTTCCAAATGAGCTTGCATATTGAGTGCAGCACTTTCACTGCATCATCTTTCAGGATTTGAAATAGCTCAACACATCAACTCCACTAGCTTTGTTCCTAGTGATGCTTCTAAAGACCACTTGACTTCACATTCCAGGATGTCTGGCCCTAGGTGCATGATCACAAAATCCTGATTATCTGGGTCATGAAAATTTTTTTTTTTGTACAGTTCTTCTGGGTACTCTTAGAAACTCTTCTTAATATCTTCTGCTTCTGTTAGGTCCATACCATTTCTCTCCTTTATCGAGCCCATCTTTGCATGAAATGCTCCCTTGCTTTCTCGAATTTTCTTGAAGAGATGTCTAGTCTTTCCGATTTCGTTGTTTTTTTCTATTTCTTTGCATTGATCACTGAGGAAGGCTTTCTTATCTCTTCTTGCTATTATTTGGAACTCTGCATTCAGATGCTTATATTTTTCCTTTTCTCCTGTGCTTTTCACTTCTCTTCTTTCAAAACTATTTGTAAGGCCTCCCCAAACAGCCCTTTTGCTTTTTGGCATTTCTTTTCCATGGGGATGGTCTTGATCCCTGTCTCCTGTACAATGTCATGAACCTCCGTCCATAATTTACCAGGCACTCTATTTGTCTGGTCTAATCCCTTAAATCTATTTCTCACTTCCACTGTATAGTCATAAAGGATTGAATTTATGTCATACCTGAATATTCTAGTGGTTTTCCCTACTTTTTTCAATTTACATCTGAATTTGGCAATAAGGAGCTCATGATCTGAGCCACAGTCAGCTCCCAGTCTTGTTTTGCTGACTGTACAGAGTTTCTCCATCTTTGGCTGCAAACGATATAATCAATCTGATTTCAGTGTTGAACATCTGGTGATGTCCATGTGTAGAGTCTTTTCTTGTGTTGTTGGAAGAGGGTGTTTGCTATGACCAGTGTGTTCTCTTTGCAAAATTCTATTAGCCTTTGCCTTGCTTCATTCCATACTCCAGAGCCAAATTTTCCTGTTATTCCAGGTGTTTCTTGACTTCCTACTTTTGCATTACATTCCACTATAATGCAAAGGACATCTTTTTTGGATGTTAGTTCTAAAAGGTCTTTTCATTCTTCATAGAACCATTCAACTTCAGCTTCTTCTTCATTACTTGTTGGGGCATAGACTTGGATTACTGTGATATTGAATGGTTTGCCTTGGAAACGAACAGAATTCATTCTATAGTTTTTGAGATTGCATCCAGCTACTGCATTTTGGACTCTTTTGTTGACCATGATGGCTACTCCATTTCTTCTCAGGGATGCCTGCCCGCCATAGTAGATATAATGGTCATCTGAGTTAAATTCACCCATTCCATTCCATTTTAGTTCACTGATTCTTAGAATGTTGATGTTCACGCTTGCCGTCTCCTGTTTGACCACTTCCAATTTGCCTTGATTCATGGACTTAACATTCCAGGTTCCTATGCTATACTGCTCTTTATAGCATTGGACCTTTCTTCTGTCTCCAGTCACATCCACAACTGGGTATTGTTTTTGCTTTGGCTCAATGCCTTCATTCTTTCTGGAGTTATTTCTCCACCAATCTCCAGTAGCATATTGGGCACCTACTGACCTGGAGAGTTCCTCTTTCAGTATCCTATCATTTTGCCTTTTCATACTGTTCTTGCGGATCTCAAGGCAAGAATACTGAAGTGGATTGCCCTTCCCTTCTCCAGTGGACCACATTCTGTCAGACTTCTCTACCATGACCTGCCCAACTTGGGAGGCCCCACAGGGCCTGGCTAAGTTTCATTGAGTTAGACAAGTCTGTGGTTCTAATGTGATTAGATTGACTAGATTTATGTGATTATGATCTCAGTGTGTCTTCCCTCTGATGACGTCTTGCAACACCTACCGTCTAACATGGGTTTCTCTTACCTTGGACGTGGGGTATCTCTTGACAGCTGCTCCAGCAAAGCGCAGCCACTGCTCCTTACCTTGGACGAGGTATATCTGCTCCCTGCCACCACTCCTGAACTTGAATGTGGAGTAGCTCCTCTAGTCCCTCCTGTGCCAATGCAGTCACCACTCCATGGACGTGTGGTATCAGTCCTGATTATTCACTAGAAGGACTGACACTAAAGCTGCAACTCCAGTACTTTGTCCACCTGATGAAAAGAACTGCCTCATTGGGAAAGATCCTGATGCTAGGAAGGAATGAAGGCCAAGGAGAAGGGGATAAGAGAGGATGAGATGGTTGAGTGGCTTCGGGGATTTGATGGACTTGAGTTTCAGCTAGCTCTGGGAGTTGGTGATGGACAAGGAATCCTGGTGTGCTGCAGTCCCTGGGGTTGCACACAGTTGGACACAACTGAACAAATGAAATGAACTGATTGCAATAGGGAGAATGCTTTGAACACAAGCTCTTATCATGTCTCAAATTGGAACAGAAAAAGATATTTCATTAACATGGAAGATAAGGAGGGTGCACAGCAACTATGTGTGTGTGTGTAAGTTTGTGTGTGTGTGTGTGTGTGTGTGTGTGTGATGGGGAAAGAGGTGGGGATGGATGAACAGAGAGCATGATGGAGCAGTTTGACAGAAATTGTTTCTTTTATAGTGAGCTGATTCTTAGAATGAGCTGTTAAAGGAGTCAGAAATATCTGACTCTTAGTGCTTGCTCATTCCTGGGTGAAAGCTGAAGTTCAGAGGAGAGAAGCTTGGCTAAAGTTTAGCCAAGCCTAGTCAGTGGGTATGTTATGGATGACTGTAAGCACTTGGCCAGTCTCTGCCGTGGTTTAAGAGAGGCCAAGTCAGCCCTTCGACAGTATGGTTGTGATCAAAATTTCAAATCCATGTGCTTGGGGCAGAATGAGGCCCATCAAAACTAAATGTTAGAGTTTGGAACAGGGAGAGGTTTATTACAGATTCATCCAGGGATGTGGGTGGCTCTTACCCTAAGAACCAAAAGGTATTGAGCGTTTTCAGTTAAGTACATTTAAAAGCAAATGATAGAGAGTGTTTTGGTAAGTTGTTACATACTTCTTGGTGTCTCATTCTTTGTGCTTAAAGTTAGATAATGGTCAGGTAATAATGTTCCTATATATTTCTACCAAATGAATGATATTTTCTGTCATTCTTGCCCTGTCATGAGAGGGCAAAGTCTCAAGGCACAACTTTCATCTTGAAATGTCCCATCCTGGATAAGCAGAAACAGATCTCATTTGGCAGCTCCTTCAGGGCAAGGTTCCCACAATCTGCCCACCTCTCATCCTTGATGGAGGCAGGCACACAACCCAAAAGGTCCTGTCTCCTCAGGCTGTCCAAGTGAGGAGACCAGTTCTCAGAGACTGAGGACCAAGTAGATTGCCACTGCTAGTAGGGTGCAGAGACAGGGATGGGGGAGAGTTTCACCGCTCCTCAAGGCATGGGCCAAGGCTACTGGAGGGCCTTAGTGAGGGCTCTGGAGCACTACAGGATTTCTTCCCAGTCTATTACCTTGGACCTCCAGCTCACCCACTTGCCCAATGCTGGGTGATCTCTGGGCCCTCCAAAAGAATGCCTGAATCTGCCTCTTCTCTCACTTTCCAGCTGATGACCACCACACCACCCTTCTTTAATCACTTCCCCAATACACCCTTCTTGACAGTAACTGGGGGGCAGGGCCCAATGTGGTGCTGATCAATAGCTGAGCAGGACAACGAATGGTCACTCATTGACAGTTGGCTGCTTGTGAATGGGGCCATCTGAGGCACCAAGCAAGGCTGAGCTACACCTGTTGCCTAGGAACAGGGTGGGTTGAAATGAAGCACATCAATGGCTAACTGCATAGGGCTGTGCTCACTCTGCTCTGTTACATTGTGAATAGAATAAGAATCACTGTGAGGTTAAGGTTTGTCAAAGTAGTTCTCAAGCTGGGCTGGCTTTGACCTTCTTGTTGGCTTTGAAATATTATCTATAATATATGTGGCACATGCAATCATGTGGCAGCTGTTGGAGGGGCATATAGATAAGCACTGCTGCCTGGCATGCCTGGGAATACAATGAAAAGAATGATGTACAAAAGGTAAACAAGCATGTGAAATCAAAATCTGGGTTGGGAAAGAAGTCAATCAAAAAGATTAAAGCACACTGGACCCAAGGTATCCTTATGGAACAGAGCAGCATGAGCACAGCCATTAACAGGGAGCCTTTGCTTTGGAGTATTACTCCACATCCTGTTACAAAGCAACAGGTTTTGCCCAGCAATTGGACAGTGCATCGCTCTGCCCTGTCAATAAGCAACCAACTATCAGTGAGATACCTACTGGTACTTCTCCTGCTCAGCTATTGGCCAGCTCCACATTGGGTCCCACCTGATGATAAGTGTTAATCAGTTATCATCAGGTAGGGCCACTGGGGAAGTGATTCAGTTTAGAGACACTGGGGAAGTGATTCAGTTAAGAGACAGTGGGGAAGTGATTCAGTTAAGAGACAGGGGTGCATTGGTCATCTGACTTTTGCCTTTAGGCAACTTATTATTATTATTGTTTTTAATCGGGAATGTATTTCTGGTAGATGGGGCAAGTTGAGTTTCCCTATCCAATATAAGTGAAGTGTCCCCAACAATATTAGTGGAGTAGTCATTTTTGTCTTTCTTGTCTCTGATGTGTTATTTTATGGAGACGGTGTATAGCCCTTGGGGCAAAAGACTGAGGATTTACCAAGTCTTGGGGTCTCTAATACTCATTGGAGTAGCAAAAACATCCAACCTGTTCTTAATTACCTTTTTCCATGTTAAGTGTTTATTCTTAAGTTCCTTAAGCCCCTCACAAACCCCCACTAGGAAGAGGGTTGTCGAAAGTTGAAATGACTAGACAACTCTGAGGAACAGATTTGGAGTCAAAAGATTTTGGTAGAGGTTCATACAGGGATGGAACAGGCAGGAGTGTCGAAGGGGGACTTATAAGTCAAAGAATAAAGGGCACTGAAGGAAAGTCTGAGGGTCATGAGAGGAAACACCATGCCCCTGAATCACCACATCCCAGAATCAGACACACAGAGGTGTCAGGGGTGAGAAAGTTGTATCATGACCGCCCTCAGCACCCACTAACACATGTTGATGGGCACAGTGGTTCATTGTGATGTCTAAGACCCCAAAGCCACCATTGGCTGGGGGAGTGCCTAGCTGACCAATCAGATTGAAGGGTGTGGCTCCTCATTGTTCTAAGAAGGGAGGTCAGAGGCAGAGATTCTGTGTTAGGCCATTTCCTGCTATCATCATAAGGTAACCAGGAAGCCACGGAGCCAAGAAGAGTTCCAATGCAGTGTGCTTCAAGGGTGAAAGGACAAAAGAAGACCCTTTCTCCACAGAGATACAGAGGTAGTGTGAAGGTAAGATGATTCCACCTATGCTCCACACGTTCTCCATTGACTTTGCTCCCCAAGAACTCTACACTGCCCTTGCCTGCCACAAAAGCCCTCATCAGCCCACATCCCTTTTCACAAAATCTCCCTTCCAACTCAGATGTTATAACCTTTCCTCAAGACTAATACCCTTCTCTTGTCTTTCAAGGCACGGAATATGACCATGAGGGTCAGAACCTCTAAAGCGAGCCTTGAGAAATAAAATCCGATCATATGCCACTCAGTCGAAGAAGGTGAAGAAAACAAGAAATCCAAACTGTTTTTTCTGTTCCTATGCACGTAAGAAACTGAATCAAAGCCGAGAAGGGTACCAAAATATGAGGAAGAGTCAAAAAAGGAGGCAGAATCAAAAGAGAAGGTAAGCTCACCCACCCAAGAATGAGAGACCCTGGAGAAGTACAACCTGGGACAGCCAGAAACTGAATAGAAAAGGACAGACAGTTTAGCATTGTGTCTCCAGAGGTCTGCTTTCTTAGAAATGGCCAATCAGCAAAAGACTTACTCTCACACTAACATAGTAAACTGATGGCTGTGAGTAAAATACACATCAAATGGTGAAAAAATGATATTTGTGTGTGTGTGAGTTTTCTGATGGGAAAGGAGGGAAGGAAGCAAAGAGGTGGGCACCTGAGTGGGGAGGGATCTGGTGTCCCAAGAGCTGAGGGAACAGACCCTCAGGTCTGCAGTTAGCCAGAGAGTAGAGATTTCGACTGGGTCAGGAGTCTGCACTGAAGGTGAATAACCCTGCTTAACAATTGATCTCAGCGGCAAGGAGTAGTGTTGCGCTGTTCCTGCCATTCTTTGTGGTGTGGAGTGACATTAGGGTCTAGATTGCCAGAACCCAGATGGGAAGAGGGCTTCACATGGCGATGGTGAATATCATACTTCCCCTGAGTGAGGCAGGCAGAAATCACCTCCTGGCCACTTACCTCATATTGGGCTTTGTTGCATCACTCACCTATGCTGTCAGCTAAAGGTGCTCAGGCGGCACAAAATGCTGATACAACTAAAACCCACAATGAGCAATCCCAAAGATTAAAATAAATTTGGAGTGATAAGACCAAATATCAATTAGGCCACTGTTATCCTAAGAAATTTGTGGGAGCAGTGTGTTCCCAAGGGCAGGGCAGTGGAGGTGGCCCAATCCTGGTGCAGATGACTAACAGGATCAAGACACACAGATATTCTTTTTGGGTGGGGTCACCATCCAGTTTGTGGGATCTTAGTTCCCTGACCAGGGATTGAACCAGTTCCCCTTCTAGTGAAAGCATGGAGTCCTAACTACTGGACAGCCAGAGAAGTCAGGACAGAGACTTTTGATAAAAGTATTAAGATTAGAATGTAAAACTGGTCTTATATTTTTCACCATCATTTAGTATTTCTAAATAACTACAGTCATAAAATATTCTTCTCCAATAAACTCTTTTGTTAGTTCAAGTTCTACAAGTTTTGTGGTTTAAAAAGAAGAGTATCAAATATTTAATTTGGTGTTTAACTTAATTTTGAAGTGTTTGAAGTGTTTCAAGCAGTAGTCAATCAAATACAGAGATATATAAGGCAGTGTCTCTACCAGAGGAATCCCGTGTGTTTTCAGAAATCATTTTAGAAACAATTAAAACAGAGTTTCACCATCAGCATCAAAAGAGCTGAGATCAGATATTAAGTCAATGCTAAGGTATTTTTTATCTGCACTGCAGCTCCCTAGTTAAATCTTTCTGGCACTTTAATTCCTGAGAGACACAGTGGATGATTCAAAGTTAGTCACTGAATGTGATTTAAAATCATTAAGAGTGAAGGAGACACTGAGTTTGTTGTCCTTTCAAAGGAAGTGGGAGAACTATCAACTCTGCCTCTGAAAATTAGTCTTGTAAGCAGCTACCATGATGTTATGGACAGAGAGCCCTGATAGGTGGGTGCTGTGATTCCAGATCTGTATATATTATCACCATTTAACACTATCACACTTTAATGCCCTGTTGCAGGACTGACTGAAATACTTACTGTTAGGGGAAGGTAAAAGATTACTAGGCCTGAACAGCTGAAAGTGAAAGTTCTTCAGTCTTCTCCGAAGTTTGGTGAACCATGGACTATACAGTCCATGGAATTCTCCAGGTCAGAATACTAGAGTGGGTAGACTTTCCTTACTCCAGGGGATCTTCCCAAACCAGGGATCAAGCCCAGGCATCTCACATTGAAGGTGGATTCTTCACCAGCTGAGCCACAAGGGAAGCCAAAGTATGCTTGAGTGGGTAGCTTATCCTTTCTCCACCAAAGCTTCCCTGCCCAGGAATTGAACTGATGTCTACAGCTTTGCAGGCAGAATCTTTCCCAAGTGAGCTATTCAGAAAGTCCTGAGATGGACCAAAAGTGGAGGTTAGAGGGCCTTGTTTCCCTAAAGTCACGCTGGTATATATTTTAATATCCGTGGATATACTGCCACCTTGCAGAAAGAACTGAGGATGTATAGAGTTCAAAAAGGATCCAAAGTCTATTAGGGTTAAAAGAGAAAATCAGTAAGTCATGAGTTGAGAAAGGGTATATCCATTTAGATCAACAACAATAAATAAATATCAGACACCTGTAGCTGTCCTGGAAAAGGACAGTATATTGTGATTCAAACATGACAAGTCCTATTGCAAATGCTGTGTCGAATGGGGGTGGGGGTGGTTGCTCATTAGCACTCACAAAGAGTAGTAGAAACTCTTTATACTTCCACTTATACAGGTTCGCTATGAATAGATTCCAACTGACCCCTCTACTTGTGGCCATAACAACCTCTATTGAATGATACAATGATTTCCCTAAGACCTTCTACTTTCCTCTTTGCCTGTGTCCATCCTATCTTCTGTGACTCAGAAACTAGCAACCATCTGAGGCCAGCCGAATGGTCACCTCCCAAGGAAATGTTCTTAATCATTCTCTTGTGTATTAATATTTTCACGTTCTCTAATCACATGCAGTTCATTACATGCAGTTTGTAGGATAGATTTTTGAGTATGTATCTTCTCAGAAATGCATGCCAGAGAGGTTATCGGATTAGAAATCAGCAGTGTGATGACATAAAATATTATCAGAAGTTGGATTATCTAAGACTGTAAGGGAGAGAATCACTCTCCTCTGCAAGTATGTCCAAGAATCTGTTTGAAAATATAGTAAAACCATAAACTAGAGAGTGGATCAGAAGTTAAAGGAACTTAAATGAGAAGCTTATTTTATCAGTAGTCAAGAGGAGCTCTATGTCTTTGTATTAAGAAAACCCATTTGCATGACACCAAATGCAAAAGCCAAAGCAGTGCCCATGGACTCATGATAAGTGCACAATCCTGATGGCCCAGAGTCTTCTCTTGATTGGCAGAGGTCAAGAGCAAGTCTATGTTCTTAGGGTGAGAATGCATCTGCCCAGGATCACATCCACATATCAGCAGGAATAAAGTG
The DNA here is from genome assembly GCF_029407905.1 of Bubalus kerabau. NCBI lineage: Eukaryota > Metazoa > Chordata > Mammalia > Artiodactyla > Bovidae > Bubalus > Bubalus kerabau. Next base: position 45,949,256 of record NC_073647.1, on the reverse strand, counting down.
GGAATCCCCAAACTTTACATGCTCCTGGCCAAGTCCCTCACTCCAGTGCCTTTCCTACAGGCTTGTCACTTTTTACTGCCTTGAGATGATCATGGTTAAGTTTCACCTCACCATCCCTTCAATTAACTGCTGTGGGCAACTAGAAATCTGAATGCCAAAGATTGCAATAGGACCCTTACCTAATACCACATAAAAAACTAAACTAAGAGTTGATTAAAGATTTAAATGCAAGATCTGAAACTGTAAACCAACTAGAAGAAAACATCCTGGAGAAGTTGTACACATTTGTCTTAGAAGTGATTTTATGTTTGTGACACTGCAAGCATAGGCAACAAAAGCAACAATAGAACAGAATGTCGACTTAAAACGATTAAACTGCCTCCCCTAAAGAACATTTAGAAAGATGGTAACAATAACTCTGTGTACGAGACAGCAAAAGAGACACTGAGGTATAGAACAGTCTTATGGACTCTGTGAGAAAGGGAGAGGGTGGGAAGATTTGGGAGAATGGCATTGAAACATGTAAAATATCATGTATGAAACTAGTTGCCAGTCCAGGTTCGATGCACGATACTGGATGCTTGGGGCTGGTGCACTGGGACGACCCAGAGGGATGGAATGGGGAGGGAGGAGGGAGGAGGGTTCAGGATGGGGAACACATGTATACCCGTGGCAGATTCATTTTGATATTTGGCAAAACTAATACAATTATGTAAAGTTTAAAAATAAAATAAAATTTAAAAAAAAAACAAAGAACATCAAAAACACATCTACAAAGAAGCCAAGCTGATGGTAACGAAATGGCAAGTTGGGGCGGGGGGATGAATTGGGAGTTGGGGATTAACATATATATAGACACCACTATATATAAAATAGATAACCAACAAGGACCTACTACAAAACCACAGGAAACTCTGCTAGAAATTCTGTAACAACATAAATGGAGAAAGAATTTGTAGAGGAATATATATATGTATGTGTGCCTGTGCAAGCTCAGTTGATTCAGATGTGCCCTACTCTTTGTGACCCTATGGACTGTAGCCTGCTAGGCTCCTCTGTCCATGAGATTCCCCAGGCAAGAATACTGGAGAGGATCGTCATGTCCCTCTGAGCATATCTTCCCAACGCAGAGATTGAACCCAAATCTCCTTCATTGCAGGGTGATTCTTTAACAACTGAGCCAAGTGGGAAGCCCAAATACATATATATGTAAAGCTGAATCACTTTGCTGTACACCTGAAACACAACATGGTAAATCAAATATATTCGAATGAAAAAAAAATAATCGATCAACATGTAGAACAATTAGCTCAATAAACTAATTGGAAAATGCAGAAAGATTCCCAAACATACTCTCAAAGAAAGATCCACAGGGAACAGGGTATGAAGGGAAAAGGATGATTCAAGTCCTGACGTGTGCCCATGTGAGAGGGCTCAGAATATAAGGGAGATTACACGGTTTGAGATATGCCCTGGGTGTGAGTGGTTCCAGCCATATATTGGACACACAAGTCCTAGGGTCTGACACAGGGAAGAGAAACACCCTTAGATGGTTGCAGGGCTATGCGAACTAACAGGAGGTCTGTGGGAAGGCTGGACTCCCCCGTCCAGGTGCATGTCCTCAGGGGCTTGCTCCCAAGCCACAATGAAGAGGACAGATTGAGACCGCATTTGTGGATGCCTGTTTACTCAACAACTCCCCACACTTACACACACCCTGCTTACACCATGGAGCCGATCTGCACTGGAGCAGGGGCTGCCATGACCAGGCAGACAGCTAGGATGTGGGAAACAGAGGTGCATCTAGGCCAGGGAGGCATGAGGGTGGAAGAGCCGGGGTCATGATCATGGAGGGCACTTACATAGGCAGCATATCAGGAGAAGTCCTGATCTCTGATGGAGGCCAGATAGCCACAGCAGATGACCCAATATGTGCCCAGAGCCCATGAGGGCCTCACCTGCCCAATAGCAACCCTCTTCAAAGGGCAGAGATAGCAGAAGCCTGGGGAAGTGATCAGCTGTGAGGGACCAAGAGTTCTCAGACCAGAAGGTATGTTTAAGCAGTGCAGGAGATGCTACTGATGGTGATGGCACAAATGGCACGTTGGAGGTAGCCTGGATCTCTGTAAGTAGCCAGCCTGGAGATATGCTCCTTTTGTTATTTTTCCAACCAGAACATGCTCCTCTAGGCCCTCTGTGGCAAGGGTTGCAGTGCTGGGAAAGGGGAGCGTACATCCTTGAGGGATCACAGCCAGATCTGGCCTGACATTCAGGGCTTCTGCTCAAGAAACTTGGGATCCCACCCTGCCCCTAATAGGACAACGAAAGCCAATGAGGAAAAGGAACTCTCTGCTTCACATCTGGCTTCAGACCTGGTACCACTGAACCTCCCAGCCATAGGTGCTGGCACACCCTAAGGAAAGATGTGACTTGTGGTCCAGCAAATGCCGCCCCAACCCACCACCACCCCCGGCTGACTATGGTACAGACTTTACAGTGATGCTCCCCCACAAGATCACCCCTTCAAGACCATAATACATAATTGATGCACTTAAATTCTGAGAGGCAGAGACAAATGAGAAGACAGAACGACTGGTCTCCACTGACAGACAGAGAGAAAGTCAGTTCAGTTTGTCAGTCTTGTCTGATCCTTTGCCACACCATGAACCGCTGCACACCAGGCCTCCCTATCCATCACCAACTCTCGAAGTCCACCCAAACCCATGTCCATTGAGTTGGTGATGCCATCTAACCATCTCTTCCTCTGTCGTCCCCTTCTCCACCTCCCTCAATATTTCCCAGCATCAGGGTCTTTACCAATGAGTCAGCTCTTCACATCAGATGGCCAAAATATTGGAGCTTCAGTTTCAACATCAGTCTTTCCTATGAACACTCAGGACTGATACCCTTTAGGATGGACTGGTTGGATCTCCTTGCAGTCCAAGGGACTCTCAAGAGTCTTCCCCAACACCACAGTTCAAAAGTATCAATTTTTTGGCGCTCATCTTTTTTATAGTCCAACTCTCAATCCATACCTGACCACTGGAAAAGCCGTAGCCTTGACTAGACAGACCTTTGTTGCCAAAGTAATGTCTCTGCTTTTTACTTTTTATTTTTAATATAAATTTATTTATTTTAATAGGAGGTTAATTACTTTACATATGGTATTGGTTTTGCCATTCCTCCACATGAACCTGCCACAGGTGTACATGTGTTCCCCATCATGTACCCCACTCCCACCTCCCTCCCCGTAGCATCCCTCTGGGTCATCCCAGTGCACCAGCGCCAAGCATCCTATATCATGCATCGAACCTGGACTGGCGATTCGTTTCATATATGATATTATACATGTTTCAATGCCATTCTCCCAAATCACCCCACCCTCTCCCATAGAGTCTCTGCTTTTTAATATGCTGTCTAGGTTAGTCATAACTCTACTTCCAAGGAGTAAGCTTCCTTTAATTTCATGGCTGCAGTCACCATCTGCAGTGATTTTGGAGCCCAGAAATATAAACTCAGCCATTGTTTCCCCATCTAATTCCTATGAAATGATGGGACCAGATGCCATGATCTTCACTTTCTGAATGTTGATCTTTAAGCCAACTTTTCACTGTCTTCTTTCACTTTCATCAAGAGGCTCTTTATTTATTCTTCACTTTCTGCCATAACCATGGTGTCAACTGCATATCTGAGCTTATTGATATTTCTCTCGGCAATCTTGATTCCAGCTTGTGCTTCCTCCAGCCCAGGGTTTCTCATGATGCACTCTGCATATAATTTACATAAGCAGAGTGACAATATACAGCCTTGATATTCTCTTTTTCCTACTTGGAACCAGTCTGTTGTTCCATGTCCAGTTTTAACTGTTGCTGCCTGACCTGCATAGAGCTTTCCCAAGAGGCAGGTTAGGTTGTCTGGTATTCCCATCTCTTTCAGAATTTTCCACAGGTTACTGTGATCCACACAGTGAAAGGCTTTGGCATAGTCAATAAAGCAAAAATAAATATTTTTATGGAACTCTCTTGCTTTTTCCATGATCCAGCGGATGTTGGCAGTTTGATCTCTGATTTCTCTGCCTTTTCTATAACCAGCGTGAACATCTGGAAGTTCATGATTCATATATTGCTGAAGCCTGCTTTGGAGAATTTTAAGAATTACTTGACTGGCATGTGAGATGAGTGCAATTGTGCGGTAGTTTGAGCATTCTTTGGCATTGCCTTTCTTGGGGATTGCAGTGAAAACTGACATTTTCCAGTCCCGTGGCCACTGCTGAGTTTTCCAAATGAGCTGGCATATTGAATGCAGCACTTTCACGGCATCATCTTTCAGGATTTGAAATAGCTCAACTTGAATTCCATCAACTCCACTGGCTTTGTTCGTAGTGATGCTTTCTAAGGCCCACTTGCCTTCACATTCCAGGATGTTTGGCCCTAGGTGAGTGATTGCACCATCATGATTAGCTGGGTTATGAATATTTTTTTGTACAGTGCTTCTGGGTATTCTTACAACCTCTTCTTAATATCTCCTGCTTTTATTAGGTCCATACAATTTCTGTCCTTTATCAAGCCCATCTTTGTATGAAATATTCCCTTGCTATCTCGAGTTTTCTTGAAAAGATGTCTAGTTTTTCCCATTTCATTGTTTTCTTCTATTTCTTTGCATTGATCACTGAGGAAGGTTTTCTTATCTTTTCTTGCTATTCTTTGGAACTCTGCATTCAGATGCTTATATCTTTCCTTTTCTCCAGTGATTTTCGCTTCTCTTCTTTTCACAACAATTTGTAAGGCCTCCCCAAACAGCACTTTGGTTTTTTGGCCTTTCTTTTCCATGGGGAGAGTCTTGATCCCTGTCTCCTGTAAAATGTCACGAACCTCCATCCATAGTTCATCAGGCACTCTATCTGTCAGGTCTAGTCCCTTAAATCTATTTCTCACTTCCACTGTATGATCATAAGGGATTGGATTTATGTCATACCTGAATGGTCTATTGGTTTTCCCTACTTTCTTCAATTAAATCTGAGTTTTGCAATAAGGAGATCATGATCTGGGCCACAGTCAGCTCCCAGTCTTGTTTTGCTGACTGTACAGAGCTTCTCCACCTTTGGCTGCAAACGATATAATCAATCTGATTTCAGTGTTGAACATCTGGTGATGTCCATGTGTAGAAACTTTTCTTTTGTTGTTGGAAGAGGGTGTTGCTATGACCAGGGTGTTCTCTGTGCAAAACTCTATTAGTCTTTGCCCTGCTTCATTCCATACTCCAGAGCCAAGTTTTCCTGTTACTCAAGGTGTTTCTTGACTTCTTACTTTTGCATTCTAGTCCACTATAACGTAAAGGACATCTTTTTGTGTGTTAGTTCTAAAAGGTCTTGGCGGACTTCATAGATCCGTTCAACTTCATCTTCTTCATCGTTACTTGTTGTGGCATAGACTTGGATTACTGTGAAATTGAATGGTTTGCTTTGGAAACAAACAGAGATCATTCTATAGTTTTTGAGATTGCATCCAGCTACTGCATTTTGGACTCTTTTGTTGACCATGATGGCTACTCCATTTCTTCTAAGGGATTCCTGCCCGCCTCAGTAGAAATAATGGTCATTTGAGTTAAATTCACCAATTCCATTCCATTTTAGTTCACTGATTCCTAGAATGGTGACATTCACTCTTGCCATCTCCTGTTTGACCACTTCCAATTTGCCCTGATTCATGGACTTAAACTTCCATGTTCTTATGCTATATTGCTCTTTATAGCATTAGACCTTTCTTCTGTCACCATTCACATCCACAACTGGGTATTGTTTTTGCTTTGGTTCAATCCCTTCATTCTTTCTGGAATTATTTATCCACTGTTCTCCAGTAGCATATTGGGCACCTACTGACCTGGGCAGTTCCTCTTTCAGTATCCTATCATTTTGTCTTTTCATACTGTTCATGCGGATCTCAAGGCAAGAATACTGAAGTGGATTGCCCTTCCCTTCTCCAGCGGACCATATTCTGTCAGACCTCTCCACCATGACCCAGCCAACTTGGGAGGCTGCACAGGTCCATGCTTAGTTTCATTGAGTTAGACAAGGCTGTGGTTCTAGTTTGATTTGATTGACTAGATTTCTGTGATTATGTTTTCAGTGTGTCTGCCCTTTGATGCAATCTTGCAACACCTACCGTCTTACGTGGGTTTCTCTTACCTTGGACTTGGGGTATCTCTTCACGGATGCTCCAGCAAAGCACAGCCACTGCTCCTTGCCTTGGACGAGGAATATCTCCTCACTGCCACCACTCCTGGCCTTGAACGTGGAGTAGCTCCTCTAGTCCCTACTGAGCCCATGCAGCCATCACTCCATGGACGTGTGGTATCAGTCCTGATTATTCACTAGAAGGACTGACGCTGAAGCTGCAACTCCAGTACTTTGTCCACCTGATGCAAAGAACTGTTTCATTGGAAAAGATCCTGATGCTAGGAAGGAATGAAGGCCAAGGAGAAGGGGATGAGAGAGGATAAGATGTTTGGATGGCATTGGGGATTCAATGGACTTGAGTTTCAGCAAGCTCTGGAAGTTGGTGATGGACAAGGAATCCTGGTGTGCTTCAGTCCATGGGGTTGCATACAGTCGGACACAACTGAACAAATGAAATGAATTGAAGACTATAGGGAGAATGCTTTGAACACAAGTTCTTAACCTGTCTCAAAATGGAACAGAAAAGGATATTTCATTAACATGGAAGATAAGGAGTGTACACAGCAACTATGTGTGTGTTTGTAAGTTTGTGTGTGTCTGTGTGTGTGTGTCTGTGTGTATGTGTGTGTGAGATGGGAAAAGAGGTGGGGATGGATGAACACAGTATGATGGATCAGTGTGAAAAGAAGTGTTTCTTTCTGTAGTGAGCTGATTTTTAGAATGAGCTGTTAAAGGAGTCAGAATTGTCTGACTCAGCACTTGCTCAAGCGTGAGGGTAAGCTGAAGTTCAGAGGAGAGAAGCATGGCTAAAGTTTAGCCAAGCCTAGTCATTGGGTATGTTATGGATGACTGTGACCACATGGCCAGGCTCTCCTGTTTTTTAATAGAGGCCAAGTCAGCCCTTCGACAGTATGGTTGTTATCAAAATTGCAAATCCATGTGCTTGATGCAGAATGAGTCCCATCAAACTAAATGTTAGAGTTTGGAACAGGGAAAGGTTTATTACAGATTCATACAAAGATGTGCGTGGCTCTTGCCCTAAGAACTCAAAGTTACTGAACTTTTTCAGTTAAATATATTTAAAAGCAAATGTCAGAGACAGTTGTGGAAAGTTGTTACAGAATTCTTGGTGTCACATTCTTTGTGCTTAAAGTTAGGTCATCGTCACATAATAATGTTCCTATCTATCTCTACCAGATGAATCTTATTTTCTGTCATTCTTGCCCTGTCAAGACAGGGCAAAGTCTCAAGGCACAACGTTCACCTTGAAATGTCCCATCCTGGATAAGCAGAAACAAATCTCATTTGGCAGGTCCTTCAGGGCAAGGTTCCCACAATCTGCCCACCTCTCATCCTTGATGGAGCCAGGCACCCAACCCAATAGGTCCTGTCTCCTCATGCTGTCCAAGTGAGGAGACCAGTTCTCAGAGACTGTGGCCCAGGAAGATGGCCACTGCTAGTAGGTTGCAGAGACAGGAATGGGGGAGAGGTTCACCACTCCTCAAGGCCTGGGCCAAGGTTACTGGAGGGCCATAGTGAGGGCTCTGGATCACTACAGGATGTCGTGCCCTGTCTATTCCCTGGGACCTCCAGCTCACCCACTGGCCAAAGGCTGGGTGATCTCCAGGCCCTCCAAAAGAATGCCTGAATCTGCCTCTTCTCTCACTTTCCAGCTGATGACCACCACACCACCCTTCCTTAATCACTTCCCCAAGACTACCTTCTTGACAGTAACTGGGGGACAGGGCCTACTGTGGTGCTGATCAATAGCTGAGCAAGACAACGAATGGTCACTCACTGACAGTTGGCTGCTTGTGAATGGGGCCATCTGAAGCACCAAGCAAGGCTGAGCTACACCTGTTGCCTAGGAACAGGGTGGGTTGAAATGAAGCACATCAATGGCTAACTGCATAGGGCTGTGCTCACTCTGCTTTGTTACATTGTGAAGAGAATAAGAATCACTGTGACGTTATTCTTTGTCAAAGAAGTTCTCGAGGTGGGCTGGCTTTGACATTCTTGATGGCTTTGAAATATTAGCTATAATATATGTGGCACATGGAATCATGTGGCTGCTGTTGGAGGAGCATATAGATAAGCACTGCTGACTGGCATGCCTGGGAATACAATGAAAAGAATGATGTATAAAAGTTAAACAAGCCTGTGAAAATAAAATCTGAGGTGGAAAAGCAGTCAGTCAAAAAGATTAAAGCCCACTAGACCCAACGTATCCTAATGGAACAGAGCAGCATGAGCACAGCCATTAGCAGGAAGCCATTGCTTTTCCGTCTTACTCCACATCCTGTTACTAAGCAACAGGTCTTACCCAGCTATTGGACAGTGCATCGCTCGGCCCTGCCAGTAAGCAACCAACTATCAGTGAGGTACCTACTGATACTTCTCCTGCTCAGCTATTGGTCAGCTCCACATTGGGCCCTACCTGATGATAACTGTCAATGAGGGACCACTGGGGAAGTGATTCAGTCAAGAGATAGTGGTGCATTGGTCATCTGACTCTTGCCTTTGGGCAACTTACTTTTTTTTTTTTTTTTTAAATTGGGAATGTATTTCTGGTAGATTGGGCAAGTTGAATTTCCATACTCAATATGAGAGTTGAAGTTTCCCCAACCATATTAGTGGAGGAGACATTTATGACTTTATTGGCTCTGATGTGTAATTTTATGAAGACGGTGTATAGACCTTGGGGCAACAGACTGAGGATTCACCAAGTCTTGGGGTCTTTAAAGCTCATTTGAGTAGCAAAAACATCCAACCTGTTATTAATTCCCTTTTTCCATTTTAAGTGCTTGCTCTTAACTTCCTTAAGCCCCTCCAGAACCCCCATTAGGAAGAGGGTGGTCGAAAGATGAAATGACTAGATGACTCTGAGGAACAGATTTGGAGTGAAGAGTGTTTGGTAGGGGTTCATATAGGGATGGAGGAGGCAGGAGTGTTGAAGGGGGACATATAAGTCAAAGAATAAAGGGTACTGAAGGAAAGTCTGAGGGTCATGAGAAGAAACACCATGCCCCTGAATCACCACTCCTCAGAATTAGACACAGAGGTGTCAGGGGTGAGAAAGTTTTATCATGGCCTCCCTCAACACCCACTAACCCATGTTGATGGGCACAGTGGTACATTGTGATGTCTAAGACCCCAAAGGCACCATTGGCTGGGGGAGTGTCTAGCTGACCAATCAGATTGAAGGGTGTGGCTCCTCATTGTTCTGAGAAGGTATATATAGGGAGGTCAGAGGCAGAGATTCTGAGTTAGGCCATTTCATGCTATCATCATAAGGTAACCAGGAAGACACTGCAGCCAAGAACAGTTCCAATGCAGTGTGCTTCAAGGGTGAAAGGACGAAAGAAGGCCCTTTGTCCACAGAGATACAGAGGCAGTGTGAAGGTAAGATGATTTCATCTATGCTCCCCACATTCTCCATTGACTTTGCTGCCCAAGACCTCTACACTGCCCTTGACTGCCACAAAAGCCCTCATCAGCCCACATCCCTTTTCATAAAATCTCCCTTCCAACTCAGATGTTATACCCTTTCCTCAAGACTAATACCCTTCTCTTGTCATTCAAGGCATGGAATATGACCATGAGGATCAGAAGACTTCTAAAAGGAACCTTGAGAAAGAAAATCTGATCATATGCCACTCAGTCGAAGAAGGTGAAGGAAACAAGAAAACCAAATAATTTTTTTTGTTGTTGTTCATGTGCATGTAAGAAACTGATTCAAACCCGAAAAGGGTACGAAAAAATGAGGCAGAGTCAAAGAAGGAGGCAGAATCAAAAGAGAAGGTAAGTTCAGCCACCCCAGAATGAGAGACCCTGAAGAAGTATAAACTGGGCAAACAGTAACTGAATAGAAAAGGTCAGACAGTTTAGAATTGTGTCTCCAGAGGTGTGCTTTCTTAGAAAGGCCAACCAGGAAAAGACTGACTCTCACAGTAACATAGTAAACTAATGGCTGTGATTAAAATACACATCAAATTGTGAAAAGATGATATTTGTGTGTGTGTGTGTGAATTTTCTGATGGGAAGAGAAGGAAGGAAGCAAAGAAGTGGGCACCTTAGTGGGGAGGTATGTGGGGTCCCAAGAGCTGGGGGAACAGACCCTCTGGTCCCCAGTTAGCCAGAGAGTAGAGGTCTCGACTGGGTCAGTAGTCTACACTGAAGGTGAATAACCCTGCTTAACAATTGATCTCAGCGGCAAGGAGAAGTGGTGCAGTGTTACTGCCATTGTTTGGGGTGTGGAGTGACAATAGGGTCTAGACTGCCATAACCGAGATGGGAAGAGGGCTTCACATGGGGATGGTGAATGTCAGACTTCCCCTGAATTAGGCAGGCAGACATCACCTCCTGGCCATTTACGTCTTAATGGGCTTTGTTGCATCACTCACCTATGCTGTCAGCTAAAGGTGCTCAGGAGGCACAAAATGCTGATACAACTAAAACCCACAATTAGCCCTCCCAAAGATTAAAATAATGTTTGGCAGGATCAGACCAAAGATCAATTTGGCCACTGATATCCTATGAAATTTGTGGGAGCAGTGTATTCCCAAGGTCAGGGTAGTGGAGGTGGCCCAATCCTGGGGCAGATGACTAACAGGATCACAACACACAGATAATATTTTTGAGTGGGGAGCACCATGAAGTTTGTGGGATCTCAGTTCCCTGACCAGGGATTGAACCGGTTCCGCTTCTAGTGAAAGCATGGAGTCCTAACCACTGGACAGCCAGAGAAGTCAGGACAGAGACTTTTGATAAAATATTAATATAAGACTGTGTAAAAGCTGGTCTTATATTTATCACCATCCCCTAGTATTTCTAAATAACTACAGTCATAAAACATTCTTCCCCAATAAACTCTTTTGTTAGTCCAAGTTCTAAAAGTTTTCCTGGTTTAAAAAGAAGAGTATCGAATATTTAATTTGGTGTTAACTTTAGTTTTGAAGTGTTTGAATAGTTTTAAGGAGTAGTCAATCAAATATGGAGATATATAAGGCAGAGTCTCTACCAGAGGAATCCCGTGTGTTTTCAGAAAGCATTTTAGGAACAATTAAAACAGAGTTTCACCATCAGCATCAAAAGAGTTGAGTCCAGATTTTAAGTCAATGCTATGATATCTTTTATCTGGACTGCAGCTCCCTAGTTAAATTTTTTTTAATTTTATTTTATTTTTAAACTTTACAATATTGTATTAGTTTTGCCAAATATCGAAATGAATCTGCCACAGGTATACCTGTGTTCCCCATCCTGAACCCTCCTTCCTCCTCCCTCCCCATACCCTCCCTCTGGGTCGCCAGTGCACCAGCCCCAAGTATCCAGTATCGTGCATCAAACCTGGACTGGCGACTCGTTTCATACATGATATTATACATGTTTCAATGCCATTCTCCCAAATCTCCCCACCCTCTCCCTCTACCACAGAGTCCATAAGACTGATCTATATATCAGTGTCTCTTTTGCTGTCTCGTACGTAGAGTTATTGTTACCATCTTTCTAAATTCCACATATATGCATTTGTATACTGTGTTGGTGTTTTACTTTCTGGCTTACTTCACTCTGTATAATAGGCTCCAGTTTCATCCACCTCATTAGAACTGATTCAAATGTATTCTTTTTAATGGCTGAGTAATACTGCATTGTGTATATGTACCACAGCTTTCTTATCCATTCATCTGCTGATGGGCATCAAGGTTGCTTCCATGTCCTGGCTATTATAAACAGTGCTGCGATGAACTTTGAGGTACACATGTCTCCTTCCCTTCTGGTTTACTCAGTGTGTATGCCCAGCAGTGGGATTGCTGGATCATAAGGCAGTTCTATTTCCAGTTTTTTAAGGAATCTCCACACTGTTCTCCATAGTGGTTGTATTAGTTTGCATTCCCACCAACAGTGTGAGAGAGTTTCCTTTTCTCCACACCCTCTCCAGCATTTATTGCTTGTAGAGTTTTGGATTGCAGCCATTCTGACTGGCGTGAAATGGTACCTCATAGTGGTTTTGATTTGCATTTCTCTGATAATGAGTGATGCTGAGCACCTTTTCATGTGTTTGTTAGCCATCTGTGTGTCTTCTTTGGAGAAATGACTATTTAGTTCTTTGGCCCATTTATTGATTAGGTCTTTTATTTTTCTGGAGTTGAGCTGTATGAGTTGCTTCTATATTTTTGAGGTTAGTTGTTTGTCAGTTGCTTCATTTGCTATTATCTTCTCCCATTCTGAAGGCTGCCTTTTCACCTTGCTAATAGTTTCCTTTGTTGTGCAGAAGCTTTTAAGTTTAATTAGGTCCCATTTGTTTATTTTTGCTTTTATTTCTAATTTTCTGGGAGGTGGGTCATAGAAGATCCTGCTGTGATGTATGTCGGAGAGTGTTTTGCCTATGTTCTCCTCTAGGAGTTTTATAGTTTCTGGTCTTACATTGAGATCTTTAATCCATTTTGAGTTTATTTTTGTGTATGGTGTTAGAAAGTGTTCTAGTTTCATTCTTTTACAAGTGGTTGACCAGTTTTCCCAGCACCACTTGTTAAAGAGATTGTCTTTAATCCATTGTATATTCTTGCCTCCTTTGTCAAAGATAAGGTGTCCATATGTGCGTGGATTTATCTCTGGGCTTTCTATTTTGTTCCATTGATCAATATTTCTGTCTTTGTGCCAGTACCATACTGTCTTGATAACTGTGGCTTTGTAGTAGAGCCTGAAGTCAGGTAGGTTGATTCCTCCAGTTCCCTTCTTCTTTCTCAAGATAGCTTTGGCTATTCGAGGTTTTTTGTATTTCCATACAAATTGTGAAATTATTTTTTCTAACTCTGTGAAGAATACTGTTGGCAGCTTGATAGGGATTGCATTGAATCTATAGATTGCTTTGGGTAGTATACTCATTTTCACTATATTGATTCTTCCAATCCATGAACATGGTATATTTCTCCATCTATTAGTCTCCTCTTGATTTCTTTCACCAGTGTTTTATAGTTTTCTATATATAGGTCTTTAGTTTCTTTAGGTAGATATCTTCCTAAGTATTTTATTCTTTCCATTGCAATGGTGAATGGAATTGTTTCCTTAATTTCTCTTTCTGTTTTCTCATTATTAGTGTATAGGGATGCAAGGGATTTCTGTGTGTTGATTTTATATCCTGCAACTTTACTATAATCATTGATTAGTTCTAGTAATTTTCTGGTGGAGTCTTTAGCGTATTCTATGTAGTGGATCATGTCATCTGCAAATAGTGAGTTTTACTTCTTCTTTTCCAACTTGGATTCCTTTTATTTCTTTTTCTGCTCTGATTGCTGAGGCAAAAACTTCCAAGACTATGTTGAATAGTAATGGTGAAAGTGGGCACCCTTGTCTTGTTCCTGACTTGAGAAGAAATGCTTGCAATTGTTCACCTTTGAGGATAATGTTTGCTGTGGGTTTGTCATATATAGCTTTGATTATGTTGAGGTATGTTCCTTCTATTCCTGCTTTCTGGAGAGTTTTTATCATAAATGGATGTTGAATTTTGTCAAAGGCTTTCTATGCATCTATTGAGATAATCATATGGTTTTTATTTTTCAGTTTGTTCATGTGGTGTATTACATTGATTGATTTGTGGATATTGAAGAATCCTTGCATCCCTGGGATAAAGCCCACTTGGTCCTGGTGTATGATCTTTTTAATGTGTTGTTGGATTCTGATTGCTAGAATTTTGTTAAGGATTTTTGCATCTATGTTCATCAGTGATATTGGCCTGTAGTTTTCTTCTTTTGTGGGATCTTTGTCAGGTTTTGGTATTAGGGTGATGGTGGCCTCATAGAATGAGTTTGGAAGTTTACCTTCCTCTGCAATTTTCTGGAAGAGTTTGAGCAGGATAGGTGTTAGCTCTTCTCTAAATTTTTGGTAGAATTCAGCTGTGAAGCCGTCTGGACCTGGGCTTTTGTTTGCTGGGAGATTTTTTATTACAGTTTCAATTTCCGTGCTTGTGATGGGTCTGTTAAGATTTTCTATTTCTTCCTGGTCGAGTTTTGGAAAGTTGTACTTTTCTAAGAATTTGTCCATTTCTTCCACGTTGTCCATTTTATTGGCATATAATTGTTGATAGTAGTCTCTTATGATCCTTTGTATTTCTGTGCTGTCTTCTGTGATCTGTCCATTTTCATTTCTACTTTTATTGATTTGATTTTTCTCCCTTTGTTTCTTGATGAGTCTGGCTAATGGTTTGTCAATTTTATTTATCCTTTCAAAGAACCAGCTTTTGGCTTTGTTGATTTTTGCTATGGTCTCTTTTGTTTCTTTTGCATTTATTTCTGCTCTAATTTTTAAGATTTCTTTCCTTCTACTAACCCTTGGGTTCTTCATTTCTTCCTTTTCTAGTTGCTTTAGGTGTAGGGTTAGGTTATTTATTTAACTTTTTTCTTGTTTATTGAGGTATGCCTGTATTGCTATGAACTTTCCCCTTAGGACTGTCCTATAGGTTTTGCATTGTTGTGTTTTCATTTTCATTATTTTCTATGCAAATTTGATTTCTTTTTTGATTTCTTCTGTGATTTTTTGGTTATTCAGCAGTGTGTTGTTCAGCCTCCATATGTTGGAATTTTTAATAGTTTTTCTCCTGTAATTGAGATCTAATCTTACTGCATTGTGGTCAGAAAAGATGCTTGGAGTGATTTCTATTTTTTTGAATTTACCAAGGCTAGATTTATGGCCAGAATGTGATCTATCCTGGAGAAGGTTCCATGTGCGCTTGAGAAAAAGGTGAAATTCATTGTTTTGGGATGAAATGTCCTATAGATATCAATTAGGTCTAACTGGTCTATTGTATCAATTAAAGTTTGTGTTTCCTTGTTAATTTTCTGTTTAGTTGATCTATCCATAGGTGTGAGTGGGGTATTAAAGTCTCCCACTATTATTGTGTCATTGTTAATTTCTCCTTTCATACTTGTTATAAAATCGAACCCAAAACAATAAAGCAAATGGCATTGGGATCATATTTATCAGTAATTACCTTAAACGTAAATGGGTTGAATGCCCCAACCAAAAGACAAAGACTGGCTGAAAGGATACAAAAACAAGACCCCTACCTATGTTGTCTACAAGAGACCCACCTCAAAACAGGGGACACATACAGACTGAAAGTGAAGGGCTGGAAAAATATTTTCCATGCAAATAGGGACCAATAGAAAGCAGGAGTAGCAATACTTGTATCAGATAAAATAGAATTTAAAACAAAGGCTGTGAAAAGAGACAAAGATGGTCACTACATAGTGATCAAAGGATGAATCCAAAAAGAAGATATAACAATTAAAAATATATATGCACCCAATACGGAAGCGCCGCAATATGTAAGGCAAAACCTAGCTAAATCTTTCTGGCACTTTAACTCATGAGAGACACAGTTGATGATTCAAAGTCAGTCACTGAATGTGATTTAAAATCATTAAAAGTGAAGGAGACCCTGGGTTTGTTGTCCTTTCAAAGGAAGTGGGAGAACTATCAACCCTGCCTGTGAAAATTAGTCAGGTAAGCAGCTACCAGGATGATATGGACAGAGAGACCTTATAGGTGGGTGCTGTGATTTCAGATCTGTATATATTATCACCATTTCACACTATCACACTTTAATGCCCTGTTGTAGGACTGACTGAAATACTTGCTGTTAGGGGAAGGTAACAGATTACTAGGCCTGAAGAGCTGAAAGTGAAAGTTGCTCACTTGTGACCGATGGTTGGTGACTCCATGGACTATACAGTCCATGGAATTCTCCAGGCCAGAATACTGAAGTGGGTAGCCTTTCCTTACTCCAGCGGATCATTCCAAACCAGGGATCAAGCCCAGGCATCCCACATTGAAGGCGGATTCTTCACCAGCTGAGCCACCAGGGAAGCCAAAGAATGCTAGAGTGGGTAGCTTATCCTTCTCCAGCAGAGCTTCCCTACCCAGGAATTGAAGTGATGTCTACAGCTTTACAGGCAGAATCTTTCCCAAGTGAGCTATCAGCAAAGTCCTGAGGTGGACCAAAAGTGGAGGTTAGAGGGTGTTGTTTCCCTAAAGTAGTGCTGGTATATATTTTAATATCCGTGGATATACTGCCACCTTGCAGAAAGAATTGAGGATGCATAGAGTTTAAAAAGGATCCAAAGACTCTTAGGTTTAAAAGAGAAAAACTTAAACACTAAGTCATGAGTTGAGAAAGGGTATATCCATTTAGATCAACAACAATAAATAAATATCAGACGCCTGTAGCTCTCCTGGAAAAGGACAGTATATTCTGATTCAAACATGACAAGTCCTATTGCAAACGCTGTTTTGTATGGGGGTGGGAGGTTTGCTCATTACCACCCACAAAGAGTAGTAGAAACTCTTTCTACTTCCACTTATACAGGTTCGCTATGAATAGATTCCAACTGACCCCTCTAGCTGTGGCCATAACAACATCTATTGACTGATACAATGATTTCCCTAAGACCTTCTACTTTCCTCTATGCCTGTGTCCATCCTATCTTCTGTGACTCAGAAATTAGCAACGATCTGAGGACAGCCGAATGGCCACCTCCCAAGGAAATGTTTTAATCATTCTCTTGTGTATTAATATTTTCATGTTCTCTAATCATTTGCAGTTCATTACATGCAGTTTGTAGGACAGATTTTTGAGTATGTATCTTCTCATAAATGCATGCCAGAGAGGTAAACGGAATAGAAATCAACAGTGTGGTGATACAAAATATTATCAGAAGTTGGATTATTTAAGACTTTAAGGGTGAGAATCACTCTCTTCTGCCAAGTATGTCCAAGAATCTGTTTGAAAATATAGTAAAAACCATAAACTAGAGAGTGGATCTGAAGTCAAAGGAACTTAAATGAGAAGGTCATTTTATCAGTAGACAAGAGGAGCTCTATGTCTTTGTATTAAGAAAACCCATTTGCATGACACCAAATGCAAAAGCCAAAGCAGTGCCCATGGAATCATGATGAGTGCACAATCCTGCTGGCCCAGAGGCTTCTCTTGATTGGCAGATGTCAAGAGTAAGTCTATGTGCCTTGGGTCAGAATGCATCTGCCCAGGATCACATCCATGTATCAGAGGGAATCAAGTGGGAGTCCCCAAACTTTACATGCTCCTGGCCATGTCCCTCACTCCAGAGCCTTTCCGACAGGCTTGTCACTCATTACTGCCTTGAGATGATCATGATTAAGTTTCACCTCACGATCTCTTGATTTAACTGCCGTGGGCATCTAGAAATCTGAAGGCCAAAGATTGAAATAGGACCCTTATTTTATACCACATAAAAAATCTAAACTCAAAGTTG
The DNA here is from genome assembly GCF_029407905.1 of Bubalus kerabau. NCBI lineage: Eukaryota > Metazoa > Chordata > Mammalia > Artiodactyla > Bovidae > Bubalus > Bubalus kerabau. Next base: position 45,931,793 of record NC_073647.1, on the reverse strand, counting down.
ATTAAAGATGTAAATGCAAGTTCTAAAACTATTAATCAACTAGAAGAAAACATCCTGGAGAAGTTGTAAGCATTAGTGTTAGAAGTAATTTTATGTATGTGACACGGAAAGCATAGGCAACAAAAGCAATAATAAAAAAGTAGGACGTCTTCAAACTATTGAACTGCCTCCCCCAAAGAACATCAAAAACACATCTACATAGAAGCCAAGGTGATTGTTACCCAATGGCAAGTTGGGGCGGTGGGAGGAATTTGAAGTTGGGGATTAACATATATATAGACACCACTATATATAAAATAGATAACCAACAAGGACCTACTACAAAACCACAGGAAACTCTGCTGGACATTCTGTAACAACATAAATGGAAAAAGAATTTGTAAAGGAATAGATATATGGATGTGTGCCTGTGCAAGCTCAGTTGATTCAGATGTGCCCTACTCTTTGTGACCCTATGGACTGTAGCCTGCTAGGCTCCTCTGTCCATGAGATTCTCCAGGCAAGAATACTAGAGAGGCTCGTTAGGTCCCTCTGAGCATATCTTCCCAACCCAGGGATTGAACCCAAATCTCCTTCATTACAAGGTGATTCTTTAACAACTGAGCCAAGTGGGAAGCCCAAATACATGTATATGTAAAGCTGTATCACTTTGCTGTACACCTGAAACACAACATGGTAAATCAAAAATACTCGAATAAAAAAAAAATCCATCAACATGTAGAACAATTAGCTCAAAAAACTAATTGGCAAATGCAGAAAGATTCCCAAACATACTCTCAATGAAAGATCCACAGGGAACAGGGTATGAAGGGAAAAGGATGATTCAAGTCCTCATGTGTGCCCATGGGAGAGGGCTCAGAATATAAGGGAGATTACATGGTTGGAGATATGCCCTGGGTGTGAGTGGTTCAAGCCATATATTGGACACACAAGTCCTAGGGTCTGACACAGGGAAGAGAAACACCCTTAGATGGTTGCAGGGCTATGTGGACTAACAGGAAGTCTGTAGGAAGCCCAGACTCCCCTTTCCAGGAGCATGTGCTCAGCAGCTTGTTCCCAAGCCACAATGAAGAGGACAGATTGATACCGCATTTGTGGATGTCTGTTTTCCCAACAACTGCCCACACTTACACACGCCCTGCTTACTCTGTGTGGCTGATCTGCACTGGCGCAGGGGCTGCCATGACCAGGCAGACAGCTGGGATGTGGGAAACAGAGGTGTATCTGGCCCTGGGCGGCATGTGGGTGGAAGAGCCGGGATCATGCTCATGGAGGTCACTTATATAGGCAGCATATCAGGAGAAGCCCTGATCTCTGAGGGAGTCCAGGCTGCCACAGCAGATGACCCAGTATGTGCCCTGAACCCATGAGGGTCTCACCTGCCCAATAGCACCCCTCTGCAACAGGGCAGGGATCGCAGGAGCTGGGGAAAGTGATTAGCTGTGAGGGACTAAGAGGTCTCAGACCAGAAGGTATGTTTAAACAGGGCAAGACACGCTACTAATGGTGATGGCACAGATGGCACGTTGGAGGTAGCCTGGATCTCTGTAAGCAGCCAGCCTGGAGATTTACTCCTTTTGTTATTTTTCTAACCAGAACATGCTCCTCTTGTCCCTCTGTGGCAAGGGTTGCAGTGCTGGGAGAGGGGAGCATACATACTTCAGGGAACACAGCCAGATCTGGCCTGACATTCAGGGCTTCTGCTCCAGAAACTTGGGATCCCACCCTGCCCCCAGTAGGACAGTGAAAGCCACTGAGGAAAAGGAAGACTCTGCCTCACATCTGGCTTCAGACCTGGTACCACTGAACTTCCCAGCCATAGGTGCTGGCACACCCTAAGGAAAGATGTGACTTGTGGTCCAGCAAATCCAGCCCCACCCCCACCCCAACCCCCCACTGACTATGGTACAGACTTTACAGTGATGCTCCCCCACAAGATCACCCCTTTAAGATCATAATAGAAAATTGATGCACTTAAATTCAGAGAGGCAGAGACAAATGGGAAGACAGATCGACTGGTCTCCACTGAAAGCCTGAGAGGATGTCAGTTCAGTTTGTCAGTCGTGTCTGATTCTTTGCCACACCATGAACCACAGCACACCAGGCCTCCCTGTCCATCACCCACTCTCGGAGTCCACCCAAACCCATGTCCATTGAGTTGGTGATGCCATCTAACCATCTCTTCCTCTGTCGTCCCCTTCTCCTCCTGCCCTCAATATTTCCCAGCATCAGGGTCTTTACCAATGAGTCAGCTCTTTGCATCAGGTGGCCAAAATATTGGAGTTTCATTTTCAACATCAGTCTTTCCAATGAACACTCAGGACTGATATCCGTTAGGATGGACTGGTTGGATCTCCTTGCAGTCCAAGGGACTCTCAAGAGTCTTCTCCAACACCACAGTTCCAAAGCATCTATTCTTTGGCACTCAGCTTTTTTATAGTATAACTCTCAATCTATAGGTGACCACTGGAAAAACCATAGCCTTGACTAGACAGACCTTTGTTGCCAAAGTAATGTCTCTGCTTTTTATTTTTTTATTTTTAATATAAATTTATTTATTTTAATGGGAGGTTAATTACTTTACATATGGTATTGGTTTTGCCATACATCCACATGAACCTGCCACAGGTGTACATGTGTTCCCCTTCCTGTACCCCCCTCCCACCTCCCTCCCCATACCATCCCTCTGGGTCATCCCAGTGCACCAGCCCCAAGCATCCTGTATCATGCATCGAACCTGGACTGGCGATTCATTTCATATATGATATTATACATGTTTCAATGCCATTCTCCCAAATCAAACCACCATCTCCCACAGAGTCTCTGCTTTTTAATATGCTATCTAGGTTAGTCATAACTCTACCTCCAAGGAGTAACCTTCCTTTAATTTCATGGCTGCAGTCACCATCTGCAGTGATTTTGGAGCCCAGAAATATAAACTCAGCCACTGTGTCCACTGTTTCCCCACCTACTTCCCATGAAGTGATGGAACCAGATGCCATGATCTTCACTTTCTGAATGTTGAGCTTTAAGCCAACTTTTTCACTCTCTTCTTTCACTTTCAACAAGAGGCTCTTTAGTTCTTCTTCACTTTCTGCCATAACGGTGGTGTCATCTGCATATTTGAGGTTATTGTTATTTTTCCTGGCAATCTTGATTCCAGCTTGTGCCTCCTCCAGCCCAGCGTATCTCATGATGCACTGTGCATATAATTTACATAAGCTGAGTGACAATATACAGCTTTGATGTACTCTTTTTCCTACTGGGAAGCAGTCTGTTGTTCCATGTCCAGTTCTAACTGTTGCTTCCTGACCTGCATAGAGGTTTCGCAAGAGGCAAGTCAGTTGGTCTTGTATTCCCATCTCTTTCAGAATTTTCCACAGTTTACTGTGATCCACACAGTCCAAGGCTTTGGCATAGTCAATAAAGCAGAAATAGATTTTTTTTTGGAACTCTCTTGCTTTTTTCATGATCCAGCGGATGTTGGCAATTTGATCTGTGATTCCTCTGCCTTTTCTACAACCAGCTTGAACATCTTGAAGTTCATGATTCACATATTGCTGAAGTCTTCTTTGGAGAATTTTAATAATTTACTGGCATGTGAGATGAGTGCAACTGTGCGGTAGCTTGAGCATTCTTTGGTGTTGCCTTTCATGGGAGTGAAAAGTGACCTTTTCCAGTCCAGTGGCCACTGCTGAGTTTTTCTTTTTTTTATTATTTTATTTTATTTTATTTTTAAACCTAAAACACTGTATTAGTTTTGCCAAACATCAAAATGAATCCGCCACAGGAATTAGCTGGCATATTGAGTGCAGCACTTTCACCGCATCATCTTTCAAAATTTGAAATAGCTCAACAGGAATTCCATCAACTCCACTAGCTTTGTACGTAGTGATGCTTTCTAAGGCCCACTTGACTTCACATTCCAGGATGTCTGGCCCTAGGTGCGTGATCACACCATCATGATTATGTGGGTCATGAAGATTTTTTTTGTACAGTTCTTCAGGGTGTTCTTACCAACTCTTCTTAATACCTTCTGCTTCTATTAGGCCCATACAATTTCTGTACTTTATTGAGCCCATCTTTGCATGAAATGTTCCCTTGGTATCTCGATTTTTCTTGAAGAGATGTCTAGTCTTTCCCATTCCATTGTTTTCCTCTATTTCTTTGCATTGATCACTGAGGAAGGCTTTCTTATCTCTTCTTGCTATTCTTTGGAACTCTGCATTCAGATGCTTATATCTTTCCTTTTCTCCTGAGCTTTTCGCTGCTCTTCTTTTCACAACTATATGTAAGGCCTCCCCAGACAGCCCTTTTATTTTTTTGGCCTTTCTTTTCCATGGGGATGGTCTTGATCCCTGTCTCCTGTACAATGTCATGAACCTCTGTCCATAGTTCAGCAGGCACTCTATCCGTCAGGTCTAATCCCTTAAATCTATTTCTCACTTCCACTGTATAATCATAAGGGGTTGGATTTACGTCACACCTGAATGGTCTAGTGGTTTTCCCTACTTTTTTCAATTTAGAAGTGAATTTGGCAATAAGGAGCGCATGATCTGAGCCACAGTCAGCTCCCAGTCTTGTTTTGCTGGCTGTATAGAGCTTCTCCATCTTTGGCTGCAAACGATATAATCAATCAGACTTCAGTGTTGACCATTTGGTGATGTCCATGTGTACAGTCTTTTCTTGTGTTGTTGGAAGAGGGTGTTTGCTATGACCAGTGTGTTCTCTTTGCAAAACTCTATTAGCCTTTGCCCTGCTTCATTCCATACTCCAGGGCCAAATTTCCCTGTTACTCCAGGTGTTTCTTGACTTCCTCCTTTTGCATTCCAGTCCACTATAACGTAAAGGACATCTTTTTTGGGTGTTAGTTCTAAAAGGTCTTGTCGGGCTTCATAGAACCATTCAACTTCAGCTTCTTCATCGTTACTTGTTGGGGCACAGACTTGGATTCCTGTGGTATTGAATGGTTTGCCTTGGAAACGAACAGAGATCATTGTATCATTTTTGAGATTGCATCCAGCTACTCCATTTTGGACTCTTTTGTTGACCTGATGGCTACTCCATTTCTTCTGAGGGATTCCTGCCCACCGTAGTAGAGTTAAATTCACCCATTCCAGTCCATTTTACTTCACTGATTCCTAGAATGTTGACGTTCACTCTTGCCATCTCCTGTTTGACCACTTCCAATTTGCCTTGATTCATGGATTTAGCATTCCAGGTTCCTATGCTGTATTGCTCTTTATAGCACTGGACCTTTCTTCTGTCACCAGTCACATCCACAACTGGGTATTGTTTTTGCTTTGGCTCAATCCCTTTCTGGCTCAATTCTTTCTGGCGTTATTTCTCCACCGATCTCCAGTAGCATATTGGGCACCTACTGACCTGGGGAGTTCCTCTTTCAGTATCCTATCATTTTGCCTTTTCATACTGTTCATGCGGATCTCAAGGCAAGAATACTGAAGTGGTTTGCCCTTCCCTTCTGCAGTGGACCACATTCTGTCAGACCTCTCCACCACAACACACCCAACTTGGGAGGCCCCACAGGGCCTGGCTTAGTTTCATTGAGTTAAAAAAGGCTGTGGTTCTAGTTTGATTCGATTCAGTAGATTTCTGTGATTATGGTTTCAGTGTATCTGCCCTCTGATGCCGTCTTGCAACACCTACCATCTTACGTGGGTTTCTCTTACCCTGGACGTGGAGTATCTCTTCACGACTGCTCCAGCAAAGTGCAGCCACTGCTCCTTACCTTGGATGAGGTATATCGCCTCACTGCCACCACTCCTGACCATGAACGTGGAGTAGCTCCTCTAGTCCCTCCTGTGCCCATGCAGCCACCACTCCATGGACGTGTGGTATCAGTCCTGATTATTCACTAGAAGGGCTGACACTGAAGCTGCAACTTCAGTACTTCGTCCACCTGATGCAAAGTACTGTCTCATTGGAAAAGATTGTGATGCGAGGAAGGAATGAAGGCCAAGGAGAAGGGGATGAGAGAGGATGAGATGGTTGGATGGCATCGGGGTTTCCATGCACTTGAGTTTCAGCAAGCTCTGGGAGTTGGTGATGGACAAGGAATCCTGGTGTGCTGCAGTCCATGAGGTTGCACACAGTCGGACACAACTGAACAAATGAAATGAACTGTTTGCAATAGGGAGAATGCTTTGAACACAAGTTCTTAATGTGTCTCAGAATGGAACAGAAAAAGATATTTCGTTAACATGGAAGATAAGGAGGGTGCACAGCAACTATGTGTGTGTGTTTAAGTTTGTATGTGTGTGTGTGTGTGATGGGGAAAGATGTGGGATGGATGAACGGACAGCATGATGGAGCAGTTTGACAGGAAGTGTTTCTTTCTGTAGTGAGCTGATTCTTAGAAGGAGCTGTTAAAAGAGTCAGAAATGTCTGACTCTTAGCGCTTGCCCAAACGTGGAGGAAAGCTGAAGTTCAGAGGAGAGAAGCATGGCTAAAGTCTAGCCAAGCCTAGTCAGTGGGTATGTTATGGATGACTGTGAGCACTTGGCCAGTCTCTGCTGTTGTTTAACAGAGGCCAAGTCAGCCCTTCGACAGTATGGTTGTTATCAAAATTGCAAATCCATGTGCTTGATGCAGAATAAGTCCCATCAAAACTAAATGTTAGAGTTTGGAACAGGGAAAGGTTTATTACAGATTCATACAAGGATGTGGGTGGCTCTTGCCCTAAGAACCCAAAGGTACTGAACGTTTTCAGTTAAGTACATTTAAAAGCAAATGTCAGAGAGAGTTGTGGTAAGTTGTTACAGACTTCTTGGTGTCACATCCTTTGTGCTTAATGTTAGGTCGTCGTCACATGTTCCTAGCTATCTCTACCAGATGAATGTTATTTTCTGTCATTCTTGCCCTGTCGAGAGAGGGCAAAGTCTCAAGGCACAACTTTCACCTTGAAGTGTCCCATCCTGGATAAACAGAAACAGATCTCACTTGGTAGCTCCTTCAGGGCAAGGTTCCCACATTCTGCCCAGCTCTCATCCTTGATGGAGCCAGGCACCCAACCCAATAGGTCCTGTCTCCTCAGTCTGTCCAAGTGAGGAGACCAGTTCTCAGAGACTGAGGCCCAAGAAGGTGGCCACTGCTAGTAGGTTGCAGAGACAAGGATGCAGGAGAGGTTCACCGCTCCTCAAGGCCTGGGCCAAGGTTACTGGAGGGCCTTAGTGAGGGCTCTGGAGCACTACAGGATGTTGTCCCCAGTCTTTTCCCTGAGACCTCCAGCTCACCCAGTGGCCTAAGGCTGGGTGATCTCCCGGCCACCCAAAAGAATGCCTAAATCTGCCACTTCCCTCACTTTCCAGCTGATGACTACCACACCACCCTTACTTAATCACTTCCACAATACTCCCTTCTTGACAGTAAATGGGGGCAGGGCCCACTGTGGTGCTGAGCAGTACAATGAATGGTCACTCATTGACAGTTGGCTGCTTGTGAATGGGGCCATCTGAGGCACCAAGCAAGGCTAAGCTACACCTGTTGCCTAGGAACAGGATGGGTTGAAATGAAGCACATCAATGCCTAACTGCATAGGGCTGTGCTCACTCTGCTCTGTTACATTGTGAATAGAAAAAGAATCACTGTGAGGTTAAGGTTTGTCAAAGTAATTCTCAAGGTGGGCTGGCTTTGACATTCTTGTTGGCTTTGAAATATTAGCTATAATATATGTGGCACATGATATCATGTGGGAGCTGTTGGAGGGGCATATAGATAAGCACTGCTGACTGGCATGCCTTGGAATACAATGCAAAGAATGATGTACAAAAGATAAACAAGCATGTGAAATCAAAATCTGCAGTGGGTAAGGAGTCAGTCAAAAATATTAAAGCACACTGGACCCAACGTATCCTTATGGAACAGAGCAGCATGAGCACAGCCATTAGCAGGTAGCCATTGCTTTGCCGTATTACTCCACATCCTGTTACTAAGCAACAGGTCTTGCCCAGCAATTGGACAGTGCATCACTCGGCCCTGCCAATAAGCAACCAACTATCAGAGATATACCTACTGGCACTTCTCCTGCTCAGCTATTGGTCAGCTCCACATTGGGCCCTACCTGATGATAACTGTCAATGAGGGAACACTGGGGAAGTGATTCAGTCATGAGACAGTGGTGCATTGGTCATCTGACTCTTACCTTTGGGCACCTTATTTTTTTTTTTTAATCGGGAATTTATTTAGGGTAGATGGGCAAGTTGAGTTTCCCTATTCAATATGAGAGTTGAAGTGTCCCCAACAATATTAGTGGAGGAGACATTTATGACTTTCTTGGCTCTGATGTGTAATTTTATGGAGACGGTGTATAGACCTTGGGGCAACAGACTGAGGATTCACCAAGTCCTGGGGTCTCTAAAGCTCCTTGGAGTAGTAAAAACATCCAACCTGTTCCTAATTACCTTTTTCCATGTTAAGTGCTTGCTCTTAAGTTCCTTAAGCCCCTCAAGAACCCCCACTAGGAAGAGGGTGGTCGAAAGTTGAAATGACTAGATGACACTGAGAAACAGATTTGGAGTGAAAGGTGTTTGGTAGAGGTTCATACAGGGATGGAGGAGGCGAGAGTGTTGAAGGGGGACATATAAGTCAAAGAATAAAGGGCACTGAAGGAAAGTCTGAGGGTCATGACAAGAAACACCATGTCCCTGAATCACCACTCGCCAGAATCAGACACACAGAGGTGTCAGGGGTGAAAAAGTTGTATCATGGCCTCCCTTGCACCCACTAACCCATGTTGATGGGCGCAGTGGTACATTGTGATGTCTAAGACCCCAAAGCCACCATTGGCTGGGGGAGTGCCTAGCTGACCAATCAGATTGAAGGGTGTGGCTCCTCATTGTCCTGAGAAGGTATATATAGGGAGGTCAGAGGTAGAGATTCTGGGTTAGGCCACTTCATGCTATCATCATGACTAAGGTAACCAGCAAGCCACGGCAGCCATGAAGATTTGCCATGTGGTTTGCTTCAAGGGTGAAAGGACAAAAGAAGGCCCTTTATCAACGGAGATACAGAGGCAGTGTGAAGGTAAGATGATTCCATCTACGTTCCCCACATTCTCCATTGATTTTGCTGCCCAAGACCTCTACACTGCCCTTGCCTGCCACAAAAGCCTTCATCAGCCCACATCCCTTTTCATGAAATCTCCCTTCCAATTCAGTTGGTATACTCTTTCCTCAAAACTAATACCCTTCTCTTGTCTTTCAAGGCACGGAATATGACCATGAGGATCAGAAGACCTCTACAAGGAACCTTGAGAAAGAAAATCCGATTATACGCCACTCAGTCGAAGAAGGTGAAGAAAACAAGAAAACCAAACTGTTTTTTTCTGTTCCTGTGCACGTAAGAAACTGAATCAAAGCCAAAAAGGGTACCAAACTATGAGGCAGAGTCAAAGAAGGAGGCAGAATCAAAAGAGAAAATAAACTCAGCCACCCCAGAATGAGAGACCCTGGAGAAGTACAAGCTGGGCAGCCAGTAACTGAATAGAAAAGGTCAGATAGTTTAGAATTGTGTCTCCAGAGGTCTGCTTTCTTAGAAATGGCCAACCAGGAAAAGACTGTCTCTCACACTAACATAGTAAACTGAAGGCTGTGATTAAAATAAACATCAAATGGTAAAAAGATGATATTTGTGTATGTGTGAATTTTCTGATGGGAAGGCAGGGAAGGAAGAAAAGAGGTGTGCACCTGAGTGGGGAGGGATGTAGGGTCCCGAGAGATTAGGGAAGAGAGTTAGCCAGAGAGTAGAGGTCTGGACTGAGTCAGGAGTCTGCACTGAAGATGGATACCCCGGTTAACAATTGATCCCAGCAGCAAGGAGTAGTAGTGTGGTCTTACTGCCATTGTTTGCGGTGTGGAATGATATTAGGGTCTAGATTGCTAGATCCCAGATGGGAAGAGGGCTTCACATGGGGATGGTGAATGTCATACTACCCTGAGAGATGCAGGCAGAAATCACATCCTGGCCACTTATGTCATAACAGGCTTTGTTGCATCACTCGCCTATGCTGTCAGCTAAAGGTGCTCAGGAGGCACAAAATGCTAATACAACTAAAACCCACAATTAGCACTCCCAGAGATTAAAATAATGTTTGGAGGGAACAGACCAAATATCAAATAGGCCACTGTTATCTTAAGAAATTTGTGGGAGCAGTGTGTTCCCAAGGGCAGGGCGGTGGAGGTGGCCCAATCCTGGTGCAGATGACTAACAGGATCACGACACACAGATAATGTTTTTGGGTGGGGGCCACCATGCAGTTTGTGGGCTCTTAGTTCCCTGACCAGGGATTGAACCAGTTCCCCCTCTAGTGAAAGCGTGGAGTCCTAACCACTGAAGAGCCAGAGAAGACAGGACAGAGACTTTTGATACAAGTATTAATATAAGACTGTGTAAAACTGGTCTTATATTTATCACCATCCCCTAGTATTTCTAAATAACTACAGTCGTAAAATATTCTTCGCAATAAACTCTTTGTTAGTCCAAGTTCTACAAGTTTTGTGGTTTAAAAATAAGAGTATAGGAGGAGCCAAGATGGTGGAGGAGTAGGACGGGGAGAACACTTTCTCCCCCACAAATTCATCAAAAGAACATTTAAACGTCGAGTAAATTCCACAAAACAACTTCTGAATGCCGGCAGAGGACATCAGGCACCCAGAAAAGCAGCCCAACTCTTCTAAAGGAGGTAGGAAAAAATATAAAAGACAAAAAAAGAGACAAAAGAGGGAGGGACGGAGTTCCGTCCCGGGAAGGGAGTCTTAAAAAGAGAGAAGTTTCCAAACACCAGGAAACCCTCTCACTGCCGAATCTGTGCTGAGCTTTGGAAGCACAGAGGGCAACATAAAAGGGAGGGGGAAAAAAAATAAACAATTAAAAATCGCGGATTGTGAGCCCTACGGTAACTCCCCCAGCGGAGAAGCAGCGCAGACGCCTGCACACGGCATTAGCAAGCGGGGGCTGGGCAGGGAAGTGCGGCGCGGGCTGTGTCCCTTAGAGTAAGAATCGGGCCGAATGTCCTGAGCGCTATCTGAGCGAAATAATTTGGGCTAGCAAACCAGACTGTGGGATATCTACCACGCGAAAAGCCAGCCCTAACCTAAGACACCGCCAGGCCCACGCACAGAACAAAGGACTGAACAGAGATAGCCGGCTGCAGACCTTCCCCCTCCGGTGACAGGCAGCCAGAGCCGGAAGGGGGCAATCGCAGCCCCAGAGAGACACTATCTATAAAACTGTAAGCAGGCTTCTTTGCTAACTAAAACTTCTTGGGGGTCTGGACGGTCAACAGCTGCCTGAGAAGGTGCGCCGGTTTTACACCCAGATAACCGAGTGGCAGGGAGGCGATAAGTCGCAGCATTGGCGCCCGCCAAACACCTCATCACCTGAGCTGCTCGGATCTGGGAAGAGCACAAAACGACTACCCGAGTGCCTGAACCTGAGCGGCTTGGACCTGGGAGCTCAGCCCAGGGCCGGCCTCTGATTGTTCCCGGCGGAACAACCTAGAGCCCAAGCAGTGTGGGCAGAGCAGCTACACGCGCCGTGAGCGGGGGCAGGCCCAGTGTGGCTGAGGCACTGCGAGCGCACGCCAGTGTTATCTGTTTGCAGCATCCCTCCCTCCCTCCCCACAGCGCAGCTGAACAAGTGAGCCTAAATTAAAAAAAAAAAAAAATAGTGTCCTCAACCATCCCCTTTGTGTCAGGGCGGGAACCAGACACTGAAGAGACCAGCAAACAGAAGAAGCTATAACAGAGGGAAACGCCTTGGAAGCTACAGGCCATAGATTAAAACCCTGTGGTTACTACGGATTACATAGGAAGGGGCCTATAGATCTTGAGAAATATAAGTCGGACTAAGGAACTGCCAAAAATGAACTGAACCCACAATACTCACAACAAAACCAGAGAAAGACCTAGATATATTTTTACTATTTTTACGATCAATCTTTCTTTTTTTTTTTTTATTAAAAAAAAAATTTTTTTAAGTCCTCTATTGTCCTTTAATTTTCACTTTTATAACTATTACTTTGCAAAAAAAAAAAAAAAAAGACCCTATTTTTTTTTTCTTCTTCAGCAAACTTCATATATATATTTTATAATTCTTTGACCGTGGTTTTTTTTTTTTTTTCTTTTTTCTTTTTCTTCTTTTCTTTAACATTGTATTTTTGAAATTCCAAACTCTACTCTAGATTTTTAATTTTAGCCTTTTGATATATGTTATCAATTTTGTACCTATAGTTTTTTTCATAATTTCTGTGACTTTTTTTTTCCTCTGTTTCTTTCTCTTCTTCTTTTATATAACATCGTATATCTGCAATTCCAAACTCTACTCAAGATTTTTAATTTATGCTTTTTGGTATTTGATATCAATTTTATACCTGTATTTTCTTTATAATTTTTGCGACATTGTTTTTGTTGGTTAGTTTGTTTTCTCTCTTTATTTTTCTTCTTCTTCTTCTTTTTTTTTTTTTTTAACGTTGTATTTTTGAAATTCCAAACTCTACTCTAGATTTTTAATTTTTGCTTTTTGGTATTAGTTATCAATTTTGTACCTGTAGTTTCTTTATTACTTTCACGACCTTGTTTGTTTTTCTTTGTTCATTTTTTCTCTCTTTCTTTTCCTTCTTCTTTTCATTAACATCGCATTTTTGAAATTCCAAACCCTACTCTAGATTTCTAATTTTTGTTTTTATGTATTTGTTACCAATTTTATACCTTTAAGAACCCAATCTTCAGGACCCATTTTTCACTAGTGTACGAGATTACTGGCTTGACTGCTCTCTCTCCCTTTGGACTCTCCATTTTCTCCACCAGGTCACCTGTATCTCCTCCCTAACCCCTCTCTACTCTACCCAACTCTGTGAATTTCTGTGTGTTCCAGACGGTGGAGAACACTTAGGGAACTGATTACTGGCTAGATCTGTCTCCCTCCTTTTCATTTCCCCCTTTTATCCTTCTGGCCACCTCTGTCTCCTGCCTCCTTCTTCTCTTCCCTGTATAACTCCGTGAACATCTCTGAGCGGTCCAGTTGTGGAGTGCACATAAGGAAGTGACTACTGGCTAGCCCACTCTCTCCACTATTGATTCCACCTCATTTCATTTGGGTCACCTCTAACTCCCTCCTCCCTCTTCTCTTCTCCATGTAACGCTGTGAACCTCTCTGAGTGACCCTCACAGTAGAGAAACTTTTCATCTTTAACGTAGATGTTTTATCAGTGGTGCTGTATAGAAGGAGAAGTTTTGAAACTACTGTAAAATTAAGACCGATAACTGGAAGTAGGAGGCTTAAGTCCAAACCCTGACTCCAGGGAACTCCTGACTCCAAGGAACATTAATTGACAGGAGCTCATCAAACGCCTCCATACCGACACTGAAACCAAGCACCACACAAGGGCCAACAAGTTCCAGGGAAAGACATAACAAGCAAATTCTCCAGCAACAAAGGAACACAGCCCTGAGCTTCAAGATACAGGCTGCCCAAAGTCACCACAAAACCATAGACATCTCATAACTCATTACTGGACATCTCATTACACTCCAGAGAGAAGAAATACATCTCCATCCACCAGAACATCGACACAAGCTTCCCTAACCAGGAAACCTTGACAAGCCACCTGTACAAACCCACACACAGTGAGGAAACGCCACAATAAAGAGAACTCCACAAACTGCCAGAATACAGAAAGGACACCCCAAACTCAGCAATTTAAACAAGATGAAGAGACAGAGGAATACCCAGCAGATAAAGGAACAGGATAAATGCCCACCAAACCAAACAAAAGAGGAAGAGATAGGGAATCTACCTGATAAAGAATTCCGAATAATGATAGTGAAATTGATCCAAAATCTTGAAATTAAAATGGAATCACAGATAAATAGCCTGGAGGCAAGGATTGAGAAGATGCAAGAAAGGTTTAACAAGGACTTAGAAGAAATAAAAAAGAGTCAATATATAATGAATAATGCAATAAGTGAAATTAAAAACACTCTGGAAGCAACAAATAGTAGAATAACAGAGGCAGAAGATAGGATTAGTGAATTAGAAGATAGAATGGTAGAAATAAATGAATCAGAGAGGATAAAAGAAAAACGAATTAAAAGAAATGAGGACAATCTCAGAGACCTCCAGGACAATATTAAACGCTACAACATTCGAATCATAGGGATCCCAGAAGAAGAAGACAAAAAGAAAGACCATGAGAAAATACTTGAGGAGATAATAGTTGAAAACTTCCCTAAAATGGGGAAGGAAACAATCACCCAAGTCCAAGAAACCCAGAGAGTCCCAAACAGGATAAACCCAAGGCGAAACACCCCAAGACACATAGTAATCAAATTAACAAAGATCAAACACAAAGAACAAATATTAAAAGCAGCAAGGGAAAAACAACAAATAACACACAAGGGAATTCCCATAAGGATAACAGCTGATCTTTCAATAGAAACTCTTCAAGCCAGGAGGGAATGGCAAGACAGACTTAAAATGATGAAAGAAAATAACCTACAGCCCAGATTATTGTACCCAGCAAGGATCTCATTCAAGTATGAAGGAGAAATCAAAAGCTTTTCAGACAAGCAAAAGCTGAGAGAATTCTGCACCACCAAACCAGCTCTCCAACAAATACTAAAGGATATTCTCTAGACAGGAAACACAAAAATTGTGTATAAATTCGAACCCAAAACAATAAAGTAAATGGCAACGGGGTCATACTTATCAGTAATTACCTTAAACGTAAATGGGTTGAATGCCCCAACCAAAAGACAAAGACTGGCTGAATGGATACAAAAACAAGACCCCTGCATATGTTGTCTACAAGAGACCCACCTCAAAACAGGGGACACATACAGACTGAAAGTGAAGGGCTGGAAAAAGATTTTCCATGCAAATAGGGACCAAAAGAAAGCAGGAGTAGCAATACTCATATCAGATAAAATAGACTTTAAAACAAAGACTGTGAAAAGAGACAAAGATGGTCACTACATAATGATCAAAGGATCAATCCAAGAAGAAGATATAACAATTATAAATATATATGCACCCAACACGGGAGCACCGCAGTATGTAAGACAAATGCTAACAAGTATGAAAGGAGAAATTAACAATAACACAATAATAGTCGGAGACTTTAATACCCCACTCACACCTATGGATAGATCAACTAAACAGAAAATTAACAAGGAAACACAAACTTTAAACGATACAATAGACCAGTTAGACCTAATTGATATCTATAGGACATTTCATCCCAAAACAATGAATTTCACCTTCTTCTCAAGCGCACATGGAACCTTCTACAGGATAGATCACATCCTGGGCCATAAAGCTAGCCTTGGTAAATTCAAAAAAATAGAAATCATTCCAAGCATCTTTTCTGACCACAATGCAGTAAGATTAGATCTCAATTACAGGAGAAAAACTATTAAAAAATCCAACATATGGAGGCTGAACAACACGCTGCTGAATAACCAACAAATCACAGAAGAAATCAAAAAAGAAATCAAAATTTGCATAGAAACGAATGAAAATGAAAACACAACAACCCAAAACTTGTGGGACACGGTAAAAGCAGTCCTAAGGGGAAAGTTCATAGCAATACAGGCACACCTCAAGAAACAAGAAAAAAGTCAAATAAATAACCTAACTCTACACCTAAAGCAACTAGAAAAGGCAGAAATGAAGAACCCCAGGGTTAGTAGAAGGAAAGAAATCTTAAAAATTAGAGCAGAAATAAATGCAAAAGAAACAAAAGAGACCATAGCAAAAATCAACAAAACCAAAAGCTGGTTCTTTGAAAGGATAAATAAAATTGACAAAGTATTAGCCAGACTCATCAAGAAACAAAGGGAGAAAAATCAAATCAATAAAAGTAGAAATGAAAATGGAGAGATCACAACAGACAACACAGAAATACAAAGGATCATAAGAGACTACTATCAACAATTATATGCCAATAAAATGGACAACGAGGAAGAAATGGACAAATACTTAGAAAAGTACAACTTTCCAAAACTCGACCAGGAAGAAATAGAAAATCTTAACAGACCCATCACAAGCACAGAAATTGAAACTGTAATAAAAAATCTTCCAGCAAACAAAAGCCCAGGTCCAGACGGCTTCACAGCTGAATTCTACCAAAAATTTAGAGAAGAGCTAACACCTATCCTGCTCAAACTCTTCCAGAAAATTGCAGAGGATGGTAAACTTCCAAACTCATTCTATGAGGCCACCATCACCCTAATACCAAAACCTGACAAAGATCCCACAAAAAAAGAAAACTACAGGCCAATATCACTGATGAACATAGATGCAAAAATCCTTAACAAAATTCTAGCAATCAGAATCCAACAACACATTAAAAAGATCATACAGCAGGACCAAGTGGGCTTTATCCCAGTGATGCAAGGATTCTTCAATATCCGCAAATCAATCAATGTAATACACCACATTAACAAATTGAAAAATAAAAACCATATGATTATCTCAATAGATGCAGAGAAAGCCTTTGACAAAATTCAACATCCATTTATGATAAAAACTCTCCAGAAAGCAGGAATAGAAGGAAAATACCTCAACATAATCAAAGCTATATATGACAAACCCACAGCAAACATTATCCTCAATGGTGAAAAATTGAAAGCATTTCCTCTCAAGTCAGGAACAAGACAAGGGTGCCCACTTTCACCATTACTATTCAACATAGTTTTGGAAGTTTTGGCCACAGCAATCAGAACAGAAAAAGAAATAAAAGGAATCAAAATTGGAAAAGAAGAAGTAAAGCTCTCACTGTTTGCAGATGACATGATCCTCTACATAGAAAACCCTAAAGACTCCACCAGAAAATTACTAGAACTAATCAATGACTATAGTAAAGTTGCAGGATATAAAATCAACACACAGAACTCCCTTGCATTCCTATACACTAATAATGAAAAAACAGAAAGAGAAATTAAGGAAACAATTCCATTCACCATTGCAACGGAAAGAATAAAATACTTAGGAATATATCTACCTAAAGAATCTAAAGACCTATATATAGAAAACTATAAAACACTGGTGAAAGAAATCAAAGAGGACACTAACAGATGGAGAAATATACCATGTTCATGGATTGGAAGAATCAATGTAGTGAAAATGAGTATACTACCCAAAGCAATCTATAGATTCAATGCAATCCCTATCAAGCTACCAACAGCATTCTTCACAGAGCTAGAACAAATAATTTCACAATTTGTATGGAAAAACAAAAAACCTCGAATAGCCAAAGCGATCTTGAGAAAGAAGAATGGAACTGGAGGAATCAACCTACCTGACTTCAGGCTCTACTACAAAGCCACAGTTATCAAGACAGTATGGTACTGGCACAAAGACAGAAATATAGATCAATGGAACAAAATAGAAAGCCCAGAGATAAATCCACGCACATATGGACACCTTATCTTCGACAAAGGAGGCAAGAATATACAATGGATTAAAGACAATCTCTTTAACAAGTGGTGCTGGGAACTCTGGTCAACCACTTGTAAAAGAATGAAACTAGAACACTTTCTAACACCATACACAAAAATAAACTCAAAATGGATTAAAGATCTAAACATAAGACCAGAAACTATAAAACTCCTAGAGGAGAACATAGGCAAAACACTCTCTGACATACATCACAGCAGGATCCTCTATGACCCACCACCCAGAATATTGGAAATAAAAGCAAAAATAAACAAATGGGACCTAATTAACCTTAAAAGCTTCTGCACATCAAAGGAAACTATTAGCAAGGTGAAAAGACAGCCTTCAGAATGGGAGAAGATAATAGCAAATGAAGCAACTGACAAACAACTAATCTCGAGAATATACAAGCAAATCCTACAGCTCAACTCCAGAAAAATAAATGACCCAATCAAAAAATGGGCCAAAGAACTAAATAGACAGTTCTCCAAAGAAGACATACAGATGGCTAACAAACACATGAAAAGATGCTCAACATCACTCATTATCAGAGAAATGCAAATCAAAACCACTATGAGGTACCATTTCACACCAGTCAGAATGGCTGCGATCCAAAAGTCTACAAGTAATAAATGCTGGAGAGGGTGTGGAGAAAAGGGAACCCTCTTACACTGTTGGTGGGAATGCAAACTAGTACAGCCACTATGGAGAACAGTGTGGAGATTCCTTAAAAAACTGGAAATAGACATGCCTTATGATCCAGCAATCCCACTGCTGGGCATACACACTGAGAAAACCAGAAGGGAAAGAGACACGAGTACCCCAATGTTCATCGCAGCACTGTTTATAATAGCCAGGACATGGAAGCAACCTAGATGTCCATCAGCAGATGAATGGATAAGAAAGCTGTGGTACATATACACAATGGAGTATTATTCAGCCATTAAAAAGAATACATTTGAATCAGTTCTAATGAGGTGGATGAAACTGGAGCCTATTATACAGAGTGAAGTAAGCCAGAAAGAAAAACACCAATACAGTATACTAACGCATATATATGGAATTTAGAAAGATGGTAACAATAACCCTGTGTACGAGACAGCAAAAGAGACACTGATGTATAGAACAGTCTTATGGACTCTGTGGGAGAGGGAGAGGGTGGGAAGATTTGGGAGAATGGCATTGAAACATGTAAAATATCATGTATGAAATGAGTTGCCAGTCCAGGTTCGATGCACGATACTGGATGCTTGGGGCTGGTGCACTGGGACGACCCAGAGGGATGGAATGGGGAGGGAGGAGGGAGGAGGGTTCAGGATGGGGAACACATGTATACCTGTGGTGGATTCATTTTGATATTTGGCAAATCTAATACAGTTATGTTAAGTTTAAAAATAAAATAAAATTAAAAAAAATAAAAATAAAAATAAGAGTATAGAATATTTAATTTGGTGTTAACATTCATTTTGAAATGTTTAAATAGGTTCAAGGAGTAGCCAATCAAATATGTAGACATATAAGGCAGAGTCTCTACCAGAGCAATCCAATGTGCCTTCAGAAAACATTTTAGAAACAATTAAAACCCAGTTTCAACATCAGCATCAAAAAAGTTGAGTTCAGATTTTAAGTCAATGATATGGTATCTTTTATCGGACTGCACCTCTCTAGTTAAATCTTTCTGGCACTTTAACTCCAGAGAGACACAGTTGATGATTCAAAGTCAGTCACTGAATGTGATTTAAAATCATTAAGAGTGAAGGAGACCCTGGGTTTGTTGTCCTTTCAAAGGAAGTGGGAGAACTATCAACCCCGCCAGCTGAAAATAGACAGTTAAAGCAGCTACCAGGATGGTATGGACAGAGAGACCTTATGTATAGATATAGGTGGGTGCTGTGATTCCAGACCTGTATATATAATCACCATTTAACACTATCACACTTTAATGCCCATTGTAGGACTTACTGAAATACTTGCTGTTAATGGAAGGCAACAGATTGCTAGGCCTGAAGAGCTGAAAATGAAAGTTGCTCAGTCGTGTCTGACTATTGCTGACCCCATGGACTATACAGTACATGGAATTCTCCAGGCCAGAATACTGGAGTGGGTAGCCTTTCCTTACTCCAGGGCATCTTCCCAACCCAGGGATCAAACCCAGGTCTCCCACATTGAAGGCAGATTCTTCACCAGCTGAACCACAAGGGAAGCCAAAGAATGCTAGAGTGGGAAGCTTATCCCTTCTTCAGCAGAGCTTCCCTACCCAGGAATTGAACTGTTGTTTCCAGCTTTGCAGGCAGAATCTTTCTCAACTGAGCTATCAGGAAAGTCCTTAGGTGGACCAGAAGTGAATGTTAGAGGGCCTGATTTCTGTAAAGCAGCGCTGGTATATATTTTAATATCCATAGATATACTGCCACCTTGCAGAGAGAATTGGGGATACATAGATTATAAAAGGGATCCAAAGACACTTCGGGTTAAAAGAGAAAAACATAAATAAAAAGTCATGAGTTGAGAAAGGGCATATCCAAGTAGATCAACAACAATTAATCAATATCAGCCGCTTGTAGCTCTCCTGGAAATGGACTGTATATTGTGATACAGACATGTCAAGTCCTATTGCAAAAGCTGTGTTGTATGGGTGGGGGGGGGGGTGGTTTGCTCATTAGCACTCACAAAGAGTAGGAGAAACTCTTTATACTTCCACTTATACAGTTTCCCTGTGAATAGATTCCAACTGACCTCTCTAGCTGTGTCCATGACAACCTCTATTGACTGATACAATGATTTCCCTAAGACCTTCTACTTTCCTCTATGCCTGTGTCCATCCTATCTTCTGTGACTCAAAAACTAGCAACCATCTGAGGCCAGCCTAATGGTCATCTCCCAAGGAAATGTTCTTCATCATTCTTTTGAGAATTAATATTTTCACGATCTCTAATCACTTGCAGTTCATTACATGCAGCCTGAATGATAGATTTTTAAGTATGTATCTTATCCGAAATGCATGCCAGAGAGGTAAATGGATTAGAAATCCACAGTGTGGTGATAGAAAATATTATCAGAAGTTGCATTATCTAAGACTGTAAGGGAGGGAATCACTCTCTTCTGTCAAGTATGTCCAAGAATCTGTTTGAAAATATAGTAAAAACCATAAACTAGACAGTGGATCAGAAAGTAAAGGAACTTAAATGAGAAGCTTATTTTATCAGTAGGCAAGGGGAACTCTATGTCTTTGTATTAAGAACATCCATTTGCATGACACCAAATGCAAAAGCCAAAGCAGTGCCCATGGACTCATGATGAGTGCACAATCCTCCTGGCCCAGAGGCTTCTCTTGATTGGCAGAGGTCAAGAGCAATTCTATGTGCCTAGGGTCAGAATGCATCTGCCCAGGATCACATCCACGTATCAGCGGGAATCAAGTGGGAGTCCCTAAACTTTACATGCTCCTGGCCAGGTCCCTCAATTAAGTGACTTTCCAATAGGCTTGTCACTCATTTCTGCCTTGAGATGATCATGATTAAATTTCACCTCACCATCTCTTCAATTAACCTCCGTGGGCAACTAGAAATCTGAATGCAAAAGATTGAAATTAGACCCTTACATTATACCACATAAAAAACTAAACTCAGAGTTGATTAAAGATTTAAATGCAAGATTTGAAGCTATAAATCAACTAGAAGATAACATCCTGGAGAAGTTGTAAACATTGGTCTTAGAAGTGATTTTATGTATGTGATACCAAAAGCATAGGCAACAAAAGCAAAAATAGAAAAGTAGGACGACTTCAAATGATTAAACTGCCTCCCCCAGAGAACATCAAAAACACATCTACATAGAAGCCAAACTGATGGTTAGCAATTGGCAAGTTTGGGGGGGTATAAATTGGGAGTTGGGGAAAACATAAATATAGACACCACTATATATAAAATAGATAACCAACAAGGACCTACTACAAAACCACAGGCAAGTCTGATAGAAATTCTGTAACAACATAAATGGAAAAAGAATTTGTAAAGGTATAGATATATGTATGTGTGCCTGGCAAGCTCAGTTGATTGACATGTGCTTACGCTTTGTGACCCTATAGACTGTAGCCTGCTAGGCTCCTCTGTCCATGAAATTCTCCAGGCAAGAATACTGGAATGGCTTGTCATGGCCCTCTGAGCATACTTTCCCAACTCAGGGATTGAACCCAAATCTCCTTCATTGCTGGGTGATTCTTTAACAACTGAGCCAAGTGGGAAGCCCAAATACATGTATATGTAAAGCTGAATCCCTTTGCTGGACACCTGAAACACAACATGGTAAATCAAATATACTCGAATGAAAAAAAAAATAAAAAGAATCCATCAACATGTAGAACAATTAGCTCAAAAAACTAATTGGAAAATGCAGAAAGATTCCGAAACATACTCTCAAAGAAAGATCCAAAGGGAACAGGGTATGAAGGGAAAAGGATGATTCAAGTCCTGAAGTGTGTTCAGGGGAGAGGACTCAGAATATAAGGGAAATTACACGGTTGGATATATGCCCTGTGTGTGAGTGGTTTGAGCCATATATTGGACACACAAGTCCTGGGATCTGACAAGGGAAGAGAAACACCCTTAGATGGTTGCAGGGCCATGTGGACTAACAGGCAGTCTGTGGGAAGTCTGGACTCCCCCCTCCAGGAGAATGTGCTCAGGGGCTTCCTCCCAAGCCACAATGAAGAGGACAGATTGAGACCGCATTTGTGGATTCCTGTTTTCCCCACAACTGCCCACCACTACACACACCCTGCTTACTTCACGTGGCTGATCTGCACTGGAGCAGGGGCTGCCATGACGAGGCAGAGAGCTGGGATGTGGGAAATAGAGGTGCATCTGGCCCAGGGTGGGATCTGGGTGTGAGAGCCTGTGCCATGCTTATGGAGGGCACTTACATAGGCAGCGTATCAGGAGAAGTCCTGATCTCTGATGGAGGCCAGACTGCCACAGCAGATGACCCAGTATGTGCCCAGAGCCCATGAGGGCCTCACCTGCCCAATAGCAACCCTCTTCAACAGGGCAGAGATAGCAGAGGCTGGGGGATGTGATCTGCTGTGAGGGACCAAGAGGTCTCAGACCAGAAGGTATGTATAAGCAGGGCAGGAGACGCTACTGATGGTGATGGCACAGATGGCACGTTGGAGGTAGCCTGGATCTCTGTAAGCAGCCAGCCTGGAGATTTGCTCCTTTTGTTATTTTTCTAACTAGAACATGCTCCTCTTGTCCCTCTGTGTCAAGGGTTGCAGTGCTGGGAGAGGGGAGCGTGCATACTTGAGGGAACACAGCCAGATCTGGCCTGACATTCAGGGCTTCTGCTCCAGAAACTTGGGATCCCACCCTGCCCCCAATAGGACAGTGAAAGCCACTGAGGAAAAGTAGTCTCTGTGTAACATCTGGCTTCAGACCTGGCACCAAAGACATAGGTGCTGGCACACCCTTAGGAAAGATGTGATTTGTGGTCCATCAAATCCAGCCCCACCCCCACCCCACCCCCGCTATCTATGGTACAGACTGTACAGTGATGCTCCCTCACAAGATCACCCCTTCAGTAATAGGTAATTGATACACTTAAATTCAGAGAGGCAGAGACAAATGGGAAGATAGAAGGACGGGTCTCCAGTGAAAGCCTGAGAGGAAGTCAGTTCAGTCTGTCAGTCGTGTCTGATTCTTTGTGACACCATGAACCGCAGCACACCAGGCCTCCCTGTCCATCACCAACTCGCGGAGTCCACCCAAACCCATGTCCCTGAGTTGGTGATGCCATCTAACCATCTCTTCCTCTGTCGTCCCCTTCTCCTCCTGCCCTCAATATTTCCCAGCATCAGGGTCTTTACCAATGAGTCAGCTCTTTGCATCAGGTGGCCAAATATTGGAGTTTCATTTTCAACATCAGTCTTTCCAATGAACACTCAGGACTGATATCCTTTAGGATGGACCTGTTGGATCTCCTTGCAGTCCGAGGGACTCTCAAGAGTCTTCCCCAACACCACAGTTCAAAAGCATCAATTCCTTGGCGCTCAGCTTTTTTATAGTCCAACTCTCAATCCATACCTGACCACCGGAAAAACCATAGCCTTGACTAGACAGACCTTTGTTGCCAAAGTATTGTCTCAGCTTTTTATTTTTTATTTTTAATATAAATTTATTTATTTTGATGGGAAGGTAATTACTTTACAGTATTGTGTTGGTTTTGCCATATATCAACCTGAATCTACCACAGGTGTATGCGTGTTCTCCATCCTGAACCCCCTCCTACCTCCATCCCCGTACCATCCCTCTGGGTCATCCCAGTGCACCAGCCCCAAGCATCCTGTATCATGCATCGAACCTGGACTGGCGATTCATTTCATATGATATTATACATGTTTCAATGCCATTCGCCCAAATCACCCCACCCTCTCCCTCTCCCACAGAGACTCTGCTTTTTAAAATGCTGTCTAGGTTAGTCATAACTCTCCTTCCAAGGAGTAAGCTTCCTTTAATTTCATGGCTGAAGTCACCATTTACAGTGATTTTGGAGCCCAGAAATATAAACTCAGCCACAGTTTCCATTGTTTCCCCATCTATTTCCCTTGAAGTGATGGGACCAGATGCCATGATCTTCGCTTTCTGAATGTTGAGCTTTAAGCCAACTTTTTCACTCTCTCCTTTCACTTTCATCAAGAGGCTCTTTAGTTCTTCTTCACTTTCTGCCATAAGGGTGGTGTCATCTGCATATGTGAGGTTATTGTTATTTCTCCCACCAATCTTGATTCCAGCTTGTGCTTCCTCCAGCCCAGCGTTTCTCATGATGTACTCTGCATATAAGTTAAATAAGCAGGGTGACAATGTACAGCCTTGATGTACTCCTTTTCCTACTTGGAACCAGTCTGTTGTTCCATGTTCAGTTCTAACTGTTGCTTCCTGACCTGCATAGAGGGTTCTCAAGAGGCAGGTCAGGTGGTCTGGTATTCCCATCTTTTTCAGAATTTTCCACAGTTTACTGTGATCCATACAGTCAAAGGCTTTGGCATAGTCAGTAAAGCAGAAATAGATGTTTTTATGGAACTCTCTTGCTTTTTCGATGATCCAGCAGATGTTGGCAATTTGGTCTCTGATTCCTCTGCCTTTTCTATAACCACCTGAACATCTGGAAGTTCATGATTCACATATTGCTGAAGCCTGGTTTGCAGAATTTTAAGAATTACTTTACTGGCTTGTGAGATGAGTGCAATTGTGCAGTAGTTTGAGCATTCTTTCGCATTGCCTTTCTTTGGGATTGGAGTGAATACTGACCTTTTCCAGTCCTGTGGCCACTGCTGAATTTTCCAAATTTGCTGGCACATTAAGTGCAGCCCTTTCACAGTATCATCTTTCAGGATTTGACATAGCTCAACTGGAATCCCATCACCTCCACTAGCTTTGTTTGCAGTGATGCTTTCTAAGGCCCACTTGACTTCACATTCCAGGATGTCTGGCTCTAAGAGAGTGATCACACCATCATGATTATCTGGGTTGTGAAGATTTTTTTTGTACAGTTCTTCTGTGTATTCTTGCCACCTCTTCTTAATATCTTCTGCTTTTGTTTTGTCCATACCATTTCTGTCCTTTATCGAGCCCATCTTTGCATCAAATGTTCCCTTGGTATGTTTAATTTTCTTGAAGAGATGTCTAGTCTTTCCCATTCCGTTGTTTTCCTCTATTTCTTTGCATTGATCACTGAGGAAGGCTTTCTTACATCTTCTTGCTATTCTTTGGAACTCTGAATTCAGATGCTTATGTCTTTCTTTTCTCCTTTGCTTTTCACTTTTCTTCTTTTCACATGTATTTGTAAGCCCTCCTTAGACAGCCCTTTGGTTTTTTGCATTTCTTTTCCATGGGGATGGTCTTGATCCCTGTCTCTTGTACGATGTCATGAACCTCCATCCATCGTTCATCAGACACTCTATCAGATCTAGTCCCTTAAATTTATTTCTCACTTCCACTGTATAATCATAAGGGATTGGATTTATGTCATAGCTGAATGGTCTAGTGGTTTTCCCTAGTTTCTTCAATTTAAATCTGAATTTGGCAACAAGGAGCTCATGATCTGAGCCACAGTCAGCTCCCAGTCTTGTTTTGCTGACTGTATAGAGCTTCTCCATCTTTGGCTGCAAACAATATAATCAATCTGATTTCGGTGTTGACCATCTGGTGATGTCCATGTGTAGAGTCTTTTCTTGTGTTGTTGGAAGAGGATGTTTGCTATGACCAGTGTGTTCTCTTTGCAAAATTCTATTAGCCTTTGAGCTGCTTCATTCCAAACTCCAGGGCCAAATTTTCCCGTTACTCCAGGTGTTTCTTGACTTCCTACTTTTGCATTCCAGTCCACTATAATGCAAAGGACATCTTTTTTGGGCGTTAGTTCTAAAAGGTCTTGTCTTCATAGAATGGTTCAACTTCAGCTTCTTCAGCCTTACTGGTTGGGGCATAGACTTGGATTACTGTGATATTGAATGGTTTGCCTTGGAAACGAACAGAGATCATTCTATCGTTTTTCAGACGGCATCCAAGTACTGCATTTTGGAGTCTTTTGTTGACCATGATAGCTACTCCATGTCTTCTAAGGGATTCCTGCCCACAGTAGTAGATATAATGGTCATCTGAGTTAAATTCACCCATTCCAGTCCATTTTACTTCACTGATTCCTAGAATGTTGACGTTCACTCCTGCCATCTCCTGTTTGACCACTTTCAATTTGCCTTGATTCATGGACCTAACATTCGAGGTTCCTATGCAATACTGCTCTGTATAGCATTGGACCTTTCTTCTGTCACCAGTCACATCCACAACTGGGTATTGTTTTTGCTTTGGTTCCATCCCTTTATTCTTTCTGGAGTTATTTCTCCACCAATCTCCAGTAGCATATTGGGCACCTACTGACCTGGGGAGTTCCACTTTCAGTATCGCATCATTTTACCTTTTCATACTGTTCTTGCAGATCTCAAAGCAAGAATACTGAAGTGGATTGCCCTTCCCTTCTCCAGTGGACCACATTCTGTCAGACCTCTCCACCATGACCCACCCAAATTGGGAGACCCCTCAGGGCATGGCTTAGTTTCATTGAGTTAGACAAGGCTGTGGTTCTAGTGTTATTAGATTGACTAGATTTCTGTAATTATCATTTCAGTGTGTCTGCCCTCTGATGCCCTCTTGCAACACCTACCTTCTAACTTGAGTTTCTCTTACCTTGGATGTGGGGTATCTCTTCACAGCTACTCAAGCAAAACACAGCCACTGCTCCTTACCTTGGATGAGGGGTATCTCCTCACTGCCACCACTCCTGACCTTGAAGATGGAGTAGATCCTCTAGGCCTTCCTGTGCCCATGCACCCACCACTCCTTGGATGTGGGGAATCAGTCCTGATTATCCACTAGAAGGACTGACGCTGAAGCTGAAACTCCAGTAATTTGTCCACCTGATGCAAAGAACTGACTCATTGGAAAAGATCCTGATGCTAAGAAGGAATGAAAGCCAGAGGAGAAGGGGATGACAGAGGATGAGATGGTTGGATGGCATCACAGATTCGATGGACTTGAGTTTCAGCAACTCTGGGAGTTGGTGATGGACAGGGAATCCTGGTGTGCTGCAGTCCATGGGGTTGCACAGAGTCGGACACAACTGAACAGATGAAATGAACTGATTGCAGTAGGGAGAATGCTTTGAACACAAGTTCTTAACATGTCTCAAAATGGAACAGAAAAAGATATTTCATTAACATGGAAGATAAGCAGGATGAGCAGCAACTGTGTGTCTGTGTGAGTTTGTGTGTGTGTGTGTGTGAGAGAGAGAGAGATGGGGAAAGACATGGTCATGAATGAACAGACAGCATGATGGAGCAGTTTGACAGGAAGTGTTTCTTTCTGTAGTGAGCTGATTCTTAGAATGAGCTGTTAAGTGAGCCAGAAATGTCTGACTCTTAGCGCTTGCTCAAGAGTGGGGAATGCTGAAGTTCAGAGGAGAGAAACTTGGCTAAAGTTTAGCCAAGCCAAGTCAGTGGGTATGTTATGGATGACTGTGAGCACTTGGCCAGTCTCTGCTGTTGTTTAAGAGAGGCCAAGTCAGCCCTTCGACAGTATGGTTGTTATCAAAATTGCAAGTCCATGTGCTTGATGCAGATAGAGGCCCATCAAAACTAAATGTTAGAGTTTGGAACAGGGAAAGGTTTATTACATTTGATACAAGGATGTGGGTGGCTCTTGCCCTAAGAACCCAAATTACTGCAAGTTTTCAGTAAGTATGTTTAAAAGCAAATGTTAGAGAGAGTTGTGGTAAGTTGTTGCTGACTTCTTGGTGGCACATCCTTTGTGCTTAAAGGTTAGGTCATGGTGAGGTAATGATGTTCCTATACATCTCTACCAGATGAATGTTATTTTCTGTCCTGACAAGAGAGGGCAAAGACTCAAGGCACAACTCTCACATTGAAATGTCCCATCCTGGTTAAGCAGAAACAGATTTCAGTTGGCAGCTCCTTCAGGGCAAGGTTCCCACAGTCTGCCCAGCTCTCATCCTTATTGGAGCCAGGCACCCAACCCAATAGGTCCTGTCTCCTCAGGCTGTCCAAATGAGGCGACCAGTTCTCACAGACTGAGACTCAGAAAGATGACCACTGCTAGAGGGTGCAGAGACAGGGATGTGGGAGAGGTTCACCGCTCCTCAAGGTCTGGGCCAAGGCTACAGGAGGGTCCCAGTGAGGGCTCTGGAGCACTACAGGATGTAGTACCCAGTCTATTTCCTGGGACCTCCAGCTCACCCACAGGCCCAAGGCAAGGTGATGTCCAGGCCCTCCAAAAGAAGGACTGAATCTGCCTCTTCTCTCACTTTCCAGCTGTTGACCACCACACCACCCTTATTTAATCACTTCCCCAATGGTCCCTCCTTGACAGTAACCTGGGGCAGAATCCACTGTGGTGCTGATCAATAGCTGAGCACAACAATGAATGGTTACTAATTGACAGTTGGCTGCTTGTGAATGGGGCCATCTGAGGCACCAAGCAAGGCTGAACTACACCTGTTGCCTAGGAACAGGGTGGGTTGAAATGAAGCACATCAATGGCTAACTGCATAGGGCTGTGCTCACTCTGCTCTGTTACACTGTAAATAGAATTAGAATCACTGAGTGGTTAAAGTTTGTCAAAGTAGTTCTCAAGGTGGGATGGCTTTGACGTTCTTGTTGGCTTTGAAATATTTGCTATAATATATGCAGCACATGCAATCATGTTACAGCTGTTGGAGGGGCATATAGATAAGCACTGCTGACTGGCATGCCTGGGAATACAATGAAAAGAATGATGTACAAAAGTTAAACAAGCATGTGAAATCAAAATCTGAGGTGGGAAAGGAGTCAATCAAAAAGATTAAAACACACTGGACCCAATGTATCCTTATAGAACAGAGCAGCTTGAACAAAGGCTCTGGCATAGTCAATAAAGCAGAAATAGATGTTTTTCTAGAACTCTCTTGCTTTTTCGATAACCCAGCAGGTGTTGGTAATTTGATCTCTGATTCCTCTGTCTTTTCTCAAACCAGCTTGAACATCTGGAAGTTCATGGTTCACATATTGCTGAAGCCTGGTTTGGAGAATTTTAAGAATTATTCTACTAGCATATGAGATGAGTGCAATTGTGCAGTAGTTTGAACCTCTGACCAAACGACTAAATAACAGATAAATAATTAACTAGGTACAGAGTCCAAAGAATTAGTAATAATAATGCTAACTGGACTAGAAAATAGAGAAGGCAATGGCAACCCACTCCATTAGTCTTGCCTGGAAATTCCCATGGATGGAGGAGCCTGGCGGGCTGCAGTCCATGGGGTCGCTAGGAATCAGACATGACTGAGTGACTGCACTTTCCCTTTTCACTTTCATGCATTGGAGAAGGAAATGGCAACCCACTCCAGTGTTCTTGCCTGGAGAATCCCAGGGACAGGGGAGCCTGGTGGTCTGCCGTCTATGGGGTCGCACAGAGTCGGACACGACTGAAACGACTTAGCAGCAGTAGCAGCAGCAGAACTAGAAAAAATAGGCAAACACCATGAAAATTCTAACAAGGAATCAGGAAATATAAAAAAGAACCAGACAGAGCTGAAGAATACATTAACAGAAATTAAAAACAAACAAGAATTAACAGCAGACCTGACAATAACACAGAGTGAATAATAATGGAAATCACCAATTCAAATAGCTAAAATAAATTCCCCCCCCCCAAAAAAAAAATGAGAAGAGTTTAAGTGACCTACAGATAACATTAAGCTTATCAGCATTCATATTATAGGTGTCTGAAAAGAACAAAAGAGAGAAAAGATGGTAAGTTGTATTTGATGAAATTATGGCTGAAAACTTCCCAAACCAGAAGATAGAACAGAAATCACACAGGGTACCAAACAAAATAAACCAAAACAAACCCACACTAAGATACAGTATAATTAAAATGGCAGGAGTTAGAAATAAAGAGAAGATTCTAAAGGCAGCAAGAAAAATCACAGAATCACATAAAAGGGAAACTCTGTAAGGCTATCTGCTAAAATTTGTATAGAAACCTTGCAGGCCAGAGTGAGTGGCATTATATATTGATATTTCAAGTGTTGAAAGAGAAATACCTACAACCTGAATATTTACCCAGTAAGATTATCATTCAGAATGGAAAGAGATAAAGTGCTTCTCAGACAAGCAAAAATTAAGAGTTCATCAATACTAAACTAACCCTGAAATAAATGTTAGAGGATCTTCTCTAAATAGAAAAGAAGAAAGAATTTGTGGGAGAGGGAGAATTCCACTAGTTAAGACACTAGCCAAGATATGAAAGCAAACCAAATGCTCATCAACAGATAAATGAAAAAAGAAGCAGTATTGTATACACAGCTACACACACACACACACACACACACACACACACACACACACACATAATGGGATATTACTCAGTCACAAAAAAGAATGAAAATTTGCTATTTGCAGCAATATGGATGGACTTGTGAGGAATTTTCCTTAGTAAAATAAGTCAAGTTAGAGAACGAGAAAGACAAATACTCTGTAATATCATCTGTATGTGGAATCTAAAAATGCAACAAACTAGTGAATGTTACAAAGAAGAAGCTGGCTTAAAACTCAACAGTCAAAAAATGAAGATCATGGCATCTGATCCCATCACTTCATGGCAAATAGATGGGGAAACAATGGAAACAGTGACAGAATTTATTTTCTTGGGCTCAAAATCACTGAATATGGTGTCTGCAGCCATGCAATTAAAAGACACATGCTCCTTGGAAGAAAAAAATAGAACAAACCTAGACAGCATATTAAAAAGCAGAGACATTACTTTGCCAACAAAGCTCCATATAGTCAAAGTTATGGTTTTTCCAGTAATCAGGTATGGATGCAAGAGTTGCAGCATAAAGAAAGCAGAGCACCAAAGAATTGATGGTTTTGAACTGTGGTGTTGAGGAAGACTCTTCAGAATCCCTTGGACAGCAAGGAGATCCCACTAGTCAATCCTAAGGGAAATCGGTCCTGAATATTCATTGGAAGGACTGAAGCTGAAGCTAAAGCTCTAGTACTTTGGCCAACTGATGCAAAGAACTGACTGATTGGAAAAGACCCTGATGCTGGAACGACTGAAGTCTGAGGAGAAAGGGACAACAGAGAATGAGATGGTTGATTGGCATCACCGACTTGATGGACATGAGTTTGAGCAATCTCTGGGAGTTGGTGATGGACAGGAAAGCCTGACGTGCTGCAGTCCATGGGGTTGCAAAGAGTCCAACACAACTGAGTGACTGAACTGAACTGATAGTGATAGGGAGAATACTTTGACCACAAGTTCTTCACATGTCTCAAAATAGAACAGAAAAACATGTTTCTTTTACATGGAAGGATAACCAGGGCAAGCAGGAACTCCGTGTGTGTGTGTGCGTGTGTGTGTGTGTGTGTGTGTGTGTGATGGGACAAGTGATGGGAATGGATGAGCAGACAGTATGATGGAGCAGTTTAACAGGAAATCTTTCCCTCTGTAGTGAGATGATTCTCAGAATGAGCTGTTAAGGGAGACAGAAATTTCTGAATCTTAGTGCTTGCCCAAGACTGGGGAAAAGCTGAAGTTCAGAAAAGAGAAGCTTGGCTAAAGATGAGTCAAGCCAAGTCAGTGGGTATTTTATGGATAACTGTGAGCATTTCGCCAGTCTCTTTGCCATTACTTTGCACACGTTACTTTACTTTTTCATTACTTTGCCAACAGTGGTTCATCTAGTCAAAGCTATGATTTTTCCAGTTGTCATGTATGGATGTGAGAGTTGGACTGTAAAGAAAGCTGAGTGCCAAAGAATTGATGCTTTTGAACTGTGGTGTTGGAGAAGACTTGAGGGTCTCTTGGACTGCAAGGAGATCCAACCAGTCCATCCTAAAGGAAATCAGTCATGAATATTCATTGGAAGGACTGATGCTGAAGCTGAAACTGCAATAATTTGGCCACCTTATGCAAAGACCTGACTCATTTGAAAAGACACTGATGGTGGGAAATACTGAAGCCAGGAGGAGAAGCAGATGACAGGGGATGAGATGGTTGGATGGCATCACCGATTCAATGGACCTGAGTTTGAGTAAGCTCTGGGAGCTGGTGATGGACAGGGAAGCCTGGCGTGCTGCAGTCCATGGTGTTGCAAAGAGTCAGAGACAACTGAGAGACTGAACTGAACTGGCCAGTCTCTGCTGTTATTTAAGAGAGGCAAAGTCTGTCCTTAGACACAATTGTTGTTACTGAAATCACAAGTCCATGTGCCTGACACAGAATGAGACCCATGAAAACTAAACAGTAGAGTTTGGAACAGGGAAAGGTTTATTACAGATGCATACACAGAGCAGGGTGGCTCATGCCCTAAGAACCCAAAGTTTCAGCAAGTCCCTTTAAAAGCAAATGTGAGAGTGGGGTGTAGTTAGTTGTTGAAGACTTCTTGGTGTCAGATCCTTTGTTCTCAAGGTCAGGTCATGGTCAGGTAATGATGTTCCTGTAAATCTCTACCAGATGAATGTTATTCTCTGTCTTAACAAGGAAGGGAAGTCTCAAGCCACAGCTTTCACCCAGCAACATCCCAGTCCTGGTTAAGAGGAATCAGATCTCAGTCAGCAGGTCTTTCAGGACCACTTCCCACATTCTGCCTAGCTATCATGTCTGACAGATCCAGGCACCCTACCCAATAGGTCCTCAGTCTCCTCAGACCATCCAAATGGGGAGATCAGTTCTCAAAGACTGAGACCCAGAAAGATGGCCACTGCTAGTAGGTTGCAGAGACTGGGATGGGGGAGAGTTCACTGCTCCTCAAGGCGTAGGCCAAGGCTAGTGGAGGGCCTTAGTGAGGGCTCTGGAACACTACAGGTTGTAGTCTTCAGTCTGTTCCCTGGGCCCTCCAGCTCACCCACTGACCCAAGGTTGGGTGATCTCCAGCCCCTCTAGAAGAATGCCTGAATCTGCCTCTTTTCTCACTCTTCATCAGATGACCACCACACCACCCTTGACTTAATCACTTCCCCAATGGTCCCTCATTGACAGTAACTGTGGGCAGGGTGCACTGTGATGCTGATCAATAGCTGAGCAGGACAACGAATGGCCACTCACTGACAATTTCTGCTTGTGGATGGGGCTCTCTGAGGCACCAAGCAATGGTTCAGCAAGACCTGTTGCCTAGTAACAGGGTGGCGAGATATGAGGCACAACAATGGCTTTCTTCTGAGGACTGTGCTCATCCTGCTCTGTTACATTGTGAATACAATAAGAATCACGTTGAGGTTAAGGTCTATCAAAGTAGTTTTCAAGGTGGGCTGGCCTTCACATTCTTGTTGGCTTTGAAATATTAGCTATAATATCTGCTGAGCATGTGGTCAAGTGACAGTTGTTGGAGAGGCTTAGAGATAATCACTGGTGACAGGTATGCTTGGGAATAAAATGAAAATAATGAAGAGCAAAAGTTAAATAAGTGTGTGAAACCATAATCTGAGGTTGGAAAGGAGTTAATCAAAAAGATTCCAGCACACTGGACGCAAAGAGTCCTTATGTAACAGAGCAGCATGAGCACATCCTTTAGAAGTGAAGTGAAGTGAAGTGAAATCACTCAGTCGAGTCTGAGTCTTGGTGACCCCATGGACTGTAGCCTACCAGGCTCCTCCATCCATGGGATTTTTCAGGCAAGAATACTGGAGTGGGTTGCCATTTCCTCTCCCAGGGATCTTCCCGACCCAGGGATTGAACCCAGGTCTCCCACATTGTAGGCAGACGCTTTACCGTCTGAGCCACCAGGGAAGTAGCCAAAGTAGCCACTGCTGTGCCTTATTACTCTGCATCCTGTTACTAGGCAACAGGTCTTTCTTAGCCATTGGTCAGTGGTTCCATGGGCCCCACCCACAAGCAACCAACTATCAATGAGGTACCTACTGGTACTTGTCCTCCTCAGCTGTTGGTCAGCACCGCAGTGGGCCCTACCTACTGATAACTGTCAATGAGGGACCATAGGGAAAGTGATTCAGTCAAGAGTCAGTCGTGTGAGGTGACTGGTGGTGAGCTGACTCTTGCCGTTGACCAACTTACAATTTATTACAATAATGAGGATACATTACTGGTAGTGGGGCAAGTTGAAGTTTCCTACTCAATATGAGAGTTAAAACATCCCCAAAAATTTTAGTGGTGGAGACTTTTGAGACTTTCTTTGCTCTGATGAGTAATCTTATGGAGACTGTGTATTGACCTTGGGGCAACAGACTGAGGATTCACCAAGTGTGCGGGTCTCTAAAGCTCATCAGAGTAGATAAAACATCCAACCTGTTCTTCATTCGTTTTTTCCACTGTGCATGCCTGTTCTTAAGTGCCTTATGCCCTTCAAGAAACCTGAACAGGCAGAGGGTGGTCTAGAGATGAAGTGACTAGAGGACTCTGAAAGGCTGAAGTGGGATGGAAAGGGTTTGGCAGAGGTTCATAGAGGGATGGAGGAGGCAGTAGTGTTTTATGGTGACACATAAATCAAAGGATAAAGGGAATTGAAGGGAAATTTGAAGGTGATGAGAAGAAGGAAGGAGGAGAAGGTGCAGGGAGATGGGAAGGGGTAGGTATTTGGTAAGTTAGTAGGCAGAGAGCCCATGTTTCTGAGGCCACTGGAATTCTAAATTGTCTTTAGCAAAAACTTTTGCCAGCTTTTAAAGAGTTTGAATTCAATTAAGGTCACAGTGGTAGAGCAGAGAAAGAAAAGGGAGCAAACAGAATAGAGTAAGGATTTACCCACAGGATTTCAGTCAGGAGGTTGATGGGCCTCCTAGGGTAAAGCAGTTGGAGATTAATTCCCTATTGAATTAAACTCCAAGAGGATAATAGGAAGACAATTAAGGGAGGAGGCTGGGCCCTGCCCAGACCACATATCTCTCATTCCTGGAGAAATCAAGAGACCTCCCTTTGCCACACACACACAGAAAAGACTCCTTGCAGGCTGAAAGGGGAACAATGTCAAGGGATGCTGTCTCTACCCAGATGCCTTTTTGGTAAAATCCACTTGGTTAAGAGATGTGTGCACACACATGAGAGGATCCTAACATATACCAAAATGGACTGTGAACCAGGCAAATCAGAATGATTGGCCCAAAGAAAACCCAGAAGATATGCCTCATAAAAGTAATTCAAACTACCATGAGGGCACAAACTCAGGAACTCTCCCTCTGTGTCTGCCTTTGTGCCTATCCATACGTACTCTTTGCTTTTCCTGTTAATAAATACTTTACTTGTCTTACTACTTTTTGTCTTTATGGGAATTCTTTTCTTCAAAGCCTAAGGGCCAGGCGCTTGTCACTGACCACTGATCTAGTGGCTAGGATCTGGTACTCTCACATCTGTAACCCGGCCTCAATCTCTAGCTGGGAACCAAAGCCCCACTTCAAGTTATTGCAGGCCCAGACTACCAGAGATCAGATTTATTAATCAAATCAGAGATAAGACCTTAAAGGAGACTGGAAAATGTCCTGCTCGATTATTCCTTTGTACAGTCCCTGTCTGAAGTGCCAAAAATATTTCCTCCCCCAATTCCCATTAGGTGAGTCAAGGAAAACTACTATAGTCTTCATACTGAAGAGTAGGGAAAGTTTCCTGCTCAAGAGTTAAGGAATGAGTCCCCACTCAAAATGCCAGAGAAAAACTTCTTTATTCAAAAGAATCAAAATAACTCCTTATTATGCTATAACAGACTTGACTTCCAGAGCACTGCTTGGATTCCCAAATTCATGAACAAGAGAGTTCAAAGGATCTGCAAGGTGCAGTTAGTTATCTGGGCAGGAATGACAGAGTCCCATATGGAAAGTCCAATCCTGATCCAACTCCTGGCTATATGAAACTCAAATTAAAAAAAAATCCAGACTTAAGTCAGAAAGACTTCAATCAAAAAGACCATTGCAATAGGGAAAGTCCACTGACCACAAAATCTGCAGGCACCTCAAAATCAAACAGAAAAGCATTTTTTAAAAAATAGAGGGGTAAGTAGGGCTAGCAGGAATTTTGCTGGAGTGTGAGGGGATTGTGGGGGTGAGAAGGCAGTGTGAGTAGGGCAGTTTAACAGGAAATGTTTGTCTTGTGGACAGCCAGCAGTGAGTTGCATCTTAGTGCTTGCTTAAGCTTGAGGGTGAGCCAAAATGTGGGGTTTGTGGAGAGAAGCCTGAATAACATTTGGTCAAACCTGTGGATGAAAACTTGTCTGCCACATCAGTAAACAAAGGATGCAGCAGCCATTAGGCCAGCAGCCAACCTCTCCCAACCCTGTGGATTCAAGAGGAAGAAAAGCATGATTCTGGCCCTAGATAGTTAAGATGCATATCAAAAGAATGATTTCAATGACTTCAATGAGCCCAGACTCTTGCATCTTCCTATACACAGAAAAGTGCTACATTTATTAACTTGAGATGTCTGGTTTTCTTTAATTAACAGTCATTTTTTGATGTTCTGGCTACCTAGATTTCATTGCACAACTCCCATATATCCTGGCTCCTCCCTTACCTCTTTGGAGCAGTCCCTTAGAGCCATCTCTGAGGATGTCTCCGGGGCTTAAATCCTCAGTTTTGTCCAGCAAATAAAACATAATTCTCAACTTTTACGTTGTGCATTTTTTAGTAGACAAACCAATGGGTAAGTTCTGAGTAATTGTGTGAGCCATTACCATTTTGAAAAATCTTTCTGAATTCCCACTTTGCCTCTCTCTTCATGTTGGTAATGAAGAGGAAAAATAAAAATTTTACATAACCTCCTGCTTGTTCTGCCTCTGTAACTCAGCTTGCTCCTTGCAAAGTCTGGATCACGTGGGTCATGTAGTCTCAGAAAGTGGGGACTTTCAGTGCTAGGAACTGGAATTTATCTCACTCACCCTTGTCCTGCTCTTTGCAATCGCCCAGCTGCTGTGAACCTACTTAATCATGCCTGTCCAGGTCAGGCATCCCCCTCCCCATCTTGACCACTGTTCCCACGCACATGAAACCCCTTAGTTTAAACCATCCTGTTAACAGGCAGTGTTGCCCACTATAGTCTGTCTATAAAAACCCTATAACCCCTTTGTTCAGGGCTCAGAGCTGGAGTGCTAACTCCTCTGGGCCTGCCAGCATAATAAATCTGAGTTCTCCAACTCTCCAAGTGTGGTGCTTGGTTTCTCGATTACTGCTTTCTGAAACAGTATTGCTCAGTGAGCTCAAGAATGATAAAAACATCAACTTTAGAAAGTCAAATCCTCAGGATAGCCAAGTTTCCAGTGTAACCATGACAGCTTGAGTCTCAGGCTTCCCTGGTCAAACTTCAATGAGATCCTAACCTTTTCAAATATCACAGACATGTTTACCCACAGCTCTTTGTGCTACTGTCTTAGAATAACTACATAATGATGATCCATAGCTTTAAATAAGCAGCTATTTCACAGCTGTTTTTCTGAGATAATCTCAGTTCCCTACACAACACAGACACTGTCACTAAAATTTCAGGGGGAATTATAATCACTTTCCAGCAAGGGAATGAGATCATGGTGTCCCCAACTTTTACTCAGGGCTCAAATGGCTGCTTTCCATACCTGTTGACTGTGACCGGTCTAGCCATTGTCCCCACAGGAAATGGCACTTGGTAAGTCACTTTTTTTTTTTTTTTTTTGGTAAGTCACTTTTTTTTCTCAGATAGTTCTCATATTCCTAAAAAGAACTGTATCTAGATACAACAGTATCGCTCGCTGGTGTGTGACACAGTTTACAATTATACAGGGGAGATTTTATTTTTTGATGGAAGCAGAGGCAGGAGCCGCCCTTGTCTACCAGCTTCAGGATGACATGGCATGCCTCCATGGACAAACAACCTCACCTGCCAATTCAGCAAACAAAGGATGTTTTGGCCAGCCAGTCAGCAGCCGCTGAAACCGTCCCTGAAGGTGCCCTGAAGGGCCCGGGGTGGGGAACACCATGATTCTGGCCCTAGATAGCTGAGATGAACATCAAAGGAATGATTTCCATGAGCCCAGGCTTTGAATCTTTCCATAGAAAGAAAAGCGCTAAATTGCTCAACCAGGGATGTTCGTTTTGTGCTTAGCAGTAACATTTTCTTCTTCCATTAGATGTTTTCTTTTTTCCCACCAAAAACTCCTATATACCCTGGCTCCTCCCTTGGAGAAGGAAATGGCAAGCCACTCCAGTACTCTTGCCTGGAAAATCCCATGGACAGAGAAGCCTGGTAGACTACAGTCCATGGGATCGCAAAGATTCGGACACAACTGAGCGACTTCACTTTCACTTTCACTTTCACTTTCACAGCCCTCTGAGAGGTTGTTTCCTGGGCTCTGGTACAGTCCAAACATAACTCACAACTTCTAGGTTGTGGTTTTTCTTCAGTCTACACCTCCTCCATATTCACCACCAGGGTCCTGTCTGAAGTCTTTCTGCACTGACTGAAAATCCTGAACGTCACAAAACTCTCACCCTTAGGATTATGCATATTGGTCTGTGACCTCCAGACCAAAGGCCTCTGCCTGGCACTGTGGGAACTACATCACCCAGAAGGGGCTGCACCTGAGCATAGTTGAACCAATGAGGAGGCAGGGGAGGGAGGTTTCCGTGCCTTACAGGGGCCACTTCAGGGCTGGGCTTCTGGCCGGGTATTCCGGGCGGTTACTTTATCTGTTCTTGGCTTGGTCCCAGGGCTTAGAGGTTCCCAAGCAGTGTCACAGCCAAGGTGGCGGAAGAGAAAGCATGGTCCTCACTGCACAGAGGCGGGTCTGAGGCTTGGCAGCGTTGCTGCCCCCGTCCTCAGTCCCAGACTGAGAACTACAAAGCCCGGTTCACTGCCCTTGTCACCTGCCTCTGCTGGCTCTGGTGGCAGCCTCTGCGCTGATGGACCTGCACAGGTGGGTGCTGCCATTCCCAGATCATCACCCAAATACTAAAGCCCCTAGATTAAAGTGCCTGCCCAGGGCACTGAAGTGCAGGCGACCATGTCCAGGACAGAGCAGTGCTCGTGATTGATGTCCCCTCCTGACAGCCAGTGAGAAAAGATGTGGGACAGCTGCAAGCAGAGGGACCAGCATGTGCAAAGGCTGAGTCCGGGGCATCTGGCAAACCTAAGATCCCTGTGCCGTCTGCAAGGAACTGAGCATGAGGGGAGGAGTCACATCTGGAACCTTCATTCCTAGGGCTTTGCAGGCCCTGGGGAGTTGTGACCAGAAAAGGGACACAATCTGGGTTACTATTTTCAAAGTTCCCCAAGGGTTGCTCAGGGAAGATAGGGAGGTGGAGGGAGCAGTGATGAAATTGGAGGCAGGGGAACCAAAGAGGAGGCTGCTGGCAGTTTGGCTGGGCCAGGCCAGAGTGATGGCAGGGAGGAGAGCCAAGCCTTCAGGGTTCCCTGCTATATCAGATACTGTGAAGGAAGAAGGAAGGGAGTGAAGGATCATCCTAAGATTGTTTTCTATTTGTTTCTTTTTCTTTCTCTTCCTTTATTTTTTCCCCTGAACTTCTGGGAGAATGGAGATGGAGAAGTTGGGTGGAGGGAGCTGGTTGTGCGTTGGAGGAAGGTCAGAGGTTGTTGACTTTTGGTTGGGGTGATTCTGAGATGTTCAAAATTGTCTGTTTCTGTGTGTGTCATATAGACATCTGGACAAGCATGTCTGCAGTTTTAGCAGGGGTCTAGGCTGGAGATATTCAGAGAACTTTAGATGTGGACCTGGGCACAGCTAGGGGATCAGATTTAGGGGAGGGAATCTTAAGGTTATTTCAAGTGGGCCTGAAGTGACAGAGGGAGGGGCTGAAGGTTAGATACCTCAGGTGAGCAGCCCCAAAACTGCCAAGAGGAGGGAGGGGCCCTCATTCCCAGTGCTGCTGGCTGTTACCTGAGGGAAGAGAGGCCCATGTGCATCAGGAGCCAGAGCTAGGGAATGGCCTATGTTCATTGCCGTGTGGACTCAGCAAGACGTTGAATCTACTCCCTGGGAACAAGAGAAGCATCAGCCAGGCCAGACCAGTGTATCAGCTCCTCCACCACAACAAGTCCCTTGGCAGGAGGAGTGATCCAGTGTTCTGATGGAAATTTCCTTGAGCAGACTGACTAAAACAGCTAGCTTCCCACTGGCCTGTTCAGACCCATTCTCCAGAATTTACTTATGAAATAATTGCTTCTTTAAGCATTTCTCTAAAGAAAAAACACACAAAAGATATTTAAAGCTTATGGATTTAACTAGTTAAATGTAGGCAAATTCTTACTAACAGTTGGAAAAGTTACCGTACCTATAAACATTTAAATAAAATCAAAAGTCTGAAATACCACATTCATTTAAATGCTTAAAAGCAAGAAAGCCATTTTCAAAGGTTCATTACCTTATTTACACCAAAAACATTCACCAAAGTGCTAATCCTGTGGAAAATAAAAGCTGATATTTAGCACTTGCCATGTATATGTTTCAAACCAGTAACAGCCCTGTAAGATGGGTACTATTTTTATACCCATTAGACAGAGGAGGACTTTGAGGCACAGTCCTCAAAGAGGACTGAGAGGTTGAGTCCTTATGCAAGTTCATGCAGCTGTAATCTGAAGCCAAGTGCCCCTTTGGATGTAAACGTACACCAGTCTCAGTCATCTCGTTTACTCTCACCGCAGCCCTGATGGCCATCAGTATTTACCCCTCCCTACTTTTTTTTTTTTCATTAGTTGTCCACATGGCTTCATCCTTCACTTTGTTCCAGGCTCACTCCAATGTCCCCTCCTTGGAGAAGCCTTCCTTGGTTCAGTTCAGTTACTCAGTCATGTTTGACTCTTTGAGACCCCATGGACTGCAGCACCACAGGCTTCCCTGTCCTTCACCATCTCCCAGAGCTTACTCAAACTCACATCCATTGAGTCGGTAATGCCATCCAACCATCTCATTCTCTGTCATCCCCTTCTCCTCCTGCCTTCAATCATTCCCAGCATCAGGGTCTTTTCAAATGAATCAGGTCTTCACATAAGGTGGCCAAAGTATTGGAGTTTCAGCTTCAGCATCTGCCCTTAAAATGAACATTTAGGACTGATATCCTTTAGGATTGACTGGTTGGATCTCCTTACAGTCCGAGGGACTCTCAAGAGTCTTCTCCAACAACACAGTTCAAAAGCATCAATTCTTCGGCACTCAGCTTTCTTTATAGTCCAACTCTCACATCCATACATGACTACTGAAAAAACCATAGCTTTGACTAGACAGATCTTTGTCGGCAAAGCAATGTCTCTGCTTTTTAACATGCTGTCTAGGTTGTTCTTTCAAGGAGCAAGTGTCTTTTAATTTCATGGCTGCAGGCACCATATGCAGTGATTTTGGAGGCCAAGAAAATAAAGGCTGTCACTGTTTCCATTGTTTCCCCATCTATTTGCCATGAAGTGATGGGACAGCATGTCATGATCTTAGTTTTCTCAATGTTGAGTTTTAAGCCAACTTCTTCATTCTCCTCTTTCACTTTCATCAAGAGGTTCTTTAGTTCTTCTTCGCTTTCTGCCAAAAGGGTGGTGTCATCTGCATATCTGAGGTTATTGATATTTCTTCTGGCAGTCTTGATTCCAGTTTGTGCTTCACCCAGCCCTACATTTCTCATGATTACCCTGGTTACCCTGCAGAAAATTGCCCCCCAGTCTTTCCTGCCTTATTCTTATTCTGTTGTCATCAGGATTCTCTTGGTGATTTGCTGAGTTCCTATGGGTGATCTGTCTCTGACTCTGGAGTGTGAGCTCCTATTCAGGAAGAGCATGGTCTGAACCAGGTGCTCAGTCAGTAATTGATGCTGTGTCCTGGGGAACCACCTCTGACCACGCCTCCTTCTCTTCTCCCCTTGCCCTCTGCCTCCCAGGCATATAGAGCTGAATGTGCCAAGCTCTTCCCCTCATCCCAGCCTTTGCCATTGGAGTTCTCTTCACCTGGGACACCATCACCAGATCTCACACTGGAACCCTCTCACATTCTTCCAGGCTCTGTTCAAATGTCACCTCTTTGAAGAGAGTTCTAGCTAAAATAGCCCCTGTTCCACCTGCCCTCATTTTGGAATTTTGTGTGTGTGTGACTGTGTGTGTGTGTGCAGGGAATTTGGCATGACAAAAGCAAAAATGCAGGTTTAGTTGTGCTTGTTCAGGTTACTGAGGGAGTAAATAGGGAAAATATTAATAACAAAAAAAAAAAAAAAACCTTAAAGTTGGCCTTCATTGTGCTTAACCACAATCACAGAAAACTAACTAATCTGATCACATGGACCATAAGCTTGTCTAACTCAATGAAACTATGAGCCATGTGGTGAAGGGCCACCCAAGATGAACGGGTCATGGAGGAGAGTTCTGACAAAACATGATCCACTGGAGAAGGGAATGGCAAACTACTTCAGTATTCTTGCCTTGAGAACCCCATCAACAGTATGAAAAGGCAAAAAGATAGGATACTGAAAGATGAGCTCCCCAGGTCAGTAGGTGCCCAATATGCTACTGGAAATCAGTGGAGAAATAACCCCAGAAATAATGAAGAGATGGAGCCAAAGGAAAAATAACACCCAGTTGTGGATGTGACTGGTGATAGAAGCAAAATCCGATGATGTAAAGAACAATATTGCATAGGAACCTGGAATGTTAGGTGCATGAATCAAGGCAAATAGAAAGTGGTCAAACAGATGGCAAGACTGAACACCGACATTTTAGGAATCCATGAACTAAAATGGATTGGAATGGGTGAATTTACCTCAGATGACCATTATATCTACTATTGTGGGCAAGAATCCCTTAGAAGAAATGGAGTAGCCATCATAGTCAACAAAAGCGTCTGAAATGCAGTACTTGGATGCAATCTCAAAAATGACAGAATGATCTCGGTTCGTTTCCAAGGCAAACCATTCAGTATCACAGTAATCCAAGTCAATATGCCATGACTGGTATGCTGAAAAAGTTGAAGTTGAATGGTTCTATAAAGACCTACGGGACCTTCTAGAACTAATACCCAAAAAAGATGTCCTTTTCATTATAGGGGAAGGAATGCAAAGGTAGGAAGTCAAGAAATACCTGGAATAATGGGCAAATTTGGCCTTGGAGTACAGGATGAAGCAGGGCAAAGGCTAGTAGAGTTTTGCCAAGAGAATATACTGGTCATAGCAAACACCCTCTTCCAACAACACAAGAGAAGACTCTACATATGGACATCACCAGATATCAATACCAGAATCAGACTGATTACATTCTTTGCAGTAAAGATGGAGAAGCTCTATATAGTCAGCAAAAACAAGACTGGGAGCTGACTGTGGCTCAAATCATGAATTCCTGATAGCCATATTAAGACTTAAATTGAAGAAAGTAGGGAAAACCACTAGACCATTCAGATGTGACCTAAATCAAATTCCTTACGATTATACAGTGGAAGTGACAAATAGATTCAAGGGATTAGATCTGATAGATAGAGTGCCCGAAGAACTATGGACTGAGATTCATGACATTGTACAGGAGACAGGGATCAAGACCATCCCAAGAAAAAAAAATGCAAAAAGGCAAAATGATTGTCTGGGAGGGCTTACAAATAGCTATGAAAAGAAGAGAAGTGAAAGGCAAAGGAGAAAAGGAAAGATACATCTATTTGAATGCAGAGTTCCAAAGAACAGCAAGGAGAGTTAAGAAAGCATTCTTCAGTGATCAGTGCAAATAAATAGACAAAAACAATAAAATGTGAACAACTAGAGATCTCTTCAACAAAATTACAGATTGCCAGGGAACTTTTCATGCAAAGATGGGCACAATAAGGGACAGAAATAGAATGGACCTAACAGAAGCAGAAGATATTAAGAAGAGGTGCAAGAATACACAGAAGAACTAAACAAAAAAAAAAGATATTCACAAACCAGATAATCACGATGGTGTGATCACTCAGCTAGAGCCAGACATTCTGGAATGTGAAGTCTAGTGGGCCTTAGGAAGCATCACTACAAGCAAAGCTAGTGGAGTTGATGGAATCCCAGTCGAGCTATTTTAAATCCTAAAGGATGATGCTGTGAAAGTGCTACACTCAATATGCTAGCAAATTTGGAAAACTCAGCAGTGGCCATAGGACTGGAAAATGTCAGTTTTCATTTCAATCCCTAAGGAAGACAATGCCAAAGAATGCTCAAACTACCACACAATTGTGCTCGTCTCATGCGATAGTGATGCTCAAAATTCTCCAAGCCAGGCTTCAATGGTACATGAACCATGAACTTCCAGATGTTCAAGATGGATTTAGAAAAGGCAGAGGAACCAGAGATCAAATTACCAACATCCTCTGGATCATCGCAAAAGCAAGAGAGTTCCAGAAAGCGATGTACTTCTGCTTTATTGAATATTCCAAAGCCTTTGACTGTGTGGATCATAACAAACTGTGGAAAATTCTTCAAGAGATTGGAATACCAGACCACCTGACCTGCCTCCTGAGAAATCTGTATGCAGGTCAGGAAGCAACAGTTAGAACTAGACATGGGACAACAGACTGGT
Organism: Bubalus kerabau; assembly: GCF_029407905.1. Classification (NCBI taxonomy): domain Eukaryota; kingdom Metazoa; phylum Chordata; class Mammalia; order Artiodactyla; family Bovidae; genus Bubalus; species Bubalus kerabau. The sequence goes on along the minus strand of NC_073647.1, from coordinate 45,887,307 downwards.
TCCAAATCAGGAAAGGAGTACATCAAGGTTGTATATTGTCACTCTGCTTATTTAATTTATATGCAGAGTACATCATGAGAAATCCTGGACTGGATGAAGCACAAGCTGGAATCAAGTTTTCTTGGAGAAATATCAATAACCTGAGATATGTAGATGGCACCACACTTATGGCAGAAATTGAAGAAGAACTAAAGAGCCTCTTGATGAAAGTGAAAGAGGACAGTGAAAAAGTTGACTTAAAACTCAACACTCAGAAAACTAAAATCATGGTATCTGGTCCCATCACTTCATGGCATATAGATGGGGAAAAGTGGAAACAGTGGCTGACTTTATTTTCAGGGGCTCCAAAATCACTGCATATGGTGACTGCAGCCATGAAATTAAAAGATACTTGCTCCCTGGAAGAAAAGCTACGGCAAACCTAGACAGCATATCTAAAAGCAGAGACATTACTGTGCCAACAAAGTCCATCTAGTCAGAGTTATGCTTTCCAGTTATCACGTATGGATGTAAGAGATGGACTATAAAGAAACCTGAGCACGGAAGAATTGATGCTTTTGAACTGCAGTGTTGGAGAAGACTCTTGAGAGTCCCTTGGAAGCAAGAAGATCCCAAGCAGTACATTGTAAAGGAAATCAGTGCTGAATATTCATTGGAAGGACTGATGTTGAAGCTGAAATTCCAATACTTTGTTTATCTGATATGAAGAACTGGCTCCTTTAAGAAGACCCTGACCCTGGGAAAGATTGAAAGCAGGAGAAGAAGGGGATGATAGAGGATGAGATGGTTGGATGGCATCAGCGACTCAATGGAAATTTGAGTCAACTCGGGAGTTGGTGATGGACAGGAAGCCTGTCGTGCTGCAGTCCATTGGGTTGCAAAGAGTCGGACATGACTGAGCGACTGAAGTGAGTGTATTATGCACCAAGGTACAATGACTTCCTTGCTTAACTCTCATCTCCTTAGGATTAGTTTTTCTTATCATCCTTACTTTACAGAACAGAAACTTTGAGTCTTAGAAAAGTTACCTGTTGAAGGTCACACAGCTCTTCATTGGGAGAAATTCAAAATCATATGTAAGTCAACAGAGCCTCCACTCTAACCATGATAATACCCACTGTGGGCTGGGGAGGCCTAAGGGCAACACTTAAAGTCAACTTTGCAGGCCGGGTTTGGGCCTAGGAATGAGGATGGTATAGGGGGCCTTCCAGGCAAAGAGTACCACATGGGGAAAGTCAGGGATATGTATTGTTTGAGGAGGCAGAAGAGAGCCTGTGCGGGTTGCTGAATGGAGTTTAACTGCTCCCTCCATCTGCTGAGATGTGTCTCTGAAGGTGGATTGTGAGATGGTGTCCTGGATATTCATCCCACCCTTTGGTGCTGGCAGAGGATGGGGGTTACACACACTGGCTCTGAACCAGAGAGACCTGTCTGAGTTCAGATCACTGCTTATTTGACACCTGACTCTGTTTGACTTCTGGTTGACTGTCCCTTAGCCTCAGCACACTGACTGTGACATTGGCATGCTGACAGTGTTGGCCTCATGGGCAATCCAAGTACAAAAACTCGCACCAAGCACTGGAAGACTTGTGCTGGGTATCCCAGGGTTCACTTGATAACCATTGTCTCTTTCACACTCACAGCAACCTGGCAGTGGGAACGATTAGGGTATTGATGATGAAATCACTGCTCAGAGAAATGAAGTGATGTCCCCAAGGCCTCACAGCTGGCAAGGGTCAGGTTGAAGAAGCTGTGTTCAGACTTAGGAGTCTGGCTCCAGTGCTGGGGACATGTCATCAGTTGGATGTGGCACAGAAAGTGCTCAGCACGGAGCCAGGCCCCTAGGAGGTACACACCCCCGTGGGATTCAGAGCTAGGATCCTTCTAGATTGTTCCAGTGACTGAGTGACAGACTCTAGCCTCATTCTGTTAGCCACAAGGGTGACATCCCTGCCCCTCTTTGACTTTCTAGGGATCAGTGACCTTTGAGGATATGGCCATATCCTTCATTTCAAGTTCCTGGCCTAGAAGACCTAGCCCCAAGGACCCCATAGCAGGAGGTGATGCTGCAGAGCTGGAGGACCTGCTTTGACTGGGTAGGTCCTCCTCCACACCTTCTGAAGGAACCCGCAGCCTCCTCCACTCTGCCTCATGCTCCAGACGGGTTGGCTCTCCCTCCTCCCTATAGTTCCTGGCCTGTTTGGCTCTCACATCCTGCCTGGTCTCCCTGTGTCTCTACCACGGACTGGTGGGGCTAGAATCAAGTCCCCTTCAAAATGATTCAAAACAAAGGCAGGATTTATTACTAGTAGAAGGAATAGGGTACAGTGCAGTATATTCCAGAAACCAAGGGCCAAATGTCTAGCTGGGCCCAGGAAAGACTGAAACCAAGAACTGAATGGAACAGTGATCTGCCTTGGCCTTGAGGTCTATCATTAGGGCTTCTCTCTGGGTCACTCGTGGTACTCTTAGGTGGGTGGCTCTTTCTCCTGCAGTGAATTTGATGCAGGATTTGGTTATCCAAGTTCTAACTCTGAGGCCCCTGGATTTCTTGCCTCCACTTTTTTACTAGTTCATGAAATGCCCATGAGCTCTGGCAGTCACCATATTAGCCACTCGCACTGGCCCCTATTTTCCCAGGAGTGAATCCTCCCACTCACTGTCCTTCATCTCTATAGCCCACTTTCTCCAAGGCTGCTGGCCTCATGCCAGGCTCTGAGCTGTTTCCTCCTTGTGTAGCATTCAGGAGCCTGGGCTTTGCAGCCATGCTGCCTGGTGCCCAATCCCAGCTCTGCCATTCATGAGCTCTGTGACTCTGGACAAGTGACTTAACCTCCCTGTGCCTTAGTTACCTCATTGGTAAAATGGGGTAATATGTTATCTACTTCACATGGCTGTTGCCAGGGCTAATAAATTAATGTATGAAAAGGCTTAGAGCACAGCCTGATGTTCACTGACTGCAGATGGACAGTTCTGATCCCTATTGCAATAATCATCAACTATGATTGATGTTGTCATCATGCCTGGACTTGGTACCTTCCGAAGCCATGTTGTGTAGTTGTGTGGATCAACATCACAGAGGCCAGCCACAGCCATACCTGGGCTCGCATCTGGACTCGGGCACTCATCATCTCTGGACATGCCTTGTTGACAAATCAGTTCATGCCCCTGAGCCTCTGTGTCTTCATTCATGAAATGGTGCCTATCCCAGCACCTGTTTCCTGAGAAAAACCAGGAAAATCATTTCATACAGGGCCTACAGCAAGAAGGACCTATGCAAGTCTTGGCTCAATGACTCAGTGATTCATACCTTGTTCTGAAATGATGAGACTCCATGTGTTAGCCATGTAACTTCTCCAGATGAGTCCACAATTGGAACTAAGGTTAATGAATGCACCGAAGGTACAGCACACAGTCCCTGAGATGTGGTAGCAACTCATAATGTTCATTTTGCTGCCACTAGGATTGGAATTCCCATGGCAGCGTGGCCAGGGAAACACGTGAAACTGTCTTGGCCTCGGTTTCCTCATCTGTGACTGGGACAATAGCAGCACTGGCCTGGTAGTGTATTATATAAATTACAATCAGTTCCTATTTGTATAGCTCTTAGGGAAGACCTGGACACATAGCAAGGACTGTCTACATTTGTGTTAAGTAAGACAAAGGAATACATCCCACGTTTTCCCACCCAACCTCTAGTGGTCTTTTAGCCAGGAATTGGCCAGGCTAAGAACTGAACAGAAACCTGATGGCTCCCTTATCCCAGGTGGCCACGTGGTTCCCCCTGACAGAGCCCCATCCCTGGGCCTCAATGTCCAGACAGTCTCTCCCAGGAGTCAGAACTTCCTCTTCCCTAGAATAACAGGTACGTGTCAGCATAGGGATTTAGTTCTCCACCTCCTGCTTTCCTGAATGTGACTCTGGTCTGGGAAACCCCTATAGTTTGGTGAGGATGAACACGTGGATGGCAACCAGCCTGTGCCACTCATCATTCATGGAACATCACCTCTGAGCCTCTTTTTCCTCATCTAGAAGATGGAATGATTCAGGCTGAGGTGAGCATTATCTTATAAAGCACTTTTCACCAGGCCTGATTCACTGTAAAATAACATGAACACCTCATTGAGTGTCCTGTTGGGGGTTAATCCCCTTTCCACCTTCCTTATACCTTCTCCCAAGTTTTATTGTCCCCCATGGCTCTCAACACTTTCTAATAGACTTTAAAATTCACCAACTTATTTTTATTGCTTTGTTCCTTCATGGAATGTACATTCCAGAAACCCAGGGCCTTAGTTTGCTTTGGTTGCTGTCAGGAACACTGTCATGAGTGAATGAATGGGCTGTGAGTCCTCCTATCTCTCCTGTTACTGCACTATGGAGTCCTCAAGACTCACCCCTGCCAGCACTGGTCAAGATGCACATGCAGCAGCAGCAGCCCAACTCAGTTTGCTCTGGAAAGCTCTCTTTACCATATTAAATGACAAAGAAGGAAGAGAGGTAGACAATAAGGAGCAAGAAATGCACGTGTGACTTCTTTCTGACTTCTCTGCCATGCCTTTGAAGACTTATCACTGGTTATTTGACAGTATGGTATGCAAATAATGACCCCGAGATGTGCACATGCCTTAACCCCTGGAACCTGTGAATAAGTTGTTACAACAGAAGATCAAGGATGCAGATGGCTGATCATAAAATAGAGAGGTTATCCTGGCTTATTTCGGTGGTGCCAGGGTAATCACAAGGATCCTTAAAAATGGAAGTGAGCAGCAGAAGAGTCAATGTCAGGGTGATGTCATGTGAGATAGACTCCACTGGCCATTGCTGGCTCTGAAGATGAAGGAAAGGGGACATGAGCCAAAGAATCAGGCGACTAAGAGAAGCCAGAAAAGTCAAGAAAACAGATTCTCCCTTATAGCCTTCAGAAAGGAACACAGCCATGCTGACACCTTGGTTTTAGCCCTGTGATGCCTGTGTTGGGCTTCTGACATACAGAATTGTTTGATAATAAGTTTGTGTTCTTTTAAGCCACTAATGTTGTGGTAATATGTTACAGCAACAAAAGGAAACTAATACAGATAGCAGGGGGTAGGGGTGGTTGGGAGAGGAAAGACCATCTTCCCTCTTATGTCTTTTATAATCATTCACTGCCATCCAGTGTCAGACGTTGTAAGTTGAAGGCAGCTCCACAAACATGTACTGAAAGACCTCATTCCTTGAAAATGTTGCCTCTACCCTTGAGTAAGACCCGGGTTCAATCCTGGGTGAGGAAGATCTCCTGGAGAAGGAAATGGCAACCCACTCCAGTATTCTTGCCTGGAAAATTCCATGGATGGAGGATCTGGAAGGCTACAGTCCATGGGGTCGCAAAAAGTCGGACACGACTCAGTGACTTCACTCACTCACTCACTCACCCTTGAGTGGCATACGTCTTTGTTTGAAGGCTTGACTTATGAAATATTTGAAACTTATGACAAATCAGATACTAAATATAGTATCTTGTGCAATTATTTCATTATAAACATGGAGTTAATGATCTATAGACAAAAGAGCACACTGTTTTTGCACCACTTAAAACTGTTTAGGGCTTTGATAAAAAAAAAAAATTATCAGTGTGGCTGGAGTGCCCAGCACTCTCACTTTCTTTTGGTCCTAGTCCATTGTCTGCTTATTGTTAATGTTCCGTGTGTAATGCAGATGATGGTATAGCTGTGTGGGCTCCCCTGTTGAGTCCCAGTCCTTTCCTCCAGTAAGTGTTTCCTCAGCTTCCTTAGCCCTTGGTAGAGGAGCTTTTGAAGCCCACCTCAGCAGCTATTTAGGGTTGGAATTAGAACTAGAAGAAAATCTAAAACACAGCCGAGTTAAACTCATGATTAAATTAGAGAAACAAATATGGAGAAGAAATCTCATTATTTTATCTGATAAAAGATTGTATGAAGTGTTGCTGTCGAGTGACTACAATTTTAAGAGGCGGCCAGGGTGAACACAGACAGGAGTATGTGGGTTTCACAGTTATCACTGGTGCCTTATCCCCACGCTGCTGTCAGTGTGTTTTGGAATTCCTTCTTCGCGATTATGCTGAGGCTGGTTTTCAGAGCACATGAGACAGATACTCAGGGTTACCTCAGGTTAAAAAATTTCATGCCTAGTAAACAAAATTAGAAGTGAAAATGGAGAAATCACAACAGATAACACAGAAATACAAAGGATCATAAGAGACTACTATCAGCAACTATATGGGAATCAAATGGACAACTTGGAAGAAATGGATGAATTCTTATTAAAGTATGACCTTCCAAATTGAACCAGGAAGAAATAGAAAATCTTAACAGACCCAGCACAAGTGCAGAAATCAGAACTGTAATAAAAAATCTTCAACAAACAAAAGCCCAGGACGAGACAGCTGCACAGGTGAATTCTACCAAAAATTTAGAGAAGAGCTAATACTTATCCTACAAAAACTCTTCCAGAAAATTCCAGAGGAAGATAAACTGCCAAATTCATTCTACCATCACCCTAATACCAAAGCCAAAGATGCCACAAAAAAAGAAAACTACAGGCCAATATCACCGATGAACATAGGTGCAAAAATCCTCAACAAAATTCTAGCAAACAGAATTCAAAAACATATTAAAAAGATGAAACTTGTCATGACCAAGTGGGATTTATCCCAGGGATAGGAGAATTCTTCAAACTTCGCAAGTCAATCAATGTGATACACCATATTAACATATTGAAAGATAAAATCCATATGATTATCTCAATAGATGCAGAGAAAGCCTTTGACAAAATTCAACATCGATTTATGATAAAAAAACTCTCCAGAAAGCAGGAATAGAAGGAACATACCTCAACATAATAAAAAAGCCATATATGACAGACACACAGCAAACATTATCCTCAATGGTGAAAAATTGAAAGCATTTCTCATAAAGTCAGGAACAAGACAGGGATGCCCACTCTCACCACTACTATTCAACATAGTTTTGGAAGTCTTAGCCACAGCAATCAGAGCAGAAAAAGAAATAAAAGGAATCTAGATTGGAAAATAAGAAGTAAGCTCTCACTGTTTGCAGATGACATGATCCTCTACATAGAAAACCCTAAAGACTCCACCAGAAAATTACTAGAGCTAATCAATGAATATAGTAAAGTTGCAGGATATAAAATCAACACACAGAAATCCCTTGCATTCCTATACACTAACAATGATAAAACAGAAAGAGAAATTAAGGAAAAAATTCCATTCACCATTGCAATGAAAATAATGAAATACTTAGGAATAAATCTACCTAAAGAAGCAAGAGCTTATATAGTTTATATATATAGTTTTATTATAAACTATATATAGTTTATTATATAAAGTTTATATATATAGTTTTCTATATATAGAAAACTATAAAACACTGATGAAAGAAATCAAAGATGACACAAATAGATGGAGAAATATATCCTGTTCAAGGATCAGAAGAATCACTATAGTGAAAATGACTCTACTATACAAAGCAATCTATAGATGTAATCCGTATCAAGCTACCAATGGTATTTTTCAAAGAACCAAAACAAATAATTTCACAATTTGTATGGAAATACAAAAAACCTCGAATAGCCAAAGCTATCTTGAGAAAGAAGAATGGAACTGGAGGAATCACCCTGCCTGACTTCAGACTAGGCTACAAAGCTACAGTCATCAAGACAGTATGGTAACAGCACAAAGACAGAAATATAGATCGATGGATCAAAATAGAGAGCCCAGAGATAAATCCATGCACCTACGGACACCTTATCTTTGACAAAGGAGGCAAGAATATACAATGGATTAAAGACAATCTCTTTAACAATCGGTGCTGGGAAAACTGGTCAAATACTTGTAAAAGAGTGAAACGAGAACACTTTCTAACACCATACACAAAAATAAACTCAAAATGGATTAAAGATCTAAACATAAGACTAGAAACTATAAAACTCCTAAAGGAAAACAGGCAAAACACTCTGACATAAATCACAACAGGATCCTCTATAACCCACCTCCCAGAGTAATAGAAATCAAAGCAAAAATAAACAAATGGGACCTAATTAAACTTAAAAGCTTTTGCACAACTAAGGAAACTATAAGCAATGTGAAAAGACAGTCTTTAGAATGGGAGAAAATAATAGCAAATGAAGCAAGTGACAAAGAATTACTCTCAAAAATATATAAGCAGCTCATGCAGCTCAATACCAGAAAAATAAATGACCCATTCAAAAAATGGGCCAAAGAACTAAACAGACATTTCTCCAAAGAAAACACATAGATGGCTGACAAACACATGAAAAGATGTTCAACATCACTCATTATCAGAGAAATGCAAATCAAAACCACAATGAGGTACCATCACACACTGGTCAGATTGGCTGCTATCAAAAAGCCTACAAACAATAAATGCTGGAGATGGTGCAGAGAAAAGGCAACACTTTTACACTGTTGGCTGGAATGCAAACTAGTATAGCTACTATGGAGAAAAGTGTGGAGATTGCTTTAAAAACTGGAAATAGAACTGCCATATGACCCAGCAATGCCACTGCTGGTCATACACACCGAAGAAACCAGAATTAAAAGAGGCGCGTGTACCCCAATGTTCATCGCAGCACTGTTTGTAATAGCCAAGACATGGAAGCAACCTAGATGTCTATCAGCAGACAAATGGGTAAGAAAGCTGTGGTACATATACAAAATGGAATATTACTCAGCCATTAAAAAGAACACATTTGAATCAGTTCTAATGAGGTGGGTGAAACTGGAGCCTGTTATACAGAGTGAAGTAAGTCAGAAAGAAAAACACCACTACAGTATATTAGCACATATATATGGAATTTAGAAAGATGGTAATGATGACTCTATATGCGAGACAGCAAAAGAGACACAGATACAAAGAACAGACTTTTGGACTCTGTGGGAGAATGCGAGAGTGTGATGATTTGAGAAAATAGCATTGGAACATGTATATTACCATATGTGATATAGATCACCAGTCCAAGTTCAATGCATGAAACATGGCACTCAAAGCCAATGCACTGGGACCACCTGAGGGATCAGACGGGGAGGGAGGTGGGAAGGGTGTTCGGGATCAGGGACACATGTACACACATGCCTGATTTATGTCAATGTATGGCAAAAACCACTACAATATTGTAAAGTAATTAGCCTCCTATTAAAATAAATAAATATTTTTTTAAAGTTTTGTGTCTAGAATGGTGTTAGAATGATTATGTCCTCACTGTGAGCCCTCTTCAGGGCCCTTTCAATGATCACCTGCCACTTTGATTACATTACTGGAGTGGTTCTTTATTCCCATATCATTTTGTCTACATATTTACAATATTATAAAGAGGAGATGCAGAGTTTTCTGTCCTTGGTGAACAAGCGGTGTCTCCTTAGGATCCCACCGTGTCCATCTTCACTGGGGAGGGCCTCTGTGCTGTGACCAGGGCTGGGGTTGTAGCAGGCTTCCTGGGTATGGAAGGTTGGAGGCATTCTCTCTCTCTCCTGAGATACAACTTTGTTCTTGGCAGAGGGGCCTTTCCAGGGAGGAGTCTGTCCACAGCTCCCTGGGGCCTTGCAGCTCTCAGCTCACTTGAGGCTGGAGATGAAGAGCCTTCCTGGCTGGGAGGCCTCTTCATGTGGGACTTTGGACTACCCACCACTCTGCAATGGTTGCAGGCAGAGCATGCAGTGAGTAGGTGGAGGGAGGCATTGATGGAGCAGCTACTCTATGACAGTTCCCAGGCTTGACTGGATGTGACTATAGGAGCCTAAAATGATTGTGAACAGGGGTCTGCATGGATTCAGGAAATAGGGAGGGAACCACTAGAAGGAAACTATCAGACTTGCTTTCTTTTTCCTGAGACCTCATAATAGCTCTTTCCTTTCCTCTAGCCATGCTTTCGTGAGCCCAGCTCTGCCCTCAGACATGCTCAAATCCAAGCCCCAGAGCAGCTGCCCCAGGCAGAGGGCTGGCACACCCCTGAGTCTGGGCTCACTTCAGAAGGGTGTTGGCCCTAGACTCAGGCAGCATCCTGAGCCCCGTCTACCCTGGTCCTTTGTGTTTGTACAAGGAGCTACCCTGGCTCTGCCACCTCATCTGTGTGTTTGTGTCTGAAGTAGAGTTACTGCTTATATAGGAAGCTCTTTCCCATGAGGATTAGAGATGCTTGTTCATCCTGTTTTCCAGGCAGGCTCCCTTCACTGCTCTCCTTAACACCATGGCTACCACTCGGCAGATAAGTATCATTGTTCATTAGTTATTAACCTTATTGTGCCAACTGAGAAATATCATAATATCAGCCACATTAAAACAGGGGGGTTCAGGATTGGGAACACGTGTACACCCGTGGCGGATTCCTGTTGATGTATGGCAAAAACCAATACAATATGGTAAAGTCATTAGCCTCTAATTAAAATAAATAAATTTAATTAAAAAAAAATAAAGTAAATGCTCCAAAAAAAAAAAAAAACAACCCTTTACAATCTCTATTTCCATTTTTCCAAGTCAAAACACACCCTTGAAACACCACAACTGTACTTTATTTAATGTTTTTCTCTTCTTAATCCTGGTGTATCCTAAGGCCCCAGGGGTGCTAGCCAAGGTCATACCTGACTTGTCACTCTGCACTCAAATGTGACAAAAGTCTTAGCTTGACACATGTCCTTTCTAATGTCATCCTTAACAGTTTTCTCTCCCTTTCCTAATTGTTCTTCCACAGACACCAGAAACTCTGCACCTCCTGACACTGGAAGGTTCTATTTAATTCCCACTGCAATAAAAAAAATCCCAATATACTTGTAGCCCATGCTTTCAGGGTATAATTCTAGTTATCACTTATCTAATCATTATCAACATCTTGCTTAAATTTTCTTCATTATTGGAAGCCTGGGCTCTTGGTTCATTGCCTCTCCCTCTTCCGCCATTCCTGTTACAATCTGCCATGACTTGAGCATCTATGGTGGGTGACACAACCCAAAGATCCATAACCTCAGTTCCTCAGCATTTGACTTCCAATGATCTTTTTTCCATTCCACTACAGCTAAGACTCCTATGGTTATACTCTGGCCATTGTCATCATGAATGATGGCTCCACCTCCAAAACATGACTTCTTTCATTATCCCCAGTTATCTACCCACACTCTTAGCTTTGTAGTCCCCATAATTTCAGATACGTTCCCTCTATACCAACTTTGATGAGAGTTTTTATCATGAATGGATGTTAAATTTTGTCAAAAACTTTATCTGCATCTCTCAAGATGATCATGTGATTTTCATAATTCTTTATGTTAATGTGATGTATCATATTGATTGATTTACAATCAAGGATATTGAACTATCCTTGCAACTATCCTTGCATTTATCCCTGAAATAAATCCCACTTGATATGGTGTATGATCCTTTTATATATTCTTGAATTCTGTTTGCCAATATTTTGTTTAGGACTTGGGTACCTGTATTCATCTGAAATATGGATCAGGAAGATCCTCTGAAGCAGGAAATGGCAACTCACTTCAGTATTCATGTCTGGGAAATCCCATGGACAGAGGAGCCTGGTGGGCCACAGTCCCACCAGTGTCAGACACAACTCAGTGACTAAACAACAATTCATCCAGAATATAGCCTTGTAACTGTCTGGTTTGGCATCAGGGCAATGGTGGCCTTGAATGAATTTAAGAGTGTTCCTTCCTCTTCACTCTATTTAGACTAGATGTTTGGTAGAATTCACCCTGTGACACCTGCCAGTCCTGGACTTCTGTTTGCTGGGAGTTTTTTGTTTTTGTTTTTTATTACTAGTTTAATTTCACTATTCATGATTGGTCTGTTCATGATTGGTCTGTTCATGATTGGTCTGTAGATTGTCTATTTCTTACTGATTCAGCCTTAGAGGATTGTATGTTTCTAGAAATTTATGTTTCTTCTAGATTGTCCAATGTGTTAGCATAAAATTACAGTATTCTTTTAAGATGTTTTTTTATCTCTTGATATGAGTTGTAATTTCTCTTCTTTTATTTCTTATTTTATTTGGGCCCTTGCTTTTTTATGATCCTGGCTAAAGGCATATCAGTTTTGCTTTTGTTTTTTTTAATAACTCTGTTTCATTTATCCTATTAGTTTCTTATGTGTCAATTTTATTTATTTCCCCTCTTATCCTTATCATTTCCTTCCTTCTCCTGACTTTGGGCTTTGTTTCTTTTTTTCTAATTCTTTTAATGGCAAGTTAGGTTATTTATTTGAGATTTTTCTAGTTTTTTGAGGTAGGCCTGTCACTATAAACCTCCCTCTTAGAATTGCTTTTGCTATGTCCCATAGATATTGCCTGGAGAATCCCATGGACAAAGGAGCCTGGTGGGCTACAGTCCAGGAGGTCGCAAAGAGTCAGACAAAACTGAGCGACTAACACATATAGATATTGCATACAGGTAAGTTTTAATTTTCATTTGTGTTGAGGTATTTTCTTATTTCCTCTTTGATTTCTTCCTTGATTCATTGGTTTTTGGTAGCATGTTGTTTAGTCTTCACATGTTTGTGTTTTCCCTACTTTTCTTCCTGTAGTTGATTTCTAGTTTTATACTATTGTGGTTGGAAAAAATGCTTGATATGGTTTCTATCCTGATTAATTTGTTAAATTTGTTTTCTGCTCTAGCACTGATCTATTCTGGACAATATTCCATGTTCACTTGAAAAGAATATGTATTATGCTCTTTTAGGATGGAATGAGTTGTAGGTATGTATTAAGTTCAATTGATTTAATGTGTCACTAAAGTGCACTATTTCCTTATTGCTTTGCTGCAGGAATGATCTGTCCATTGATGTAGTTCAGTTCAGTTCAGTTCAGTCACTCAGTCATGTCTAACTCTTTGCGACCCCCATGGAATGCAACACACCAGGCTCCCCTGTCCATCACCAACTCCCAGAGCTTACTCAAATTCATGTCCATTGAGTCGGTGATGCCATCCAACCATCTCATCCTCTGTCATCCCCTTCTCCTCCCACCTTCAATCTTTCCCAGCATCAGGGTCTTTTCAAATGAGTCATATCTTTGCATCAGGTGGCCAATGTATTGGAGTTTCAGCTTCAACATCAGTCCTTCCAATGAATATTCAGGACTGATTTCCTTTAGGATGGACTGGTTGGATATCCTTGCAGTCCAAAGAACTCCCAAGAGTCTTCTCCAACACCACAGTTCAAAAGCATCAATTCTTCGGCGCTCAGGTGTCTTTATAGTCCAACTCTCACATTCATACTTGACTACTGGAAAAACCATAGCCATGACTACACAGACCTTTGTTGGCAAAGAGATGTATCGGCTTTTTAATATGCTGTCTAGGTTGGTCAAAATTTTTCTTCCAAGGGGCAAGCATCTTTTAATTTCATGGCTGAAGTCACTATCTGCAGTGATTTTGGAACCCAAAAAAATAAAGTCTGACACAGTTTCCACTGTTTTTCCATCTATTTGCCATGAATTGATGGGACCAGATGCCATGATCTTTTTTTTTCTGAATGTTGAGCTTTAAGCCAACTTTTCACTCTCCTCTTTCACTTTCATCAAGAGGCTCTTTAGCTCTTCTTCACTTTCTGCCATAAGGGTGGTGTCATCTGCATATCTGAGGTTATTGATATTTCTCTCAGAAATCTTGATTCCAGCTTGTGCTTCATCCAGTTCAGCATTGCTCATGATGCACTCTCCATATAAGTTAAATAAGCAGGGTGACAATATACAGCCTTGATGTACTCCTTTTCCTATGTGGAACCAGTCTGTTGTTCCATGTCCAGTTCTAACTGTTGCTTCCTGACCTGCATACAGATTTCTCAAGAGGCAGGTCAGGTGGTCTGGTATTCCCATCTCTTTCAGAGTTTTCCAAAGTTTACTGTGTTCCACACAGTCAAAGGCTTTGGTGTAGTCAACAAAGCAGAAATAGATGTTTTTTCTGGAACTCTCTTGCTTTTTTGATGATCCACCGAACGTTGGCAATTTGATCTCTGGTTCCTCTGCCTTTTCAAAATCCAGCTTGAACATCTGGAAGTTCACAGTTCATGTATTGTTGAAGCCTGGCTTGGAGAATTTTGAGCATTACTTTGCTAGTGTGTGAGATGAGTGCAATTGTGCGGTAGTTTGAACGTTCTTTGGCATTGCCTTTCTTAGGGACTGGAATGAAAACTGACCTTTTCCAGCCCTGCGCCCACTGCTGAGTTTTAAGTCCATTGATATAAGTGGGGTGTTAAAGTCCCCTTGCCTAATGTTTTTGTAGTATGGTCAATTACTCCCTTTATATCTGGTAATATTTGCTTTATATATTTGGGTGCTTCTCTATAAGGTACATATAAGTTAATAAATGTTATATCTTCTCTTGTATTGATCTTTTGTCATTGTATAGTGCCTTTCTTTGTCTTTTGTTATAAACTCTTTTAAAGTCTGTTTTGTCTTATATGAGTATTGCTAACTTGTGTTAAGTTTTGTCTGACTCTTTGTGATGCTATGGACTGTAGCCCACCAGTCTTCTCTGTTCATGGAATTCTCCAAGCAAGAATACTGGAGGGGATAGCCATTCCCTCTCCAGGGGATCTTTCCAGCTCAGGAATCTAACCTGCGTATCCTGCATTGCAGGCAGAGTCTTTACTGTCTGAGCCACTAGGGAAACCCAGTTTTCTTATTATTTCCATTTGCAAGAAGTATCTTTTTCTGTATTTTCACTTTCAGTCTGACTTTTGCGCTGAAGTGAGCCTTTGTAAGCAGTGTATAGATAGGTCTTGTTTTTAATTCAATCAGCCACCCTATGTCTTCTGATTGGAGCATTTAGTCTATTGATATTTAAAGTGATTATTTATAGGTATGTACTTATTGCCAGTTTGTTACTTGTTATCCAGTTGTTTGTATAGTTTTTCTCTGTCTTTTGCTTTTCCTTTTGATTTCTTCCTTTGTGATTTGATTATTTTCTTTAGTGATATGCTTATGTTCCTTTCTATGCTTAGTTTTTGTTTATTGTAGGGTTTGGTTTGTGGTTACCATGGTATTTGTATATGTTGACATATAACTATATCTACTTGTTTTAAACTAGTAGTCATTTAATTTCAAACACATTTGGTAGTCATTTAAGTTTAAACACATTCTAAAAGAGCTACACTTTTTTACTCCCCTCTTCCACATATTTTGTTTTCAATGTCATATTTTACATCTTCATGTTTATCCCTTCACTGCTTTTTGTATAGTTGATTTTATAATTTTTCTCTTTTAATATTCATACTAGCTTATTTAAGTGGTTCCTATCCAACTCCATGTAGACCTTCATTTACAGTCTTGGTTGTATAAGTGTATCTTTCTTCTAGACTCCAATTTGTTTTCAATGAGGACTCCTCCCCATTCAGATGTGTGTTCATGAGGGGAGGTGATTCCAGCATTTTCACATTCCACCATCTTAATCTCTTCCATCTCTCTGCCCATTTTTAAATATAGCATATAATTTTTGCTATTGAACTGCATGAATTTCTAATATATTTTAGATACTTAACCCTCATCAGATAAATTTTTGCAAATATATTTTCCCATTCCATATGTTGCCTTTTCATTTTGTTGAATGATTCTTGCTGTGGAGAATATTTTTAGCTTAATGTAGCCCCACATGTTTATTTTTTCTTTTGTTGCCTGTGATTTTGATGTTATATATATATATATAGCTAAGACCAATGTCAAGGAACATTCCCCCCTGTTTTTTTTTTTTAGAAATATTACAGTTTCAGGTCTTATATCCATTTATAGTTGATTTCTGTTGATGTTGTAAGAGAAGGGTTCAGTTTCATTCTTTGGCATGTGAATATGCAGTTTTCCCAACATTATTTGTTGAGAAGATTATTGTTTCTCCATTGTGTATTCTTGACACCTTTGGCATAGATTAGTTGACCTCATATGTGTGTATCTATAAGTGTATCTTTCTTCCATCTTTCTATTCTGTTCTATTGGTTTGTCTGTTTTTATGCATATGCCATACCATTTTGATTACTATACTTTTGTAATATAGTTATAAATCAGGAAGTATGAAGTCTCCTGCTTTGTTCTTCCTTTCCAAAATTGCTTTGGCTACTTGGGGTCTTTTGTGGCCCCACACAAATTTTAGGATCGCTTTATTATTTCAGTGAAACATGCCATTTGAACTTTGAGAGAGATTACATTACATTTGTAGGTGACTTTGGATAGTATTGACATTTTAATAATATTCTTCCAATCCATGAACACAAGTATCTTTCCACTTATTTGTGTCTTCTTTATTTTCTTTCATCAGTAACGTCTAGTTTTGTTGTACACATTTTTCATCTCAGTTAAATTTCTTATGTAACTCATTCTTTTTGATGCTATTGTAAATATAATTGTTTTCTTAATTTCTTGTTCAGATAGTTTGTTTTTAGTGTATAGAAACAAAAATATTTTTTATATTTTTTTGTGTCCTGCAACTTTATTGAATCTATTTATTTTTAGAGTCTTTGGGATTTTGTATATATAAGACCATGTCATCTTCTACAGGCAAGAATACTGGAGTGGGTTGCTGTGTCCCCCTATTCAAAATAGGTACGCTAATCACAAAATTTCTAAGACCCATGGCACTTGGGTTGAGCCTTACTCTAAATGTGAGTGTGTATATACAGGCCACAGATGCAAGCTGCCCCATTTACACTTGCAGCATTAATTATGATGTCCACCACAATGTAAAGTGTTGCTTCTTCATTAGTGAACCCATATCTAGTACAAATGGATCTCCTTCCAGAACCCAGTACCACTACCACAAGCTATGAACCTGAAAATGAGCACAAGTTCACAATCCACACTGGTGGTCATCAGGTAGCCCAGTATCTGCTGGCCAAGAGGTTTTGGGAAGGATTGAAGTCAGTCTGGGAAGGGGCAAAACAAGTGGAAACCCGACATTTCTGTTGATGCTTATATCCTAAAAATACCACAAAGAAGCACCAACCATCACAGGACCAGGTATGAGAGGGAAAATGATAGAGGAGGAGACAGCAAAGAAGGCATTTGCAGGAGGCTGCTTTATTTTCTGCTTCAGTTTTGCATTTTTCTTTCAGAGGCAGCACAGATCCTCTGTACGAAGAAAACGACAGGTGAGATGACAGAATTCTGTGCCTGTTTTCTGGAGCATTTACTAGAGAGTTTATGACTCTTCATAGTTACTGTTAGCTATGTATTTAGAATAATTTTCTGCCATGACAACAGATAGTCCTAATAAAATTTCAGTCTCTAACAAGAGGGCAGAGATATTGCTTTTCAAGTTTTCTGCCTTTTAGTTTGCATATTAATAACCCTTAAAAACCTACCTCAATATATATGATAAGCCATCAGCAAACGTTATTCTCAATGGTGAAAAACTGAAAGCATTCCCCCTAAGATCAGGAACAAGACTAAGGTGTCCACTTTCACCACTATTGTTCAGCATAGTTCTGGAAGTCCTAGCTACAACAATCAGAGAAGAAAAAGAAATAAAAGGAATACAGATCAGAAAAGAAGTAAAGCTCTCACTCTTTGAAGACGACATGATACTGTACATGGAAAACCCTAAAGACAGTATCAGAAGATTACTAGAGCTAATAAATGAATTTAGCTAAGTTGCAGGATACAAAATTAATACACAAAAATCACTTGCGTTTCTATATACTAACAAGGAAAAATCAGAAAGAGCAATTAAGGAATCAATCCCACTCACCACTGCAACAAAAATAATTAAATATTTAGTAATAAACTTACCTAAGGAGGCCTCAAAAGAACTGTACACAGACAATTATAAGACACAAATGAAAGAAATCAAAGATGACATAAACGGATGGAGAGATATTCCATGTTCCTGGGTAGGAAGAATCAATATTTTGAAAATGACTATACTACCAAATGCAATCTGCAGATTTAATGCAATCCCTATCAAATTACCAACGGAATTGTTCACAGAATTAGGACAAAAAATTTCACAATTCATATGGAAACACAAAAGACCCTGAATAGCCAAAGCAGTCTTGAGAAAGAAGAATGGAGCTGGAGGAATCAACCTTCCTGACTTCAGGTTATACTACAAAATTACAATCATCAAGAGAGTATGATACTGGCACAAAAACAGAAATATAGAACAATGGAACAAGACAGAAAGCCCAGAAATAAACCCATGCACCTATGGGTACCTTATTTTTGACAAAGGAGGCAAGAATATACAATGGGAAAAAGACAGCCTCTTCAATAAATGGTGCTGGGAAAACTGGACAGCTACATGTAAACGAATGAAATTAAAACAATTTCCTAACACCATACACAAAGATAAACTCAAAATGGATTAAAGATCTAAATGTAAGACCAGACACTATAAAACTCTTAGAGGAAAACATGGGCAGAACACTCGATGACATAAATCAAAGCAAGAGCCTCTATGACCCACCTCCTAGAGTAATAGAAATAAAAATGAAAGTAAACAAGTGGGACCTGATTAAACTTCAAAGCTTTTGCACAGAAAAGGAAACTATAATCACAGTGAAAAGACAACCCTCAGAATGGGAGAAAATAATAGCAAATGAAACCACTGACAAAGGATTAATTTCCAAAATATGCAAGCAGCTCATGCAACTCAATACCAGAAAAACAAACAACCCAATCAAAAAGTGGGAAAAAGAACTAAACAGACATTTCTCCAAAGAAGACATACAGATGGCTAACAAACACATAGAAAGACGCTCAACATCACTCAGTATTAGAGAAATGCAAATCAAAGCTACAATGTGATATCACCTCACACCTGTTAGAATGTCCCTCATCAAAAACTCTACAAACAATAAATCCTGGGAAGGGTGTGGAGAATAGGGAACACTCTTGCACTATTGGTGGGAATGTAAGTTGATACAACCACTATGGAAGATGCTATAGAGCTTCCTTAAAAAACTAGGAATAAAACCACCACATGATCCAGCAATCCCACTCCTAGGCATATACCCTGAGGAAACCAAAATTGAAAGAGACACATGTATCCCATGGTTCACTGCAGCAGTATTTACAATAGCTAGAACATTGACAGATGTCCATCTACAGATGAATGGATAAAGAAGTTGTGGTATATATAAACAATGGAATATTACTCAGCCATAAAATGGAACACATTTGAGTCCATTCTAATGAGATGGATGTACCTAGAACCTATTATAAAGATTGAAGTGAGTCAGAAAGACAAAGATAAATACCGTATTCTAACACATATATACGGAATCCAGAAAAATGGTACTGAAGAGTTTATTTACAGGGCAACAATGGAGAAACAGACATAGAGAATAGACTTGTGGGCATGGGGAGAGGAGAGGAGAGGGTGAGAGGTATGGAAAGAGTAACATGGAAACTTATATTACCATATGTAAAATAGATAGCCAACAGGAATTTGCCATATGTCTCAGGAAACCCAAACAGGGGCTCTGTATCAACCTAGAGGGGTGGGATGGGGAGGGAGATGGGAGGGAGTTTCAAAAGGGAGGAGATATATGCATACCTCTGGCTGATTCATGTTGATATTTGACACAAAAGAGCCAAATTCTGTAAAGAAAATATCCTGCAATTAAAAAATTTTTAATTTAAAAAATAACCTTGAATAGCTACTCAGTATAGCATCACTACGAACAAAGCTAGTGGAGGTGATGGAATTCCAGTTGAGCTAGTTCAAGTCCCGAAAGATGATGCTGTGAAAGTGCTGCACTCAATATGCCAGCAAATTTGGAAAACTCAGCAGTGGCCACAGGACTGGAAAAGGTCAGTTTTCATTCCAATCCCAAAGAAAGGCAATGCCAAAGAATGCTCAAACTACCACACAATTGTACTCATCTCACACGCTCAAAATTCTCCAAGCCAGGCTTCAGCAATACATGAACTGTGAACTTCCAGATGTTCAAGCTGGTTTTAGAAAAGGCAGGGGAACCAGAGATTAAATTGCCAACATCTGCTGGATCATAGAAAAAGCAAGAGAGTTCCAGAAAAACATCTATTTCTGCTTTATTGACTATGCCAAAGCTTTGACTGTGTGGATCACAATAAACTGTGGAAAATTCCCCAAGAGATGGGAATACCAGACCACTTGACCTGCCTCTTGAAAAACCTCTATGCAGGTCAGGAAGCAACAGTTAGAACTGGACATGGAACAACAGACTGGTTCCAAATAGGAAAAGGAGTACATCAAGGCTGTAAATTTCACCCTGCTTATTTAACTTACATGCAGAGTACATCATGAGAAACGCTGAGCTGCAAGAAGCAGAAGCTGAAATCAAGATTTCTGGGAGAAATATCAGTAACTTCAGATATGCATATGACACCACCCTTATAGCAGAAAGTGAAGAGGAACTAAAAAGCCTCGTGATGAAAGTGAAAGTGGAGAGTGAAAAAGTTGGCTTAAACCTCAACATTCAGAAAATGAAGATCATGGCATCTGGTCCCATCACTTCATGGGAAATAGATGGGGAAACAGTGGAAACAGTGTCAGACTTTATTTTGTGGGGCTCCAAAATCAGTGCAGATGGTGACTGCAGCCATAAAATTAAAAGAGGCTTACTCCTTGGAAGAAAAGTTATGACCAACCTAGATAGCATATTGAAAAGCAGAGACATTACTTTGCCAACAAATGTCTGTCTAGTCAAGGCTACGATTTTCCAGTGGTCATGTATGGATGTGAGAGTTGGACTGTGAAGAAAGCTGAGCACCGAAGAATTGATGCTTTTGAACTGTGGTGTTGGAGAAGACTCTTGAGAGTCCCTTGGACTGCAAGGAGATCCAAGCAGTCCATTTTGAAGGAGATCAGCCCTGGGATTTCTTTGGAAAGAATAATGCTAAAGCTGAAAGTCCAGTACTTTGGCCACATCATGCGAAGAGTTGACTCATTAGAAAAGACTCTGATGCTGGGAGGGGTTGGGGGCAGCAGGAGAAGGGGACGACAGAGGATGAGATGGCTGGATGGCATCACTGACTGGATGGACGTGAGTCTGAGAAACTCTGGGAGATGGTGATGGACAGAGACGCCTGGCGTGCTGCGATTCATGGGGTCACAAAGAGTCGGACATGACTGAGCAACTGAACTGAACTGATTCTAAGTAATTGAAGCTGCCTTGCTTGAAATCAATTATATTGTCAGCGGTGAAAAATAATTCATCCTTTCTTGTATCTGGACAATGTGGACAACTTTCTGGAACAGGCCTTATTACTTGAAAATCACACACCTTTGGATCACATTACATATCTCTGAGCTCAGACTAAGAATGATGCTGATTTTCCCTAACAAGCATATCAACATGTGATGTTCTTCCTCCTTTCTGTCTTAATTATAGTTCATTCTTAGGAATCAAAGTGCCAATATTTATAGAACACCAATCCTGTGCTTAGCACTATGTGAGCTACAAATGTGAATGGGAGCCTTCATTCCCTCCAGGAACACAGAAAGTAGTTGGGAGAGTTAAAATAGTCACATTTGAAATGAGAAAACTATTCAATAGTCACTAAACCCTACTGTGTTCTGTTGTTGAGATGGAAGATAAGTTGGGGTACATGCCCTCAGGAATCAGTCTACAGTGCAGGAGATGCGGCAGCCATGGGTTCAATCCTTGGGTAAGGAAGATCTCCTAGAGAAGGAAATGGCAGCCCACTCCAGTATTTTTGCCTGGGAAATTCCATGGACAGAGGAGCCTCATGGGCTACAGTCCATGGAGTCACAAAAGAGCTGGACACAATTTAGAAACTAAATAACAAAAACAATGTGCCCTCCATAACAGAGGCGTTTTCTTATTGCAGGGTAAGGGGAGAGCTTCTAAGACTTGTAGAACTTCAAAGGAAGAGGAAGCTAATGAAACTTGGCACAACTAAGGAAGACATTGTGGCTAAGGGATGTTTTGAAGGATGAGAAGAATTCATACAGGCAAGCATTTGGAAAAAAGAAGACCATGGAGGTAGAAATGACCAGCTTTGCATGATGCCCAGGGCCATGGGCAGTACACAAGCTGGACACCCATACCCACTGGCCCTGGAAATGGTCCTGACTTGCTCATGGTAAAGAGCATTGAGTAATGGAGAATGAGAGCATGCTGGGCTGTGTGGGACAGGCTAGATTGTGGAGGGCCTCGAAAGTGCAGTAGAGAAAAATGGAAGGTGCGTGGTAATCCATAGAGAGCACAGTATGTTTCTTAGTTGGGGACGGACATGGTGGAAGCATGTTTGGGGATAATTAGCAGAGAAACAGGAGGCAGAGTTGCCTGGAATATGTAGAATTAAGATTACGGAGGCAGACTTGGAGGTAACCACAGGGACCCCCAGTTGAGTTGATGACACCTGCCTCAGGTGTGAAGAAGCAAAGAAGAGATGAGCATCTGGAAGGAAAACCCTACCAGATAGGAATGGAAGATGAGACAGGATTCAGGCAGAGATTAAACTCGATGGTGGTAGACCCCTGGCTGACTCATAAATCCTTTAAGCCATCAATACTTCTTAGGATTAATGTGCTAATAGCAAAAGATTCACAAAAGATGTGGCAGAGAAATAGCTTCTGTGACAAAACCTTTCCTCTTGGGGCAAAGACAAGTGATCCTGTCAGGAAACCAGCTGCAGAGGCTACATGCACAGTCAGGTGAGGCATGGCTAATGCATTCAACCACAGACTTGTCCCAGGGCTCCTCATTCCAGAAATGTGGGCCTGGCTGTAAACAGATTCAGGGGGTTAAGGGAGCCTGGAAGGTTGAAAGTTACTCAATTTAGAACATCCTTAGCGTTGTTCTGAGTAGTCACTGAGAGGACCTCAACCTCTGACATGCTCAACAGCAGGCTGAAAGTAACGAGAAAGGGCTTAGGGTCAGCGGGCTTAGCAGAAGCTTTACTGCACACCCACGGCAGCTTGCATTGTTCCTCAGAAAGTTGTCTCTCTCATAGTCGCTTGGACTCCTATTCAGAAGTAACCCCCAACTGCACCCCCATGGACCATGAAAACTTCACAGCAGGTATTAGAGCAGCCCCATAAGGAAACATGCAGCTCAGGCACAAGACAACTTATTAAAACCACTTCACCCTGATGCAAACACACCTACCCATCATGGAGATGTGATGCAAGAGTGCAGGCTAAGCAAAACCAATAATGACATGGTGGGAGGAGAGGAGGGAGAAGGTGAGATGCATGGAGAGAGTAACAAAGAAATTTACAATACCACATGTAAAACAGATAGCCAATGGGAACTTGCTGTATGACTGAGGGACCTCAAACAGGGGCTTTGCGGCAGACTGAAGGATAATATGAGGAAGGAGATGGGAGGGAGGTCTGGGAGTGAGGGGACATGGGTGTACCTATGGCTGATTCTTGTTGATGTATGACAGAAAACCACAAAATTCTATAAAGCAATTATCCTTCATTTTTAAGTTTTTTCCAAAAAGCCAATAAGTACTGAAAAGATTGGGCTTTGGTGTTTATAGAAGAAAAAATGGAGCATAGTTGATTTGATGCCAAGGCATTTCCACAAGGTAGGACTTTAGAATACCCTTTTCTGCAGTGAGAGGCTCCAGGGTTCACCAGTCGATGAACCATTTACCACCTTACCACAGAAAGAATTGGATGCAGTGTTGTTGTTTAGTCACTAAGTCATGTCTGACTCTTTTGCAACCCCATCAACTGTAGCCCGCCAGGCTCCTCTATCCATGGAATTCTCCAGGCAAGAATACTGGAGTGGGTTGCTATTACATTTTCCAGGTGATCTTCCTGACCTAGGGACTGAACCCGAGTCTCCTGCATTGGCAGTCAGATTCTTTACCATTGAGCCATAGAGAAAGCCCCAATGCAGTATATCATCTTGTTAAATTAGAAACCACAGCAGCATCTTGAAATATGGACATTTCACATCCACACAGAGGTGGCTAGAAGGCAGGTGGGCCTAGTTTTGTTTCCCCCAGAATCACACCCTAAAATAAGAATTCTATAGCAAGTAGTTTCCTTGGGAGATGTGCTTTGCAGAGGAAGGATGGAGACCTTCCATAGAGATAGGAAGGGAGCCAAGAAAAGGTACATTTCAAGAAAGATTAAGGGAGCTTAATCCTGCTGGAGAACTCTGCAAGCCTCTGGAGAGTTATCTGAGTTATCATGTTTGAGGATGAGGGAGCTGGGTATTTATACTCCAGTTCATATGGGTCATGAAGCATCAATTCACTGACATTTTCAATCTGCCTGAAGCACTGACAAGGTAGGTTTCAGGCACGAGGAAAAAACCTCCACAGCACTGACGAGATGCTGGCAGTTTAATGTCTGGCTGGTGTGTGCCACAGTCATGAGGCAGAGGGGACATGGGCAGGATCTGCCACACAGGTCTTCCTCAGAAAATCTCCCAAATATTAGGCCATGAGACAGAGGTTTTAGGCAAACATGCTGTTTCTCCCAAAGTTTATTTTTCTCCCATTTCCTTCAAGCAGATCCCCATTTCCCTTTTTCTATAGTTACATCACTAGAAAGAGACAAAGGTCCAAAAGAAGCAGGTATTAGATTGCTAGGGCTGCCAGAACAATGTGTCACAGACTGGGTACCATGCACAAGAGAAATTCATTTTCTTTTTTAAAAGTAATTTCATTTTTTTTTTTTTACTGTTCTGGGTCTTTGTTGCTGCACAGACTTTTCTGTAGTTGTGGCGAGCAGCGGTTACTCTCTAGCTGTGGTGCACAAGCTTCTCATTGTGGTGGCTTCTCTTGCTGCAGAGTATGGGTTCTAGGGCACACAGCTTACAACAGTTTTGCCTCCCAGGTTCTACAGCACAGGCTCAACAGTTGTGGTGCAGGGGGTAGTTGCTTCGTGGCATGTAGGATCTTCTTAGATCAGGGATCGAACCTTTGTCTTCTGCATTAGCAGGCAAGTTCTGTACTACTGAGCTACCAGGAAAGCCCCAGAAATTCATTTTCTGACAGTTCTGAAGCTGGAAGTCCAAGATTAAGGTGTCAGCTGGTCAGGTTTATCCTGAAGCCTCTCTCCTTGGCTTGTAGATGGTGGTCTCCATCCTGAATCTTCAGATGACACCTTCCCTGTGCATACCTAACCCTGTGTGACTTTATGTCTCCAAACTTCCTTTTCTTATAAGAACCACAGTCAGAATGAATTAGGGCCTACTCATATGACCTCATAACAAACACCCTCTTCCAACAACACAAGAGAAGACTATACATGGACATCACCAGATGGTCAACACCGAAATCAGATTGATTATATTCTTTGCAGCCAAAGATGGAGAAGCTCTATACAGTCAGCAAAACAAGACCAGGAGCTGACTGTGGCTCAGACCATGAACTCCTTATTGCCAAATTCAGACTTAAATTGAAGACAGTAGGGAAAACCACTAGACCATTCAGGTATGACCTAAATCAAATCCCTTATGATTATACAGTGGAAGTGAGAAATAGATTTAAGGGCCTAGATCTGATAGATAGAGTGCCTGATGAACTATATGGAATGAGGTTCATGACACTGTACAGGAGACAGGGATCAAGACCATTCCCATAGAAAAGAAAGGCAAAAAAGCAAAATGGCTGTCTGGGGAGGCCTTACAAATAGCTGTGAAAAGAAGAGAAGTGAAAAGCAAAGGAGAAAAGGAAAGATATATAGAACAGTCTTATGGACTCTGTGAGAGAGGGAGAGGGTGGGAAGATTTGGGAGAATGGCATTGAAACATGTAAAATATCATGTATGAAACGAGTTGCCAGTCCAGGTTCGATGCATGATACTGGATGCTTGGGGCTGGTGCACTGGGACGACCCAGAGGGATGGAATGGGGAAGGAGGAGGGAGGAGGGTTCAGGATGGGGAACACATGTATACCTGTGGCGGATTCATTTTGATATTTGGCAAAACTAATACAGTTACGTAAAGTTTAAAAATAAAATAAAATTAAAAAAAAAATAAAATAAACATCTGAATGCAGAGTTCCAAAGAAAAGCAAGAAGAGATAAGAAAGCCGTCTTCAGCGATCAATGCAAAAGAAATAGAGGAAAACAACAGAATGGGAAAGACTAGGGATCTCTTCAAGAAAATCAGAGATACCAAAGGAACATTTCATGCAAAGATGAGCTCGATAAAGGACAGAAATGGTATGGACCTAACAGAAGCAGAAGATATTAAGAGGTGGCAAGAATACACAGAAGAACTGTACAAAAAAGATCTTCACGACCCAGATAATCACGATGGTGTGATCACTGACCTAGAGCCAGACATCCTGGAATGTGAAGTCAACTGGGCCTTAGAAAGCATCACCACGAACAAAGCTAGTGGAGGTGATGGAATTCCAGTTGAGCTATTCCAAACCCTGAAAGATAATGCTCTGAAAGTGCTGCACTCAATATGCCAGCACATTTGGAAAACTCAGCAGTGGCCACAGGACTGGAAAAGGTCAGTTTTCATTCCAATCCCAAAGAAAGGCAATGCCAAAGAATGCTCAAACTACCGCACAATTGCACTCATCTCACACGCTAGTAAAGTAATGCTCAAAATTCTCCAAGCCAGGCTTCAGCAATATGTGAACCGTGAACTTCCTGAAGTTCAAGCTGGTTTTAGAAAAGGCAGAGGAACCAGAGATCAAATTGCCGACATCCACTGGATCATAGAAAAAGCAAGAGAGTTCCAGAAAAACATCTATTTCTGCTTTATTGACTATGCCAAAGCCTTTGACTGTGTGGATCACAAGAAACTGTGGGAAATTCTGAAAGAGATGGGAATACCAGACCACCTGATCTGCCTCTTGAGAAATTTGTATGCAGGTCAGGAAGCAACAGTTAGAACTGGACATGGAACAACAGACTGGTTCCAAATAGGAAAAGGAGTTCGTCAAGGCTGTATATATTCACCCTGTTTATTTAACTTATATGCAGAGTACATCATGAGAAACGCTGGACTGGAAGAAACACAAACTGGAATCAAGATTGCCGGGAGAAATATCCATAACCTCAGATATGCAGATGACACCACCCTTATGGCGGAAAGTGAAGAGGAACTAAAAAGCCTCTTGATGAAAGTGAAAGTGGAGAGTGAAAAAGTTGGCTTAAAGCTCAACATTCAGAAAATGAAGATCATGGCATCCAGTCCCACCACTTCATGGGAAATAGATGGGGAAACAGTGGAAACAGTGTCAGACTTTATTTTGTGGGGCTCCAAAATCAGTGCAGATGGTGACTGCAGCCATAAAATTAAAAGAGGCTTACTCCTTGGAAGAAAAGTTATGACCAACCTAGATAGCATATTGAAAAGCAGAGACATTACTTTGCCAACAAATGTCTGTCTAGTCAAGGCTACGATTTTCCAGTGGTCATGTATGGATGTGAGAGTTGGACTGTGAAGAAAGCTGAGCACCGAAGAATTGATGCTTTTGAACTGTGGTGTTGGAGAAGACTCTTGAGAGTCCCTTGGACTGCAAGGAGATCCAAGCAGTCCATTTTGAAGGAGATCAGCCCTGGGATTTCTTTGGAAAGAATAATGCTAAAGCTGAAAGTCCAGTACTTTGGCCACATCATGCGAAGAGTTGACTCATTAGAAAAGACTCTGATGCTGGGAGGGGTTGGGGGCAGCAGGAGAAGGGGACGACAGAGGATGAGATGGCTGGATGGCATCACTGACTGGATGGACGTGAGTCTGAGAAACTCTGGGAGATGGTGATGGACAGAGACGCCTGGCGTGCTGCGATTCATGGGGTCACAAAGAGTCGGACATGACTGAGCAACTGAACTGAACTGATTCTAAGTAATTGAAGCTGCCTTGCTTGAAATCAATTATATTGTCAGCGGTGAAAAATAATTCATCCTTTCTTGTATCTGGACAATGTGGACAACTTTCTGGAACAGGCCTTATTACTTGAAAATCACACACCTTTGGATCACATTACATATCTCTGAGCTCAGACTAAGAATGATGCTGATTTTCCCTAACAAGCATATCAACATGTGATGTTCTTCCTCCTTTCTGTCTTAATTATAGTTCATTCTTAGGAATCAAAGTGCCAATATTTATAGAACACCAATCCTGTGCTTAGCACTATGTGAGCTACAAATGTGAATGGGAGCCTTCATTCCCTCCAGGAACACAGAAAGTAGTTGGGAGAGTTAAAATAGTCACATTTGAAATGAGAAAACTATTCAATAGTCACTAAACCCTACTGTGTTCTGTTGTTGAGATGGAAGATAAGTTGGGGTACATGCCCTCAGGAATCAGTCTACAGTGCAGGAGATGCGGCAGCCATGGGTTCAATCCTTGGGTAAGGAAGATCTCCTAGAGAAGGAAATGGCAGCCCACTCCAGTATTTTTGCCTGGGAAATTCCATGGACAGAGGAGCCTCATGGGCTACAGTCCATGGAGTCACAAAAGAGCTGGACACAATTTAGAAACTAAATAACAAAAACAATGTGCCCTCCATAACAGAGGCGTTTTCTTATTGCAGGGTAAGGGGAGAGCTTCTAAGACTTGTAGAACTTCAAAGGAAGAGGAAGCTAATGAAACTTGGCACAACTAAGGAAGACATTGTGGCTAAGGGATGTTTTGAAGGATGAGAAGAATTCATACAGGCAAGCATTTGGAAAAAAGAAGACCATGGAGGTAGAAATGACCAGCTTTGCATGATGCCCAGGGCCATGGGCAGTACACAAGCTGGACACCCATACCCACTGGCCCTGGAAATGGTCCTGACTTGCTCATGGTAAAGAGCATTGAGTAATGGAGAATGAGAGCATGCTGGGCTGTGTGGGACAGGCTAGATTGTGGAGGGCCTCGAAAGTGCAGTAGAGAAAAATGGAAGGTGCGTGGTAATCCATAGAGAGCACAGTATGTTTCTTAGTTGGGGACGGACATGGTGGAAGCATGTTTGGGGATAATTAGCAGAGAAACAGGAGGCAGAGTTGCCTGGAATATGTAGAATTAAGATTACGGAGGCAGACTTGGAGGTAACCACAGGGACCCCCAGTTGAGTTGATGACACCTGCCTCAGGTGTGAAGAAGCAAAGAAGAGATGAGCATCTGGAAGGAAAACCCTACCAGATAGGAATGGAAGATGAGACAGGATTCAGGCAGAGATTAAACTCGATGGTGGTAGACCCCTGGCTGACTCATAAATCCTTTAAGCCATCAATACTTCTTAGGATTAATGTGCTAATAGCAAAAGATTCACAAAAGATGTGGCAGAGAAATAGCTTCTGTGACAAAACCTTTCCTCTTGGGGCAAAGACAAGTGATCCTGTCAGGAAACCAGCTGCAGAGGCTACATGCACAGTCAGGTGAGGCATGGCTAATGCATTCAACCACAGACTTGTCCCAGGGCTCCTCATTCCAGAAATGTGGGCCTGGCTGTAAACAGATTCAGGGGGTTAAGGGAGCCTGGAAGGTTGAAAGTTACTCAATTTAGAACATCCTTAGCGTTGTTCTGAGTAGTCACTGAGAGGACCTCAACCTCTGACATGCTCAACAGCAGGCTGAAAGTAACGAGAAAGGGCTTAGGGTCAGCGGGCTTAGCAGAAGCTTTACTGCACACCCACGGCAGCTTGCATTGTTCCTCAGAAAGTTGTCTCTCTCATAGTCGCTTGGACTCCTATTCAGAAGTAACCCCCAACTGCACCCCCATGGACCATGAAAACTTCACAGCAGGTATTAGAGCAGCCCCATAAGGAAACATGCAGCTCAGGCACAAGACAACTTATTAAAACCACTTCACCCTGATGCAAACACACCTACCCATCATGGAGATGTGATGCAAGAGTGCAGGCTAAGCAAAACCAATAATGACATGGTGGGAGGAGAGGAGGGAGAAGGTGAGATGCATGGAGAGAGTAACAAAGAAATTTACAATACCACATGTAAAACAGATAGCCAATGGGAACTTGCTGTATGACTGAGGGACCTCAAACAGGGGCTTTGCGGCAGACTGAAGGATAATATGAGGAAGGAGATGGGAGGGAGGTCTGGGAGTGAGGGGACATGGGTGTACCTATGGCTGATTCTTGTTGATGTATGACAGAAAACCACAAAATTCTATAAAGCAATTATCCTTCATTTTTAAGTTTTTTCCAAAAAGCCAATAAGTACTGAAAAGATTGGGCTTTGGTGTTTATAGAAGAAAAAATGGAGCATAGTTGATTTGATGCCAAGGCATTTCCACAAGGTAGGACTTTAGAATACCCTTTTCTGCAGTGAGAGGCTCCAGGGTTCACCAGTCGATGAACCATTTACCACCTTACCACAGAAAGAATTGGATGCAGTGTTGTTGTTTAGTCACTAAGTCATGTCTGACTCTTTTGCAACCCCATCAACTGTAGCCCGCCAGGCTCCTCTATCCATGGAATTCTCCAGGCAAGAATACTGGAGTGGGTTGCTATTACATTTTCCAGGTGATCTTCCTGACCTAGGGACTGAACCCGAGTCTCCTGCATTGGCAGTCAGATTCTTTACCATTGAGCCATAGAGAAAGCCCCAATGCAGTATATCATCTTGTTAAATTAGAAACCACAGCAGCATCTTGAAATATGGACATTTCACATCCACACAGAGGTGGCTAGAAGGCAGGTGGGCCTAGTTTTGTTTCCCCCAGAATCACACCCTAAAATAAGAATTCTATAGCAAGTAGTTTCCTTGGGAGATGTGCTTTGCAGAGGAAGGATGGAGACCTTCCATAGAGATAGGAAGGGAGCCAAGAAAAGGTACATTTCAAGAAAGATTAAGGGAGCTTAATCCTGCTGGAGAACTCTGCAAGCCTCTGGAGAGTTATCTGAGTTATCATGTTTGAGGATGAGGGAGCTGGGTATTTATACTCCAGTTCATATGGGTCATGAAGCATCAATTCACTGACATTTTCAATCTGCCTGAAGCACTGACAAGGTAGGTTTCAGGCACGAGGAAAAAACCTCCACAGCACTGACGAGATGCTGGCAGTTTAATGTCTGGCTGGTGTGTGCCACAGTCATGAGGCAGAGGGGACATGGGCAGGATCTGCCACACAGGTCTTCCTCAGAAAATCTCCCAAATATTAGGCCATGAGACAGAGGTTTTAGGCAAACATGCTGTTTCTCCCAAAGTTTATTTTTCTCCCATTTCCTTCAAGCAGATCCCCATTTCCCTTTTTCTATAGTTACATCACTAGAAAGAGACAAAGGTCCAAAAGAAGCAGGTATTAGATTGCTAGGGCTGCCAGAACAATGTGTCACAGACTGGGTACCATGCACAAGAGAAATTCATTTTCTTTTTTAAAAGTAATTTCATTTTTTTTTTTTTACTGTTCTGGGTCTTTGTTGCTGCACAGACTTTTCTGTAGTTGTGGCGAGCAGCGGTTACTCTCTAGCTGTGGTGCACAAGCTTCTCATTGTGGTGGCTTCTCTTGCTGCAGAGTATGGGTTCTAGGGCACACAGCTTACAACAGTTTTGCCTCCCAGGTTCTACAGCACAGGCTCAACAGTTGTGGTGCAGGGGGTAGTTGCTTCGTGGCATGTAGGATCTTCTTAGATCAGGGATCGAACCTTTGTCTTCTGCATTAGCAGGCAAGTTCTGTACTACTGAGCTACCAGGAAAGCCCCAGAAATTCATTTTCTGACAGTTCTGAAGCTGGAAGTCCAAGATTAAGGTGTCAGCTGGTCAGGTTTATCCTGAAGCCTCTCTCCTTGGCTTGTAGATGGTGGTCTCCATCCTGAATCTTCAGATGACACCTTCCCTGTGCATACCTAACCCTGTGTGACTTTATGTCTCCAAACTTCCTTTTCTTATAAGAACCACAGTCAGAATGAATTAGGGCCTACTCATATGACCTCATAACAAACACCCTCTTCCAACAACACAAGAGAAGACTATACATGGACATCACCAGATGGTCAACACCGAAATCAGATTGATTATATTCTTTGCAGCCAAAGATGGAGAAGCTCTATACAGTCAGCAAAACAAGACCAGGAGCTGACTGTGGCTCAGACCATGAACTCCTTATTGCCAAATTCAGACTTAAATTGAAGACAGTAGGGAAAACCACTAGACCATTCAGGTATGACCTAAATCAAATCCCTTATGATTATACAGTGGAAGTGAGAAATAGATTTAAGGGCCTAGATCTGATAGATAGAGTGCCTGATGAACTATATGGAATGAGGTTCATGACACTGTACAGGAGACAGGGATCAAGACCATTCCCATAGAAAAGAAAGGCAAAAAAGCAAAATGGCTGTCTGGGGAGGCCTTACAAATAGCTGTGAAAAGAAGAGAAGTGAAAAGCAAAGGAGAAAAGGAAAGATATATAGAACAGTCTTATGGACTCTGTGAGAGAGGGAGAGGGTGGGAAGATTTGGGAGAATGGCATTGAAACATGTAAAATATCATGTATGAAACGAGTTGCCAGTCCAGGTTCGATGCATGATACTGGATGCTTGGGGCTGGTGCACTGGGACGACCCAGAGGGATGGAATGGGGAAGGAGGAGGGAGGAGGGTTCAGGATGGGGAACACATGTATACCTGTGGCGGATTCATTTTGATATTTGGCAAAACTAATACAGTTATGTAAAGTTTAAAAATAAAATAAAATTAAAAAAAAAATAAAATAAACATCTGAATGCAGAGTTCCAAAGAAAAGCAAGAAGAGATAAGAAAGCCGTCTTCAGCGATCAATGCAAAAGAAATAGAGGAAAACAACAGAATGGGAAAGACTAGGGATCTCTTCAAGAAAATCAGAGATACCAAAGGAACATTTCATGCAAAGATGAGCTCGATAAAGGACAGAAATGGTATGGACCTAACAGAAGCAGAAGATATTAAGAGGTGGCAAGAATACACAGAAGAACTGTACAAAAAAGATCTTCACGACCCAGATAATCACGATGGTGTGATCACTGACCTAGAGCCAGACATCCTGGAATGTGAAGTCAACTGGGCCTTAGAAAGCATCACCACGAACAAAGCTAGTGGAGGTGATGGAATTCCAGTTGAGCTATTCCAAACCCTGAAAGATAATGCTCTGAAAGTGCTGCACTCAATATGCCAGCACATTTGGAAAACTCAGCAGTGGCCACAGGACTGGAAAAGGTCAGTTTTCATTCCAATCCCAAAGAAAGGCAATGCCAAAGAATGCTCAAACTACCGCACAATTGCACTCATCTCACACGCTAGTAAAGTAATGCTCAAAATTCTCCAAGCCAGGCTTCAGCAATATGTGAACCGTGAACTTCCTGAAGTTCAAGCTGGTTTTAGAAAAGGCAGAGGAACCAGAGATCAAATTGCCGACATCCACTGGATCATAGAAAAAGCAAGAGAGTTCCAGAAAAACATCTATTTCTGCTTTATTGACTATGCCAAAGCCTTTGACTGTGTGGATCACAAGAAACTGTGGGAAATTCTGAAAGAGATGGGAATACCAGACCACCTGATCTGCCTCTTGAGAAATTTGTATGCAGGTCAGGAAGCAACAGTTAGAACTGGACATGGAACAACAGACTGGTTCCAAATAGGAAAAGGAGTTCGTCAAGGCTGTATATATTCACCCTGTTTATTTAACTTATATGCAGAGTACATCATGAGAAACGCTGGACTGGAAGAAACACAAACTGGAATCAAGATTGCCGGGAGAAATATCCATAACCTCAGATATGCAGATGACACCACCCTTATGGCGGAAAGTGAAGAGGAACTAAAAAGCCTCTTGATGAAAGTGAAAGTGGAGAGTGAAAAAGTTGGCTTAAAGCTCAACATTCAGAAAATGAAGATCATGGCATCCAGTCCCACCACTTCATGGGAAATAGATGGGGAAACAGTGGAAACAGTGTCAGACTTTATTTTGTGGGGCTCCAAAATCAGTGCAGATGGTGACTGCAGCCATAAAATTAAAAGAGGCTTACTCCTTGGAAGAAAAGTTATGACCAACCTAGATAGCATATTGAAAAGCAGAGACATTACTTTGCCAACAAATGTCTGTCTAGTCAAGGCTACGATTTTCCAGTGGTCATGTATGGATGTGAGAGTTGGACTGTGAAGAAAGCTGAGCACCGAAGAATTGATGCTTTTGAACTGTGGTGTTGGAGAAGACTCTTGAGAGTCCCTTGGACTGCAAGGAGATCCAAGCAGTCCATTTTGAAGGAGATCAGCCCTGGGATTTCTTTGGAAAGAATAATGCTAAAGCTGAAAGTCCAGTACTTTGGCCACATCATGCGAAGAGTTGACTCATTAGAAAAGACTCTGATGCTGGGAGGGGTTGGGGGCAGCAGGAGAAGGGGACGACAGAGGATGAGATGGCTGGATGGCATCACTGACTGGATGGACGTGAGTCTGAGAAACTCTGGGAGATGGTGATGGACAGAGACGCCTGGCGTGCTGCGATTCATGGGGTCACAAAGAGTCGGACATGACTGAGCAACTGAACTGAACTGATTCTAAGTAATTGAAGCTGCCTTGCTTGAAATCAATTATATTGTCAGCGGTGAAAAATAATTCATCCTTTCTTGTATCTGGACAATGTGGACAACTTTCTGGAACAGGCCTTATTACTTGAAAATCACACACCTTTGGATCACATTACATATCTCTGAGCTCAGACTAAGAATGATGCTGATTTTCCCTAACAAGCATATCAACATGTGATGTTCTTCCTCCTTTCTGTCTTAATTATAGTTCATTCTTAGGAATCAAAGTGCCAATATTTATAGAACACCAATCCTGTGCTTAGCACTATGTGAGCTACAAATGTGAATGGGAGCCTTCATTCCCTCCAGGAACACAGAAAGTAGTTGGGAGAGTTAAAATAGTCACATTTGAAATGAGAAAACTATTCAATAGTCACTAAACCCTACTGTGTTCTGTTGTTGAGATGGAAGATAAGTTGGGGTACATGCCCTCAGGAATCAGTCTACAGTGCAGGAGATGCGGCAGCCATGGGTTCAATCCTTGGGTAAGGAAGATCTCCTAGAGAAGGAAATGGCAGCCCACTCCAGTATTTTTGCCTGGGAAATTCCATGGACAGAGGAGCCTCATGGGCTACAGTCCATGGAGTCACAAAAGAGCTGGACACAATTTAGAAACTAAATAACAAAAACAATGTGCCCTCCATAACAGAGGCGTTTTCTTATTGCAGGGTAAGGGGAGAGCTTCTAAGACTTGTAGAACTTCAAAGGAAGAGGAAGCTAATGAAACTTGGCACAACTAAGGAAGACATTGTGGCTAAGGGATGTTTTGAAGGATGAGAAGAATTCATACAGGCAAGCATTTGGAAAAAAGAAGACCATGGAGGTAGAAATGACCAGCTTTGCATGATGCCCAGGGCCATGGGCAGTACACAAGCTGGACACCCATACCCACTGGCCCTGGAAATGGTCCTGACTTGCTCATGGTAAAGAGCATTGAGTAATGGAGAATGAGAGCATGCTGGGCTGTGTGGGACAGGCTAGATTGTGGAGGGCCTCGAAAGTGCAGTAGAGAAAAATGGAAGGTGCGTGGTAATCCATAGAGAGCACAGTATGTTTCTTAGTTGGGGACGGACATGGTGGAAGCATGTTTGGGGATAATTAGCAGAGAAACAGGAGGCAGAGTTGCCTGGAATATGTAGAATTAAGATTACGGAGGCAGACTTGGAGGTAACCACAGGGACCCCCAGTTGAGTTGATGACACCTGCCTCAGGTGTGAAGAAGCAAAGAAGAGATGAGCATCTGGAAGGAAAACCCTACCAGATAGGAATGGAAGATGAGACAGGATTCAGGCAGAGATTAAACTCGATGGTGGTAGACCCCTGGCTGACTCATAAATCCTTTAAGCCATCAATACTTCTTAGGATTAATGTGCTAATAGCAAAAGATTCACAAAAGATGTGGCAGAGAAATAGCTTCTGTGACAAAACCTTTCCTCTTGGGGCAAAGACAAGTGATCCTGTCAGGAAACCAGCTGCAGAGGCTACATGCACAGTCAGGTGAGGCATGGCTAATGCATTCAACCACAGACTTGTCCCAGGGCTCCTCATTCCAGAAATGTGGGCCTGGCTGTAAACAGATTCAGGGGGTTAAGGGAGCCTGGAAGGTTGAAAGTTACTCAATTTAGAACATCCTTAGCGTTGTTCTGAGTAGTCACTGAGAGGACCTCAACCTCTGACATGCTCAACAGCAGGCTGAAAGTAACGAGAAAGGGCTTAGGGTCAGCGGGCTTAGCAGAAGCTTTACTGCACACCCACGGCAGCTTGCATTGTTCCTCAGAAAGTTGTCTCTCTCATAGTCGCTTGGACTCCTATTCAGAAGTAACCCCCAACTGCACCCCCATGGACCATGAAAACTTCACAGCAGGTATTAGAGCAGCCCCATAAGGAAACATGCAGCTCAGGCACAAGACAACTTATTAAAACCACTTCACCCTGATGCAAACACACCTACCCATCATGGAGATGTGATGCAAGAGTGCAGGCTAAGCAAAACCAATAATGACATGGTGGGAGGAGAGGAGGGAGAAGGTGAGATGCATGGAGAGAGTAACAAAGAAATTTACAATACCACATGTAAAACAGATAGCCAATGGGAACTTGCTGTATGACTGAGGGACCTCAAACAGGGGCTTTGCGGCAGACTGAAGGATAATATGAGGAAGGAGATGGGAGGGAGGTCTGGGAGTGAGGGGACATGGGTGTACCTATGGCTGATTCTTGTTGATGTATGACAGAAAACCACAAAATTCTATAAAGCAATTATCCTTCATTTTTAAGTTTTTTCCAAAAAGCCAATAAGTACTGAAAAGATTGGGCTTTGGTGTTTATAGAAGAAAAAATGGAGCATAGTTGATTTGATGCCAAGGCATTTCCACAAGGTAGGACTTTAGAATACCCTTTTCTGCAGTGAGAGGCTCCAGGGTTCACCAGTCGATGAACCATTTACCACCTTACCACAGAAAGAATTGGATGCAGTGTTGTTGTTTAGTCACTAAGTCATGTCTGACTCTTTTGCAACCCCATCAACTGTAGCCCGCCAGGCTCCTCTATCCATGGAATTCTCCAGGCAAGAATACTGGAGTGGGTTGCTATTACATTTTCCAGGTGATCTTCCTGACCTAGGGACTGAACCCGAGTCTCCTGCATTGGCAGTCAGATTCTTTACCATTGAGCCATAGAGAAAGCCCCAATGCAGTATATCATCTTGTTAAATTAGAAACCACAGCAGCATCTTGAAATATGGACATTTCACATCCACACAGAGGTGGCTAGAAGGCAGGTGGGCCTAGTTTTGTTTCCCCCAGAATCACACCCTAAAATAAGAATTCTATAGCAAGTAGTTTCCTTGGGAGATGTGCTTTGCAGAGGAAGGATGGAGACCTTCCATAGAGATAGGAAGGGAGCCAAGAAAAGGTACATTTCAAGAAAGATTAAGGGAGCTTAATCCTGCTGGAGAACTCTGCAAGCCTCTGGAGAGTTATCTGAGTTATCATGTTTGAGGATGAGGGAGCTGGGTATTTATACTCCAGTTCATATGGGTCATGAAGCATCAATTCACTGACATTTTCAATCTGCCTGAAGCACTGACAAGGTAGGTTTCAGGCACGAGGAAAAAACCTCCACAGCACTGACGAGATGCTGGCAGTTTAATGTCTGGCTGGTGTGTGCCACAGTCATGAGGCAGAGGGGACATGGGCAGGATCTGCCACACAGGTCTTCCTCAGAAAATCTCCCAAATATTAGGCCATGAGACAGAGGTTTTAGGCAAACATGCTGTTTCTCCCAAAGTTTATTTTTCTCCCATTTCCTTCAAGCAGATCCCCATTTCCCTTTTTCTATAGTTACATCACTAGAAAGAGACAAAGGTCCAAAAGAAGCAGGTATTAGATTGCTAGGGCTGCCAGAACAATGTGTCACAGACTGGGTACCATGCACAAGAGAAATTCATTTTCTTTTTTAAAAGTAATTTCATTTTTTTTTTTTTACTGTTCTGGGTCTTTGTTGCTGCACAGACTTTTCTGTAGTTGTGGCGAGCAGCGGTTACTCTCTAGCTGTGGTGCACAAGCTTCTCATTGTGGTGGCTTCTCTTGCTGCAGAGTATGGGTTCTAGGGCACACAGCTTACAACAGTTTTGCCTCCCAGGTTCTACAGCACAGGCTCAACAGTTGTGGTGCAGGGGGTAGTTGCTTCGTGGCATGTAGGATCTTCTTAGATCAGGGATCGAACCTTTGTCTTCTGCATTAGCAGGCAAGTTCTGTACTACTGAGCTACCAGGAAAGCCCCAGAAATTCATTTTCTGACAGTTCTGAAGCTGGAAGTCCAAGATTAAGGTGTCAGCTGGTCAGGTTTATCCTGAAGCCTCTCTCCTTGGCTTGTAGATGGTGGTCTCCATCCTGAATCTTCAGATGACACCTTCCCTGTGCATACCTAACCCTGTGTGACTTTATGTCTCCAAACTTCCTTTTCTTATAAGAACCACAGTCAGAATGAATTAGGGCCTACTCATATGACCTCATAACAAACACCCTCTTCCAACAACACAAGAGAAGACTATACATGGACATCACCAGATGGTCAACACCGAAATCAGATTGATTATATTCTTTGCAGCCAAAGATGGAGAAGCTCTATACAGTCAGCAAAACAAGACCAGGAGCTGACTGTGGCTCAGACCATGAACTCCTTATTGCCAAATTCAGACTTAAATTGAAGACAGTAGGGAAAACCACTAGACCATTCAGGTATGACCTAAATCAAATCCCTTATGATTATACAGTGGAAGTGAGAAATAGATTTAAGGGCCTAGATCTGATAGATAGAGTGCCTGATGAACTATATGGAATGAGGTTCATGACACTGTACAGGAGACAGGGATCAAGACCATTCCCATAGAAAAGAAAGGCAAAAAAGCAAAATGGCTGTCTGGGGAGGCCTTACAAATAGCTGTGAAAAGAAGAGAAGTGAAAAGCAAAGGAGAAAAGGAAAGATATATAGAACAGTCTTATGGACTCTGTGAGAGAGGGAGAGGGTGGGAAGATTTGGGAGAATGGCATTGAAACATGTAAAATATCATGTATGAAACGAGTTGCCAGTCCAGGTTCGATGCATGATACTGGATGCTTGGGGCTGGTGCACTGGGACGACCCAGAGGGATGGAATGGGGAAGGAGGAGGGAGGAGGGTTCAGGATGGGGAACACATGTATACCTGTGGCGGATTCATTTTGATATTTGGCAAAACTAATACAGTTATGTAAAGTTTAAAAATAAAATAAAATTAAAAAAAAAATAAAATAAACATCTGAATGCAGAGTTCCAAAGAAAAGCAAGAAGAGATAAGAAAGCCGTCTTCAGCGATCAATGCAAAAGAAATAGAGGAAAACAACAGAATGGGAAAGACTAGGGATCTCTTCAAGAAAATCAGAGATACCAAAGGAACATTTCATGCAAAGATGAGCTCGATAAAGGACAGAAATGGTATGGACCTAACAGAAGCAGAAGATATTAAGAGGTGGCAAGAATACACAGAAGAACTGTACAAAAAAGATCTTCACGACCCAGATAATCACGATGGTGTGATCACTGACCTAGAGCCAGACATCCTGGAATGTGAAGTCAACTGGGCCTTAGAAAGCATCACCACGAACAAAGCTAGTGGAGGTGATGGAATTCCAGTTGAGCTATTCCAAACCCTGAAAGATAATGCTCTGAAAGTGCTGCACTCAATATGCCAGCACATTTGGAAAACTCAGCAGTGGCCACAGGACTGGAAAAGGTCAGTTTTCATTCCAATCCCAAAGAAAGGCAAT
Source organism: Bubalus kerabau (assembly GCF_029407905.1). Lineage (NCBI taxonomy): Eukaryota > Metazoa > Chordata > Mammalia > Artiodactyla > Bovidae > Bubalus > Bubalus kerabau. The sequence continues at coordinate 45,847,569 of NC_073647.1, read as the reverse complement.
GCCAAAGAATGCTCAAACTACCGCACAATTGCACTCATCTCACACGCTAGTAAAGTAATGCTCAAAATTCTCCAAGCCAGGCTTCAGCAATATGTGAACCGTGAACTTCCTGAAGTTCAAGCTGGTTTTAGAAAAGGCAGAGGAACCAGAGATCAAATTGCCGACATCCACTGGATCATAGAAAAAGCAAGAGAGTTCCAGAAAAACATCTATTTCTGCTTTATTGACTATGCCAAAGCCTTTGACTGTGTGGATCACAAGAAACTGTGGGAAATTCTGAAAGAGATGGGAATACCAGACCACCTGATCTGCCTCTTGAGAAATTTGTATGCAGGTCAGGAAGCAACAGTTAGAACTGGACATGGAACAACAGACTGGTTCCAAATAGGAAAAGGAGTTCGTCAAGGCTGTATATATTCACCCTGTTTATTTAACTTATATGCAGAGTACATCATGAGAAACGCTGGACTGGAAGAAACACAAACTGGAATCAAGATTGCCGGGAGAAATATCCATAACCTCAGATATGCAGATGACACCACCCTTATGGCGGAAAGTGAAGAGGAACTAAAAAGCCTCTTGATGAAAGTGAAAGTGGAGAGTGAAAAAGTTGGCTTAAAGCTCAACATTCAGAAAATGAAGATCATGGCATCCAGTCCCACCACTTCATGGGAAATAGATGGGGAAACAGTGGAAACAGTGTCAGACTTTATTTTGTGGGGCTCCAAAATCAGTGCAGATGGTGACTGCAGCCATAAAATTAAAAGAGGCTTACTCCTTGGAAGAAAAGTTATGACCAACCTAGATAGCATATTGAAAAGCAGAGACATTACTTTGCCAACAAATGTCTGTCTAGTCAAGGCTACGATTTTCCAGTGGTCATGTATGGATGTGAGAGTTGGACTGTGAAGAAAGCTGAGCACCGAAGAATTGATGCTTTTGAACTGTGGTGTTGGAGAAGACTCTTGAGAGTCCCTTGGACTGCAAGGAGATCCATCCAGTCCATTCTGAAGGAGATCAGCCCTGGGATTTCTTTGGAAGGGATGATGCTAAAGCTGAAACTCCAGTACTTTGTCCACCTCATGTGAAGAGTTGACTCATTGGAAAAGACTCTGATGCTGGGAGGGATTGGGGGCAGGAGGAGAAGGGGATGACAGAGGATGAGATGGCTGGATGGCATCACTGGCTCAATGGACGTGAGTCTGGGTGAACTCCGGGAGTTGGTGATGGACAGGGAGGCCTGGCGTGCTTGGATTCATGGGGTTGCAAAGAGTCGGACACGACTTAGTGACTGATCTGATCTGATCTGATCCTTGATTACCTTTTAAAGACCGTATCTTCAAGCAGAAGCACATTCTGAAATGCTGCGGTTAAGGCCTCAGCAGGTGAATTTGGAGAGGTGCAGAAAATTCAGCCTATGACAGAGAGTAATGAGTATATTCATCACTTAGATTTGTAAAATTTCTGTTAAGAAGGAAAGCAGTGTTTTAACCACACTCAAGCAAACCATTACAGGCAAAAAATGAATAGGTCGAACGTTAACCGCTGTTTTAATTTGGAAGAGACATTTCATGAGTTCCTTGGGATCTCAGTTCAGGATGTGAGGATCACCTGCAATAAGATCAGCCTTGACTTTCAGTGTATCTTAGTTCTATTGTATTAAATCCTGAAATGCAGAAATGGCAAGGACCTAACAGAAGCAGAAGAGATTAAGAAGAGTTGGCAAGAATACACAGGAGAACTATACAAAAAGGGTCTTCACGACCCAGATAATCACAATGGTGTGATCACTCACCTAAAGTCAGACATCGTGGAATTTGAAGTGAAGTGGGCCTTAGGAAGCATCACTACAAACAAAGCTAGTGGAGGTGACAGAATTCCAGCGGAGTTATTTCATTCTTAAAAGATGATGCTGTGAAAGTGCTGCACTCAATATGCCAGCAGATGTGAAAAACTCAGCAGTGGCTACAGGACTGGAAAAGGTCAGTTTTCATTCCAATCCCAAAGAAGGGCAATGCCAAAGAATGTTCAAACTACTGCACAATTGCACTCATCTCACATGCTAGCAAAGTAATGCTCAAAATTCTCAGAATCCTTCAAGCTAGGCTTCAACAGTATGTGAACTGAGAACTTCCATATGTTCAAGCTGGATTCAGAAAAGTCAGAGGAATCAGAGATCAAATGGCCAACACTTGCTGGATCATAGAAAAAGCAAGAGAATTCCAGACAAAAACATTTACTTCTGCTTCACAGACCATGTTATAAAGCCTTTGACTGTGTGGATCACAACAACTGTGGAAAATTCTTAAAGAGATGGGACTACCTGACCACCTTTCTTGCCTCCTGAGAAACCTGGATGCAGGTCAAGAAGCAACAGTTAGAATTCAACATGGAACAACAGACTGGTTCAAAATTGGGAAAGGAGTATATCAAGGCTGTATATTGTCACCCTGCTTATTTAACTTCTGTGGAGTGTACATCATGTGAAATGCTGGGCTGGATGAAGCAAGAGCTTAAATCAAGATTGCCAGGGGAAATATCAATAACCTCAGATATGCAGATGATACCACCCTTGTGGCAGAATTCGGGGCAAGACCAATCGAGGGAGGGAGCAAAATGAAAGGGAGAGGGCTGGTGCTTGAGGAACCCACAGGCCATGGGAAGCTCTAAGTCTTTGCACTGCAGGCCACAGGGACAGAGCAGAGGGCCCCAGCAGGGAGCCTGTGGGCATTAGGTCTCCAAGTGATTCACCAAAAGTGAGGTGCTGCTGTGGGGCCTCACCCCTGGGACTCAGGGGACTTGCTCAGGCCCAGCTGCAGGCAGTGGGGATGGGGAACCCAGGTTGGATGCTTTCCTGCCTCTCATGGTCTCTGCCAGGCACACACACACACACGTACACACAGAGAGACAAGTGCCACGTGCAGGCCTGGACCCGCCTCTGCCTCTCAGAGCACAAATGGAGACTGAGGCCCAGAGTGATGGTCAGGCACCTTGGGCCACAATCTCCCAGCCCAGGGACCCTCACTGTCCCTCTGAAGAAACCTCAGCACCACCACCCCCAACTCCTGCAGCAACTGGTTCAACAGAAAACAAAGGAGCACAACCCAGCTAAATTTCAGGGCAGCACGAGGGGCCATGCAGGCAGCACGGGGCAGGACATCATTTGCACGAGATCACTCCGTGGCTGAAATTTTCCCCATCCTGCAGCCAAACTTGGATCTGGGTGGGGCTCATCTACAGCCTCTGCTCCAGCAGCTCCCATCAGGCCACCTCCTCCCAGTTCCAGTGCCTGATGTGGACAGCTAGGGTACAGTGCCAGGTCCGCATATCACTGGCAGCCACAGCATCTCCAGGGTCTTGACACCATTTAAGACGAAACCCGTGTAAGGCTGTGGGAAGGACAGCCTAACTTCATCTCCCAGGGCTCCTTGGGCCTCATGTGGCTGCAGAAACACAGAACCACAAAGATCAGGAGCCTGACACAGAGGCCTCCAAGCTCACAGTCCTGTGCCAGAGCTCAGCACAAAATGCCTGAGCATCTTCCAAGCCTGCTGACACAGAATGATGGGTGGTCACAGAGGCCTGGCTCTTACCATCCGTCTCCATGCAGTCCACTGACAGGGCGGTGGTGACCCAGAGGACCCGTCCATCACATGGAGTTTGTGGGGAGGTCAGCAAGGAGGGCAGGACAGCAGGAGGCAGGAGGTGAGATGCAAGACAGAGGGCACTGAAACCCGGGGTGCACTGAGGAGGGAGAGTGGGTCCCCTGGCTTCACAGTGCAGTGGCCAGGTTCTGGTCCTCTCCAAGCACACACAGACACAGTCCTGGGCTTGGCTTCCCCCACCCCTGGCCCCCACTCCACCCCTCAACTCCCGGGCGCCTTCCCTGCCCATGCTCTGCAGATCCCCAGTCTTAGCCCTGAGCTGCTGAGGGCAGATCCATGCTAACCAATCTGGCCTCAGCCCCGGGGCTGCCCTAGACCTCACACGGCCCTGCCAGGTGTCTTCTCCACGCCGTTGGGAGCCCCCTTCCTCCCAGCCCTTCCCACACCATGGCGTCCACTGTCAGCAGATGCCCCGCCTCTGCCCAGAGCCTAGAGAAAGAACAAAGGAGAGCAGGAAACTCTAGGATGGGCATGCTCCTGTCTTCACCAGGGCCTGGGACAGCACCATGCTGGGATGCCAGAATTCAAACCTCAAATAACCCGCTAAGTTATTGTCACCTCATTCAATTGCCAAGGAGGTGCCGAGGCATAGAGAGATAGCCCATGACTGCAGGGAACCTGACCACAACCACCCCATCCTCACTTCTTTCCTTGTACCTAGAGGGGGGTCCCTGTTCACTGGAGGGGGTTGGAGGTGGAGGAGCAGAACCATGGGCCTGAACCTCAGCAGGGTCTCAGCACCTCGCAGGGAGCCTCTGTTTCCACGTGGCTGTGAGGACAGGGACACAGTCCCAGAGGTACCCAGCACAGAGCCTCTCGGGCCTTCCCTTCCCCGAGCACAGCAAAGCCATGGTTCTCACAGGCGCACAAGGCCCCACGTTATCTCACTCCTACCCTGGAGGCCTGCTCTCCTTGCCCGTGGATTCACCCCCAGTAGCCATGACGGCCATCCTTCCATCCTTGGAACATTCCAGTCTGTTCCTACCTCAGAGCCTTTGTAGGGTGTGAGGAGGCACATCACATCCCCTCAGATTCAGGTGCTGGAGACTCAATCCCAAGTAACTTGGGGTGACCTTACAGTCAATGGAAGGGTCTTCACAGAGCTGATGGAGGTCAAGTGAGCTCATTAGGATGGACCCTCCTCTAACAGGATGGCTGTCCCCATACAAAGGACACAGTTAGAGACAGATAGGGACACAGGAGAACTCAGGTGAAGAGGAAGGCAGAGCTCTCCAAGCCCAGGCATGCTCACCATGGCCAGCAACGCCCTGAAAGTGAGGGGGAAGAGATAGTACAGACTCTCCCCACAGCCCTCATGAGAGGCAACGTCAGCTGACACCTTGACCTCAGCTACCGGGCTCCTGAACCAACATGGTTCGTAGGTTGAGCCACCCAGCCTGTGGGGCCCTGACACGACTGCTGGAAAATGAAGACAGAGGGTCAGCCCTGTCCGGACATCTCTCTGCAGGGGCAAGGGGGTGTGGGGGGATGACTTCTCCATTCCCAGCACCTCGGCACTCTCCTCCATGTCTTCACATCTTCATGCATCTGTTTATACCTTACTTGGTGTCTGTTTACACCTCCCAGTGTCGGGGGTCCCACAAGTTACTGATGCTTCCCTCCTGATGGAAAGGAAAGGAAAGGAAAACTCATTCTGCCAATACAGCCACTCAACGTGACCAGAACTCACTGACTGAAGAACCATGCAGGAGGAGGCCTGGGGCACAGGGCACACACTCAAAGTGCTGACACACACCAGCAAACAGCGTTCTGCAAAGGCTCCCCTGTGTCCACTCCCCCAACCACAGGCAAGGGCACCGTTTTCTCACACACTGGCTGCCCCCAAACATCATCATCTGACTGAACTTCTGTTCACCTGCTGGGTGACAAAGGGTCACCCTCTTCACTGGGTGAACACAGCACTATGTTCACTTCAGTCTCTCACCTCTTGTCTTGATACCACGCAGAGGCACGGTAAATTTGAGTATTCCTGGAAGCTATTGCAATACAGGATGGCTAGGAATAACTTGAATGTATATAGAATTGGTTGGGAGCCCCTAAAATATGTTTCTCCAAATCCAAACTACCTTATCCTGATATAATCTCCCCTTAGCCAGATTCCCAATATGCCCATGGTCACTGTATAGCCACCCAATACAAAAGCAAGAGAGATGGAGGCACCAGAATGGACACAGAGATGCCCTGAGCCAACTGTGGCTAAACCACCTTTTGATGATTTTACAAACCAGACGACTGGCATATACCATAATGCTAGGGCCGCTTCCAGACTTGGGAATGCCAATAACTCTGAAGCTTAAACTTAAACTTCATTAGCTTTGCTGTTCATCTCTGTCTTATCCAGAGACTTACAGAAGGGAAACAAAACACTGAGAAAACCCTTGGGACTCAGATAACAAGGCAGAAGGCAGGAAGGTACCTAACCAGAAGCAAGGATAAGGCAATCAGGACAAATTCCAGATAACCAGAATGCAAAAGTAAGTGGGAGTGTGGGTCTTCTCTGGTGGTCTAGTGGTTGACTCCTCGCTTCCACTGCAGTGGACATGGGTTCAATTTCTGGCCAGGGAACTAAGTTTCCACATGTCTCACAGAAGCGCCAAAAGAAATAAGTAAAAATTGAAAAGACATCTACATTTACTGAGGGCTCAAAATAAATAAATAAATAAATAAAAAGTACCTGGGAGTGAGTGACTAGCATGTGACCTAAGGAATGGAAAGACAGCCTGAGCTGGGACAACACACAAGGACACAATGTATGCAGCTGTTTTTCCTCCATGGCTGAGGTGAGAAACCTGGCATGACGTTGGATCAACACTGAGTGGTAGGAAGAGGAAGCAGTTCAGGGGAGGCGGGTTTTTTGAACCAGCATCAGAGAAGAACCATGCCAGGCCAGCACAGCATCGAGTCAAGTAAGGCAAAAACCAAAGACAACCCTCTGAGTCTGTCAACACTGAATTCCCAGATGGTACAGTCATAGAAACTAATGTGTGCTGAGCTTGAAAGGACCTCCTATGTCCCATGTTCCAGGCCCCACCCTCTATGGGGACAGGGAGCAGGTCACAAGTGCTAGAGTCAGGACTGGCCCCTTGGGGGTGGACTCCTGTCTCGCTACCATCCACACCCCACCAACTCTGCAGTGTGCCACTCAGAGCCCGCCTCCCTCTTCTCACAGAGAGAGGCATCCTAGAACTTCAGATGTTTCTACAGAGAGTGGTCCTGTGTCCAATGAGATTACTGACATACTTGCCTTGCTTACCTGTCTCACACACACTGATGCCTGGGCAGGGCCCATCTCATCACCTGCCGAATTCAGAGTGGTACAGCAGAGTTGATGAGTGTTAAGTGACTCAAAGCCAACAGCCAGCACCTAGTAAGTGCCTGCTCTGCAGAGGCAGCTCTGGAGAAAATACCATGGTAAACTAGATGGGGTCTTTATCCTCAGAGGGCTTGTGGTGTAGTCCATGGACACACGTGCGCGCATGCACACACACACACATACACACACAGAAACCACCCAAGGTAAACTTTCACAAAAAGAATACTATAGAGAGGGTTCTGGAAGGTTGTGGGGAGGAAGGAATGGTCCTGAAGTCAGCCTCGGAGGCTTCAGGAGGACACAGGAAGTGAGCAGGGAGGGATCTTCTGTGAGCAGCAGTGTGGAGTGCTGGGCACCTGGAGAGTCAGGCTGTGGGAGTGGAGGCACAGCCATGACCATTGAGGAGGCAGGGGGAAGTGCTGCTGCGAGAAAGGGAGGAAGGCCTGCAGTGGGGGTCAGAGCCCCAAGAAGCATGGAGAGCAAAGGCTGATCCTGGGCCCAGAACTGTTTTCATTGACCTCATTTGACAGACAGGCAAGATGATGCCAGAGAGATGCAGGCACTCAAACACCAAGTTGTGGGAGTCAGGAGTCGGTTCCGGGAAACCTGTGTTTTAGGATTTATGGTTATGCTACTAGGGTGGCCTGGGTGGCAGGGGCTGGAGAGGGATTAGAAATCTGCCTGTGTCATGCCACCAAGGGCTCTGGGTTTAAGAGAGCTCAAGAAGCACTGGGCAAGCAGGATATTCTTCCAGAAACTTCTTAAGGATTCTATCTGAGACTCCTCTACTCCTAACTGAAGATTTTATGCCAGGGGTAACTAAGTGGGAGAGGGGTGGCTGGGAAAAGAGACTCTCATGCTTCGTTGAAGGTGTACAAGGAAGGTTCAGGCACAGGCCCTCCACATGTACCTGCGGTGACCCAAACGCTCTGGGGATGTGATTGGAAGGCAAAGCACTCTGGATTGGTACCACAGACATACACTGAGCTCCATGGCCCCCACACCACCATCCCTGGCATCCCTCCTCAGAGATTTCAGATTCTAGGAGCTGAGCCTTTCTTAAGGCCCCTTGTGTGGTCTGCCTGTCTGGGGCTTGTCAAAAAGTTCCCCATATTCTCCACCCTTGTAGACCCAATGCCAGGCACCAAAGAGGTGCTCACACACCAGACAATGAGGGGATTAATGAAGGAAAGAAGGTGACCGGTGGCCACTGACAGAGCTATTGATGGACCAGTCACCATACTGTCAGTGTCTGGAGGAGGGGGCGGTTGGGCATACTCCGTCTGGGCTTCCCAGGTGCCTGATGCTAAAGAAGCCCATTGACATGTCCTGGGAACACACATCCCCTAGGCTGTTCTCTTCACTGACTGACCACCAAAAGAACACCTCTGTGTTTAGATCCAGCCTCCCTGGTGTTCAGTCTCACCTTGCTTCCTCAGATGGTGCACATGCCACCACCCCCATGGGAAAGTGGTCATCCTTCTTAATGAAGGGCTCGGGCAATGCCACCGAGCACACACTGTTCTCCTGCCATATTCCACAAAGGATACCTGACATTTCAACACACTGGCTACTCTAGCAACTGGGCTTTTGTCTCCTTGCTAAAGTGAGTTCTCCACCTTAGCCATGAAGTTACTGAATTGAAACAAAGATTGACAAGCTAAGCGTGATGGCCTGTCAAAGCAGCCTGTCTTCTGGACACACACCAGAGGAGTCCCAACAGAGTGCAGAAGACAGAACACTCTACCAACTCTGAACCTGGAGCACTCAACTAAGCAATGGACAGAAAGAATGAAGGCCACTTACATGAAGGTGTCTTTCTAGATGCCACATCATTAAGATTATCAAGAAAGCAGATGCCAGACACACCAACAGCTGTCCACAATTCTGAACCTTCACTTAGACATACAGTGTGGAGACAGGCCTCAGCCAGAGTCTGAAAGCAAGTCACTTGTTTCTGTCAGAAATTCCCTTAGAAGTGTCCATTAGCTTACCTTGTGGCTCAGATGGTAAAGAATCTGCCTGCAATGCAGAAGACCCAGGTTCTATCCCTGGGTCGGGAAGATCCCCTGGAGAAAGGAATGGCTACCCACTCCAGTATTCTTGCCTGGGAAATTCCATGGACAGAGAAGCCTGGCAGATTGCACTCCATGGGGTTGCAGAGAGTGGACACGACTCATCAACTAACACTTTTGCTATGATTCAGACTACAACCAAACCAAAGTGCAACTCTTCTTAACAAAGTGCAACAGCTTCTTAACCCAAATTGTGTTCTTCAGAAAATATTTTACAGATATTTCAGACACTCACAGATCAGATCAGATCAGATCAGTCGCTCAGCCATGTCCAACTCTTTGAGACCCCATGAATCGCAGCACGCCAGGCCTCCCTGTCCATCACCAACTCCCGGAGTTCACCCAGACTCACGTCCATCGAGTCAGAGATGCCATCCAGCCATCTCATCCTCTGTCGTCCCCTTCTCCTCCTGTCCCCAATCCCTCCCAGCATCAGAGTCTTTTCCAATGAGTCAACTCTTCACATGAGGTGGACAAAGTACTGGAGTTTCAGCTTTAGCATCATCCCTTCCAAAGAAATCCCAGGGCTGATCTCCTTCAGAATGGACTGGTTGGATCTCCTTGCAGTCCAAGGGACTCTCAAGAGTCTTCTCCAACACCACAGTTCAAAAGCATCAATTCTTCGGTGCTCAGCCTTCTTCACAGTCCAACTCTCACATCCATACATGACTACTGGAAAAACCATAGCCTTGACTAGACGGACCTTTGTTGGCAAAGTAATGTCTCTGTTTTTGAATATGCTGTCTAGGTTGGTCATAACTTTCCTTCCAAGGAGTAAGCGTCTTTCAATTTCATGGCTGCAGTCACCATCTGCAGTGATTTTGGAGCCCAGAAAAATAAAGTCTGACACTGTTTCCACTGTTTCCCCATCTATTTCCCATGAAGTGGTGGGACCGGATGCCATGATCTTCGTTTTCTGAATGTTGAGCTTTAAGCCAACTTTTTCACTCTCCTCTTTCACTTTCATCAAGAGGCTTTTGAGTTTCTCTTCACTTTCTGCCATAAGGGTGGTGTCATCTGCATATCTGAGGTTATGGATATTTCTCCCAGCAATCCTGATTCCAGTTTGTGTTTCTTCCAGTCCAGCGTTTCTCATGATGTACTCTGCATATAAGTTAAATAAACAGGGTGACAATATACAGACACTCACAGTTGAGAAACAAATACTTTCTGTCTCTTTCATATCCCAGGTCAATTTTCACATCTGTATAGTTGAGGATTTTGCCCTTAACAGAAACATTCCTGCAACAGATTTTTTTTTTTATGACACAATCAGAGTAACAGTAAGAACTCCGAATCAAAGGATGTGAAAGGTCAAAGGCAATCTGTGATCAGACCCTTGCTTTTCAAAATGCTATCCCCGGACCAGACACTTAGGCATCAATTGGGATCTGATCAGAAGCACAGAATCTCAGGTCCACCTCAGAACATGTGAATCAGAAGCCACATTTGACAAGATCAGTGAGGGATCTGAATGCACACTGAAATCTGAGATCTAGGTCACTGGTTTTCAAACTGTGTTCTGTGGAACACTTTGGGGGGGCCTCTATGAGGAGTGGGCCAGGAAGAGATTAGGAAGAAGGGGGATGGGGAGCAGGCCTCACTTTGGCTGAGCAGCCTGCCTGTGATCTGTTTGGGAGACTGAACCCCACCCCACCCCCTGGTCAGCTATCCCATAGACACAAAGGTTAGAGAATCACTGTTCTGGACCAATCATCTCATTTTCTACATGCACAACTGAGATCTTCCAAATAGCATAAGGGAATTTTACCAAGATCACATTATAGTCCTTTGAACACTGTTAGAAAATTCTGTAATTTACAAAGCCTGGGAATCAAGAAAAGTCTTCATAGGCAGTGTTGCTGGAATAACCTCCCAACTGCAGAGGTAGAAGCAAAGACAGACCCTGAGCCCCAGTGGTAGACATCATGACATCCAAGGTTGTGCCCTGGAAAAGCCCTGTGACATGAGTGGCATTTTGTGCTACCTGGTTTTCAAGAGAGGAGAGACACACCCAGAGATAGCAAGTGTCAAGGCTATGCAATAAAAGAAGAACTGACATCCAAACCCAGGTCCCTGGATCCCAAAGCCCAGGCTCTGGATCATGTCATTCGCATCATGAGCACAAACAGGCAGCCCCTCTGTGTGCCCTATGCATTGGCCCAGCCTATGAGCTACATGGACACACATCCACTCACAAAAGGAGCAATCCACCCTCACAGACCTGTGAGATACAAATAATTGGCTTCTGTGCCAGTGCCTGAGCTCCTCCTATAAGCTCAAGGCATGGAACTTGCAAATTCGGTTGCTATATCTTTATGGTAATGACACTTAAGAATTCATTTTAATATCCACTGCAATGTATTTGACATCTCCATGCCTTGGGAAAGTTAGAAAGATTAAGAAGGCAGAAATGGTCAGAGGAGGAACAGGAAAAGATATACTTTACAATATATTGACACATTAGGTTTGGCACCTCATTTTTATATTCATACCCTCCAAGCACTGCCTGGAGCTTTCTGCCATGGAAACTCTTATTACTAACGACCTTTAATTAAAACTGGAGCTGCAAAAAAAAAAAAAGAAAGAAAGAAAGAAAAGACAGTCCAATCAAAAAATGGTCAGAACACCTGAATAGACATTTCTTCAAAGAAGACACAGATGGCCAAAAGGTACATGAAAGATGCTCAACATTCTTAATTATTAGACAAATACAAATCAAAACTCCAATGAAGTATCACCTTACACTGGAAAGAATGGCCACCATCAAAAAATCTATGAAGAATAAATTCTGGAGATGATGCAGAGAAAAGGGAACCCTTGTACACTGTTGATGGAAAAGTAAATTGATACACTCAATATGAAGAACAGTATGGAGGGTCCTAAAACAACTACAAACAACTACCATATGATCCAGCAATCCCACTCCTGAATATATACCTGGAAAAGACAAAAACTCTAGTTTGAAAATATACATGCATCCCAATGTTCATTGCAGCACTATTTACAATAGCCAATATATGGAAGCAATGTAAATGTCCCTCAACAGATAAATGGATAAAGAAGATGTGGTATACACACACACACAAACACAAACACACACACAAGAATACTACTCAGCCACGAAATATAATGAAGTAATACCATTTGTGGAACATGGGTGAACCAAGAGATTATCATACTAAATGGAGTATGTCAGAAAGAGAAAGACAGATATTCTATGACATCACTTATTGATGGAATCTAAAAAGATGATACAAATGAAATTAGTTGCAAGGCAGTAACAGACTCATCAGAGAAGGCAATGGCACCCCACTCCAGTACTCTCGCCTGGAAAATACCATGGGTGGAGGAGCCTGGTAGGCTGCAGTCCATGGGGTCGCTAAGAGTCGGACATGACTGAGCGACTTCACTTTCACTTTTCACTTTCATGCATTGGAGAAGGAAATGGCAACCCACTCCAGTGCTCTTGCTTGGAGAATCCCAGGGATGGGGGAGCCTTGTGCTCTGCCATCTATGGGGTTGCACAGAGTCAGACACGACTGAAGCGACTTAGCAGTAGCAGCAGCAGCAGCAACAGACTCATAAAATAAACTTTTGGTTACCAGAGGGAAAAAGAAGGGGAAGGGATAAATTAGGAGTTTGGGATTAATAGATACACACTACTGTGTATAAAATAGTACTACTGTCATGCTGGAGAAGACTCTTGAGAGTCCCATGGACAGCAAGGAGACAAAGCCAGTCAATTCTACAGAAATCAAGCCTGAATATTCATTGGAAGGACTGATGCTAAAGCTGAAGCTCCAATATTTTGACCACCTGATGTGAAGAGCCAACTTACTGGAAAAGACCCTGATGCTGGGAAAGACTGAAGACAGAAGAGGGTGCTAGAGAATGAGAGGATTGGATGGCATCACCAACACAATGGACGTGAGTTTGAGCAAACTCTGGGGGAGAGTGAAAGGGAAACCTGGTGTGCTGCAGTCCATGGGGTCACAAAGTTGGACACGACTGAGCAACTGAACAACAATGTATAAAATGCATAAATAAGGTCCTACTGTATAGAACAGGGAACTATACTCAATATCTGCAATAATCTATAATGGAAAAGAACCCAGAAGTGTTATGTATATCAGAAACGGACACAACATTGTTAATCCACTATGTGAAAGTGAAGTCACTCAGTCATGTCCAATTCTTTGCGACCCCGTGAACTATGCAGTATACAGTTCATGGAATTCTCCAGGCCAGAATACTGGAGTGGGTAGCCCTTCCCTTCTCCAAGGGATCTTCCCCACCAAGGAAGTGAACTGGGGTCTCCTGCATTGCAGGCAGATTCTTAACTGAGCTATGATGAAAGCCCTAACTATACATCAATTAAAAAAAAAAAAAGTAAAGTTGGAAAGTGGGCCAGCAGATAGCACAACGAGCAAGCAGCACATTACTGTCAAGCCCTATTGTCATTTCAGACACAAAGCTGGCCCCTTTCCTAAAGCCTCCTCCAAGTGCCATTTGGGAACACTAGTTGGGTAATACAACAAACCAAGGCCAGCCTCCCATCTCATCTTGTCTTCACTGCCTGCACTACTTCTTCAAAGGCAGTAAGCGAGGGGCCCACATAGCTAAACTCCCCCCACCCCCGACGGTTGAAGCTGCCACAGCTCAGGACATTAGGGAGTTGGTCTGGGCAAACCTGCACCACGTCTTCCTTCTCTGAACAATGCATCAGCAGCAGCCACTCTGCTCAGCCTGGGGGACACTGTGTGTCACAGGGGTCAAATCAACCTTTTGCTGGGGGCCAGGAATATCTGGGCCCAACACCCTCACCTCTGTGTGTGTTCATTTGCTAAGTCGTGTCCGACTCTGTGTCCCCATGGACCGCAGCATGCTAGGCTTCCCTGTCCTTCACCATCTCCCAGAGTTTGCTCAAATTCACATTCATTGAGTTGGTGATGATATCTAACCATCTCATCCTGTATTCGAGCAATAACTCTCAGAACACAAAGACCTAATGTCATCTCTCTCAATCTCTTTCTGAAGTCAGGAACAAGATTTGGAAACCTCCACACAAGCCAGGAGGTCAGCCTGCAGAAGACGGTGCCTGTGTCCAGTTCAGAGAGGACAGGTAGCAGCTGCCAGAGCCACTCATCCTGGAAAGAGCCATGCTGGTCATTGCCTGACTCACCTGTATGTCCCTCTTGTCTACCTGCTGCCTGATCCTGTCTATGGGAGGCACACAAAGTTTTGTCCAATCACTGACTAACCAAATGACTGAATCAATGGATTCTTCTCAGGGAGAGAAGCGATGGCTTGCCTTTTAAACTACAAGTGAGGGCACTGATCAACTGTACGCAGGGTACAGGCCAGATGCCTTACAGTCGCCTCTGAGTTGGACCCAGTCCAGCATCCCAGCCCCTTTCCCATGACCTTGATCCAGCTACAGACCTGAGCTCAGTTCCCTCCATGGGTCTGACCCTTCTGGGGGCCCTTCCACCATTTCCCAGCCAAGGAGACCCTCTTCATTACAAGGCCCAGTCCAGATGGCCCTCCCAACTAAAAAGCCCTCCCTGGTCCCTTGCTGTGAGTCAGTGGTTGGATGGGAACACTTCACGCTCCCCAACCTCTGCCTCATTGCAGGTTCTGTTCTTTACAGGTCTGTCTAGAAGATGCACTCTAGCCTCCCCACCCCCAGCCCTGAGTGATGTAGGGGTGAGTGGACACCTGATTTCTTGCACAGTGGAGGAGTTTCTTGCAGAATGGGTATCCTTGGATTTGAATGCACTTTGCCTTGTGAGGTCAGGCACCCAGACCTGCCCTCTCCCATCAGGCTGTGCTAGCAGATGTCTGGGTGGCCAGCGCACTGGAAGCAGTTCTCCTCCCCAACCCAGCAGTTGTCTGATGCAAAAGACACCAAGAGCCCCTCCCACCAAGCTGTGTGCAGGACAGAGTATGCTGCCACCCAAGCAGAGTCATTTGGCGTCCTGTGTGTACAAACAGCCACCACTCAGGCACCAATTCCTGGTGTCAATTCTCCCATTTTGTCAACAGCAATCACGAGGCCTCAGGCACTGTGAGGGCCTGACAACTGGGGCCCACTGTGGACACCTCCAATGCCTGTCTGTGCTCTGCATCTCCCAATGGGCTGGCAGGAACTGTCAGATCAGCATCACATGTGAAGGGATGCCCTGCCCGACCCTGCCTGCCCCCTGTCCCCTTGGTGGCCCTGGAGATGTCTGAGGAGAGGTGGCGACATGGGGCCTTGGTACAGGGTTCACATCCCCTGCCCCACTGGTTATGAGGACCCATCCTAGGAGTAGTCTGTGCGCACTCAGCCCTGAGGTCAAGGCCACAGCCCAGCTCCTAGAACTTTTGCTGGGCTGGCAGGGGGAGAGGAATTCCCTGGCAAGTGAGAAGATCCAGGCATGTGGAACATGGGAGGAATAGAGTGAAGTAACTTCTTTGCTTTGCTCTCTACAGGCAGATGACCAGCTCAGGGTAAAGAACAGTGAGAGCCAAGGGGGGTGGCAGGGTCTCCCCAGTAGCTGACAAAGCTTTAGGCAGTGGACAAACATCAGCCCAGGATTCAACAGGAGTAGCTGAACCTCCAAGAGACTGAACGTTCCGCCAAGGCAGGCCTGAACCGCTGGCATTGGAGGTCCTCTTGGGAAAACCTGCATCCCTGACACGAGGGCCAGGGAGACCAGGAGGCAGGGTGCAGAAGACTGGGACATCCCAGATTTCTGAACTTCTGAGCCTGCAGCAGCAGCCCACCTCCTACACTCCATTAAGAGCTGGTGTCCCCCCCACCCCCAAGGGAACAAACAGGACCAGAGTCCTCCCCCACATGTGCCCTCCGTCCCAGGAAGCACAGGAGCTGGCCACTCCAATCTGCAGTAGGACCCAGAGTACTACCAGCATGAGAACCAAGGAACCATGAGAAGAGCTAGTCACCTACTGCCTGGCCACCAAGCAGAGCGAAGTCACTGTGCAACACAGACCAGGCTCAACGGGCCTCGTGGTGGAGGAGACGGACGACACCCTCCACCCCCCGTCACCACTATCCAGGGGCTGCAGCAGAGGTCATGCAGTCACTCTGAGCAGCCAGGACCCAGGGACCATGACAAGGTCTGCCACCACCCAGGAGGCCGGACCCACAGAGCAGGGCAGGTGGTCAGTAAAATATGGCCTCCCGGAGGCTCAAGAGGTGAGCAACTGGCCAAGGTACAGTCCAAAACTACACTGAGGCCAAGGGCAGCTGCCCCAGTAAACAGGTCAAGATCCCTCGTCCAGGTTCAGGCCCTGAGCCAGTTCTCAGGTCGCACTGAGGAACAGGGACGGGGTGGGCCCCTGGTGTATGGATGCTGCTGCACCATAGCAAACAGACACAGGGATGACCCCAGCCCCTTCCAAAGGGACATTGGGCTCTGTGTCGGTGACCCCATGTGGGGTGGTGGAACCACCAAAGGGGTGGAGGTTGCCAGACAGGGTCAACTTGACACTGACGTGACAGACACAGTGAACTCTGACTCTGCGACCACTTTGGAAGGACCCACTGTGCTGGGGTTTCTGGGCACAGGGGCTCAAGGGGTAAGGGACACAGGGCCAGTCCCGAGGATTTGTCAGTCAGTCTTGAGCTGGGAGAGCCTGGAATGTAGTATCCCCAGAGCCAGGTGCAGGGCTTAGTGAGACGTCTGTCGAGGACTCCTTCAGAACCTGGGGGAACATGTGATGTAAGGAAAAGATGGTAAGGCTGAACAGAACTCCATTGAGTGAACTCCATTAAGTAAAATAGAAACGCACAGAAAATGGGCGGGGGGGTGGGGTGGGTGGGATACATGCCCCACTCATGAACTGGAAAACCTTCTCACTTCTGGTGGCACCTCACAGGCGTTCTCTGCTCCTAACTCCTCACACCCTCTCTGTGCTTGGCCAAGTTGCCACGGTGGGCATATAAGTACTCAAAGGGTAGCCAGACGGGGCTCCCACCCAGAGCACAAGAGTCCACTCATGGAAGTCCTCTCACCATGGATATGGGATGGCAATGCACACTCCAGTCTTCCCTTCCTACTCCTTGATCTCACAAACTAAACAGCTGGATCCATTCAGTGCGCTGCAGCCTGCTGTCTGGAAGCCTCTTCCAGTGCTGGGCAGTCCAGAATTCGGGTTGTGGCCAACCTGCCCAGACAGAAGACAATGAAGAGCACATAGACCCCAGAACTCAGGAATGATGGACACGCATAAACCAGCATCTCCCACCCCTGTGTCAAACGTGATATAAAGGCCTGTGATGTGAATGTGAGTGGGGCAGTGCCAGAGGCTCACAGAAGGTCCCCCTGGGCAGTGCCCCAGCCCTTTGGCATACAGCACCCTGAGTAGCGGCAGCAGAGTGGCCACCCATGTCCACAGGTCCCATGTGTGCCATGTCCTCTCAAAGAACTGCAGCGGAACTGAGATGAAATCAGAAACACATCCAGTTCTCAGGTTGGCCCCTCCATCTGGGTGGTATAGAGAGGGGTGTGGACAACAGGACCTGCCCTGGGAACAGAGAGGAAATAGGTCTGGCTGACCTCCCAGAGCTACATGGCTGCCCCTGGGCTTGTCCCACGTGCAGGAGTCCAAGGCCCAGGACTAAAGCCAGGCAGGGACCAAGGGACCGACATGAACGTGAAGGAGCCCTCTCTCACGGGCAGAGTGCTGGATGCCAGGACAGCATCTCCTTGGGGACTGCTCGGCCCAGGTATGAGGGGGTGGATGGCGGCCCCCAGCGGGAGGGCCTGACAGACACGCACTGACCTGTGGGGCACTTACGGCTCCACGAGACCAGGTGAATACTGAGTTCGTTGCTAGCCTGAAAACAGAAGAGAACGAACCTACAATACAAACACCAGGGCGGGATGAGTGCCCAGACCCCGAAAAAAGTGCCCACAACTTGGCACAGAAAGGACACATGGCTCAGCAGAGAGATGAGCAACAGGCATTTCAGAGAAGAAAACACATCGGCCAAGGAGGACATGAGGAAAACCGAGAATCTGGGTCAAGCCTGTCCCAGGTCAGGGTCAGTGTTGCCTGTAAACGCACAGCAGGAGGAAAGTGGAACCCTCACCAAGCCTCAGAGACCCAGGTGGGGTGGGAGGCAGCACTCCCCATGGCCCAGTCCTCACATGTGGGCATGTGAGGAGAGCTGGGGCCAGCAGCAGGGAAGGGACAGGTGTGGAGAAACGCCACAGAGCAGGACCTCACAGCTGCCCCCATCAGCAGCCACACTTCATAGGTGTCCAATTCACTAGGCAAGGTCTAGTTCAAAACCAGGATTCGGGAGGATCAGCAGGATCCCACCCACCATTCACAGGACCCTCCCTCACGATCTGAAAGCACTACCAGGAGGTTCTGGGGTTTCTGGAGGCAGCTGGTAACCACTCTCAGGGCGAGGAGCAGGGCACCAGCATGAGGGAGGTGGATGTGGTGATCGCTCGGGTACCCGCAGTGCTGAGGCCTCAAATCCAGGAGGCAGCCTCTGCCCCTCAACTCGTGGCTGGCAGGCTTCTGCGAGGAGAGAGCAGGCTGCACACTGGAAGAGAAAGCACTGCTCCAACTCAACATTCCCATGGCAGCAGTTGTGTGGGTGCCCGGCTAATGGGAACCAGGTAGACACCGACCATACCTTCCTGGGACTTGGCGACGCTCAGGAGTCCAGACTCATGCCCAGCAGCCACAGCCTGGGAAGAAGAGGGGGGCAAAGGTGGGCAGCAGGAAGATGCAGGGCGCCCCAAAACTCCCAGACGAGAGCGGCTGACACTCGGGCAGACAGAGAAAGGAATGTTACAGTCATGCCTGGAAGGAGGACAATAGGTTGTCAGGACAAGAGGAGCCAGTAGTCAGTCCAGGGGCAGAACTGCATGAGAAAGTGTGGAGTCCCGGATGAGCTCTGCACAGAGTGCTGGGTGAGGAGGAAGAAGACCTCAGACCACCGGAAGCCCCCCAGGGCACCATGGACGGGTTGAGGCTTAAACAGGAAAGGGCTCAGCTGCACTTTCAACCCGGGACTGACAAGGATAGATGTGTGTGCTATGTGACACTGAACCGATAGTGTGTGCAACTCCAGCTGGAGGAGGAGAGACAGCAGGGGTCCAGGAGAGTGCGGGGGAGGGGATAGGGGGTGGGGGTTAGGCTGACAGAACTGTCCCCAGGCCATGAAGCCTGAACTCAGCTAGTAGCAGCGGGGACAGGAAGAGGATCCTTTACTCTGATCAGGGAGGCTGGGGCACAGCAGGGAGAGCAGCGGTCAGGAGCAGAGTCAGGGGGCTGCCCTGGGTGGGCTGAGCCCTCAGACAAGAGGAAGAGGACAGGAAACAGTTTTGAAAGTGAAGCTTCTTTTCTATGGGACATCTCAGGTCCCAGGGGCAGCAGGAAACTGAGGATTTTCCTTCGCATCTGCAAAAAGACAGACTGTTGCTCAGCACTGGGCCAGCAGCCCCAGGGTCGCTTGGAAGGGAGCCAGCCTGGGCTTTCAGCCCAGAGTTGGGGAATTCCGCCCAGAGGCTGCGCCTCTTCCCGCTTCCCTGGCCCCTGGGGTCCACCCTGAAGCTCGGATGCAGTCGCTGAGGACACTGGGTCGCGGTCACTTTGACTCTCGCCGAATCTCGCGGACTGGACGCCTATGGTACGGACTCAAAAGGGCACAGTCTGGGCTCCGCCATGGAGCTGGACAAGCCCAACCTCCGTGGGTTCCCCAGGCCCACAGCTCCATTCCTGTACGCCCTGCTCGGCTCGCCCGGTGGCTCCACCCCGCTCCGCTCCGCCTCGCCCCGCCCCGCCTCGTTCTCCAGAAGCGCCTCCTTCTCCAGAAGCGCCTCCTCACCCAGGTGAGGAGGAGCTTCAGCCCCAGACTCCCCTGCCTGCTCCTCCCATCTCCTCTCCTCTTTTCCGCCCGACCGCTCACTTCCTGCTCCTCCCTCCGGTCCCGCTCCAGGCCGCAAGTCTCGAGGCTCCTCTCGGCCTGACCTTCCAGGCACCTCAGAGCGTGGCGGCTCCTATTCTGTCTCCTAGCAGACAGGGCCAGCGAGGGAAAGCGCCTTTGTTCGTACGTGCGTGTCTATGTAACTGCGTGCTTACGTGAGTACGGAAGCCATACACACCGGAAATCAGGGGCTTCAGTGTTTGTGGGCGCGACGGGACTAAGGCCAACTGGCGCCGTCCCCCGACAGCGGTCCCGGTGGCGGACTACTGTCCTGCCTGGTGGCCACTGCCCGGCCATCCCAAAAAAGCGCCCGCGACTCGCTCTACTTGCAGGAAGGTGGGACCTGCCTCGTGTGCAGACGGTACCTCCGGGCGGGGGTTTCCAGGCTCTGGGACCAGGAGCCCCTGCCAGGGGGCCGAGCCGGACCTTCCGGTCCCCTCCACGGCCACAGTCCCCGCCTGCTTTCCTTCCACGTACGTGTCCTGGCGATGCCCCGGGACACATGCGAAGATGCCAGCAGACCTGCCCTCCAGCCTCCTGCTCCTCCCCCCGGACTGTGACCTCACACGAGCCCCCCCACCCCGCCCCATCTGAGCTCCCCACACCAGGCCCTGACCTGAAGAGCTCAGCTGCTTGTACGCGTTCCCCTCCTGGTGGGGCCAAACCAGAAGTCCATGTAGGGCGGCCGACTGACTGTGCCGGCCTCCGGATCCTTCCAGAGTGGCAGTGTTAGGGGAGGAATCATTTTCTCTTCGTAGTTGCCCCAGTCTCCTGAGCTGTAAATCACCATCACCATGGATTTCTGTGCTGACCCTTGAGGCACTGTGGGGTCCCTGTCCCAGTCACATGACAGGCCAGCTGCTGTGATGAGCAGAACCTACCCTGAGGGAACCTGCATGTGTGTTTCTCATCAGTTGGGCCCTCCTGGATCCCTGTGGTCTGAGGCCCCTGCCAAGGAGAAGAACATAGTGGCTTGTTGTCCAACATTGCTATCTTCTCACTGGTGATTTTCTCCCTGTTCCCCTGGTCCTTGCGCAGGTGAAGACACACAGACAAGCAGGCGGAAGAGTGTTTTCACCTCTGGCCACCAAGCAGGCACCCTTTGCTTCGAGTGGTGGGAAAGCTTGAGCCCCTTCTTGCTCAGGGATTCCACCCACACAGATGAGATTCAGAGGTGCCCAGGAGGAAGGGGTTGGGTTGGCTGAGACACTGAGTGGCGGAAACTGGGCAAGCCTGGGATCCAATCACATACCCCAGTAGAAGACATAGCAATGGCCATGCCCCAGGGGCCAGCCAGGCTCCCTGATAACCAAGCCAGACCCAGTGAAGAGGGTGACCCTTTGTCACCCAGCACGTCGACAGAAGTTCAGCGGGATGATGATACTCAGGGCTAGCCAGTGGATGAGGACATGGCACCCTTGCCTGTGGTTGGTGAAGTGGACACAGGGGAGCCTTTGTGAAAGACCATTTGCTAGTGTGTGTCAGCACCTCAGGTGTGTGCCCTGTTCCCTGGGCCACCTCCTGCATGACTCTTCAGTCAGTGTGTGGTCATGTTGAGTGGCTGTATTGGCAGAATGAGTTTTCCCTACCCTTCCATCAGGAGGGAAGCATCAGTAACTTGTGGGACCCCAAACACTGGGAGGTGTAAACAGACACCATATAAGGGTGAAAACAAACGCATGAAAATAGATGTGCAGACGTGGAGGAGTGTGCCCAAGGTGCTGGGAGTGGAGAAGCCATCCCCCTTGCCCCTGCGGAGAGATGTCCAGACAGAGCTGACCCTCTGGCTTAATTTGCTGGCAGTTATGTTAGGGTCACACAGGCCGGCTGGCTCAAATACGAACCGTGTTGGTTCAGGAGGCCAGCAGCCGAGGTCGAGGTGTCAGCGGAGGTTGGCTGTTGTGAGGGCTGTAGAAAGAGTCTGTCCCATCCACCCCCTCACTTCTGGGCATTGCTGGCCATGGTGGGTGTGTCTGGCCTTGAAGATCTCCGCCTTCCTCTTCACCCCAGTTCTCCTGTGTGCCTGTCTTGTCTCTAAATGTGTCCTTTGTATGGGGACAGCCGTCCTGTTAGAGGAGGGTCCATCCTAATGAGCTCACTTGACCTCCATCAGCTCTGTGAAGACCTTTCCTTTGTCTGTAAGGTCATGCCAAGGTACTTGGGATTGAGACTCCAGCACCTGAATTTGAGGGGACACAATGTGACACCTCACACCCTACAAAGGCTCTGAGGTAGGAACTGACTGGAGTGTTCCAAGGATGGAAGGATGGCCTTCATGGTTACCTGGGGTGAATCCAGGGGCAAGGAGAGCAGGCCATCAGGCTACGAACCAGATCACATGGTTCCTCATGGGCCTGGGAGAATTGTGGCTCTCCTATGCTAGGGGAAGGAAAGGCCCAGAATACTCTGGGCTGGGTGCCTCTAGGACCTTGTCCCCATCCTCATACTACTACTACTACCACTACTACTAAGTCGCTTCAGTCGTGTCCGACTCTGTGCAACCCCACAGATGGCAGCCCACCAGGCTCCACCGTCCCTGGGATTCTCCAGGCAAGAACACTGGAGTGGGTTGCCATTGCCTTCTCCAATGCATGAAAATGAAAAGTGAAAGGGAAGTCGCTCATAGCCATGTTTAAATGGAAGCTCCCTCGGAGGTGCTGAGACTACTGAGGTTCAGGCCCATGGCTCTGATCCTCCACCTCCACTCCCCTACAGTGAACAGGGACCCCCCTCCAGGTATAAGGAAAGAAGTGAGGTTGGAGGTACGTGTAGTCCGGTCCCCTGCAGTCATGGGCTGTGACTCTGTGCCTCGGCTCCTCCTCAGGTGTCGAACAAGGTGACAGTAACATAGCAGGTAATTTGGGGTTTGAATTCTGTGATCCCTACATGATGCCATCCCAGGCCCTGGCGAGGACAGGAAGCATGCCATTCCCAGTAGTTTCTGCTCTCCGTTCTTTCTCTAGGCTCTGGGCAAGGGCTGGGGCATCTGATGACAGTGGAGGCAGTGATGTGGGAAGGACTGGGAGGAATGTGGCTGCCAAAGGTGTGGGGAAGATACCTGGCAGGGCTTTCTGAGGTCCAGGGCGCCCTAGGGCCGAGGCCAGATTGGTTAGCATGGATCTGCCCTCAGCAGCCCTGGGCTAAGATGGAGATCTCCAGAGCATGGGCAGGGATGGGGCCGGGAGCTAAGGGGTGGGGTGGTGGCTGGGGGTAGGGGAAGCTAAGCCCAGGACAGTGCCTGTCCGTGCTTTGAGAAGACTAGACCCCAGCCACTGGGCTGAGAAACCAGGGGGCTTGCCCTCCCTCCTCGGTGCTCCCAGGGTTTCTAGTCCCTCTGTCTTGGAACTCACCACGTGCCTTTCACCATGTACCTCTCTTCCACTGCCCTGCCCTCCTTCCTGACCTCCCCGCAAACTCCATGTGATAGACGGGTCCTCTGGGTCACCACCCCCCTATCTGTGGACCATGTGGAGACGGATGGAAAGAGCCAGCCCTCTCTAACCCCCCAGATTCTGTGTCAGCAGGCTTGGAGGATGCTCGGGCACATGGGGCTGAGGTCCAGCCCAGGGCTGTGAGATTGCAGGCCACTGTGTCAGGCTCCTGACCTTGGTGGTTCTGTGTTTCCACAGCCACGTGAGGCCCTAGGAGCCCTGGGAGATGAAGTTCGGCTGTCTGTCCTTCAGACAGCCTTATGCAGGTTTCATCTTAAACGGTGTCAAGACCCTGGAGACGCGGTGGCGGCCCGTGCTACGTGGCCACCAGCACTGTACCCTGGCAGTCCACATCGCTCACCGGGACTGGGAAGATGCAGCCTGGCGGGAGCTGCTGGAGCAGAGGCTGGGGATGAGCCCCACCCAGATCCAGGCCTTGCTGCGGGATGGGGACAAGTTCGGCCGCGGAGTGATTGCGGGCAAGTGACACCCTGCCCCACGCTGTCTGCATGGCCCCAATGCTGCCCTACATTGTTTTCTGTTGAACCAGTTGGTAAGAGGGGAGGGGGGAGCTGAGGTTTCTTCAGAGGAGCAGCAAGGGTCCCTTGGCTGGGAGACGATGGCCCAAGGTCCCTGACCACCAGTCTGGGCCTCAATGCCCATTTGTGCTGTGAGGCAGAGGTGGGTCCAGGTCTGCGTGTGGCACTTGTCTGTGTGTGTGTGTGTCCCCACATGTGTGTCCCCAGCAGAGACCATGAGAGGCAGGAAAGCACCCAGCCTGGGTTCCCCACTGCCACTGCCTGCAGCCAGGCCTGAGCAAGTCCCCTGACTCCCCAGGGGTGAGGCCCCACAGCAATAACTCTCTGGTGGTGAATCGCTTCGGGACCTGATATCCACAGGTTCCTTGTCAGGGTCCTCCTGCTGTGTCCCTGTGGCCTGCAGTGGGCAGACTGAGAGCTGCCTGTGGCCTGGTGGGTTTGTGGAGCACCAGACCTCTCCCTTTCATTTCACTCCTTCCCTCACTTGCCCTTGCCCCAAATTCCCTTTGCCAAGGTGAGCCCATCTGAAATGCTCAGCCAGAGGATTCAGTTCACTGGTTCCCTGCCGTGATACGTTTTAGTCTCTAGCAGGCGAGACTTTGAATGACCTTGTTCTCATTCTGTGTCCTGTCTTTGCACACAGGTCTCGTGGACATTGGGGATACTTTGCTGTGCCCAGAAAACCTAGATCCCGAAGAGGTGGAGGAGCTGGAGAATCAAGCCCTGTTGCCTGACCTGCGACAGAAGTACCTGACTGTGCTCACCAACCCCCGCTGGCTGCTGCAGCCCATCCCTGGAAGAGGTGGGAAGGACATCTTCCTGGTGGACATCCCCCAGCACCTGATCCCCTTTGGGCAGGAGGCCTGTCCAAGCTGGGCTTTCAAAAGGTGACCAAGAGACCAGCACATGGTGACACTGTTCCGTCACCATTGCACCCTGGACGTGCCCGTCTGGTTCAGTCTGAATTGGCCCCACCCTGGGGTGTTCTGCCAACTTGGTGTGGGTCGGGGTGCCGGGACACCCCTCGTGCAGTGCTGCTCTGGACTCAGCGAGAGTCTGCAGGAATTTGACCTTTATGATAAGATGGCATTGCCACTCGTTTTGGCCCTGCTGTGTCTGGGTGGTTGAAAGAAACGTGTTGTTGGGAAAACGCTTAGTGTTTTTCCTCTCTGTTCTGGTTCAAACTCCCCGATGTTGGAACAGTGACCAGGGGCTGATAAGGGAAGGCTGGGGACTGGGCTGTGCGTCGGCAGGTAGAGAGGCATCCAGCACGTGGAGAGGCCCACAGGCCCAGAAACAGGCCCCTGGATAGGGAGCTAGAGATGCTCAGCTGCTGATCAGAAACTTGTGGAATCGTTGGGGGACCCTTGAGGAGCCCCTTCTGCTTCAGCGTGCAAGACTCAGGGAAGGTGACTCCCCCAAGGTCAGGAGCCTGGCTGGGCCATCTGCTGAGTGGCAGGCAAGGCCGAGGGACCAGCCCGTCCTGAGCTCGGCTTGGGGGTCAGACCCTTGGCCGAGCGTGTGAAATGATGCTGCTTCAGTTGAAAAGGAACCATGGGGACCGGACTGAAGCCTGCCTGGGGCGTGGGCTTCCAATCTCATCTGGCTCACCCTGTGCCATGTGTGAATAGCATGGACAGACAGAAAGAACACAGACTCGCAGTTGTCATTCAATTCTTTATTTACTCCCATGGAGTTTTGCTCTACTTTATTACAGCCAGAAATCTATTTGATTACAAGAGAGTACTTTTGAGTGTCCCTAAGAAAGGCAATGCCCAAGAATGCTCAAAAGTGAAAGTGAAGTCACTCAGTCGTGTCCGACTCTTTGTGACCCCATGGGCTGTGGCCTACCGGGCTTCTCTGTCCATGGGATTTTCCAGGCAATAGACCTGGAGTGGATTGCCATTTCCTTCTCCAGGGGATCTTCCCAACCCAGGGATCGAACTCGGGTCTCCCGCGTTGTAGACAGGCGCTTTACCATCTGAGCAAACTACTGCACAATTGCACTCATCTCACATGGTAGTAAAGTAATGCTCAAAATTCTCCAAGCCAGGCTTCAGCAATACGTGAACCATGAACTTCCAGATGTTCAAGCTGCTTTTAGAAAAGGCAGAGGAACCAGAGATCAAATTGCCAACATCTGCTGGATCATCAAAAAAGCAAGAGAGCTCCAGAAAAATATCTATTTCTGCTTTATTGACTATGCCAAAGCCTTTGACTGTGTGGATCACAAGAAACTGTGGAAAATTCTGAAAGAGATGGGAATACCAGACCACCTGACTGCCTCTTGAGAAACCTATATGCAGGTCAGGAAGCAACAGTTAGAACTGGACATGGAACAACAGACTGGTCCCAAATAGGAAAAGGAGTACATCAAGGCTGTATATTGTCATCCTGCTTATTTAACTTATATGCAGAGCACAGCATGAGAAATGCTTGGCTGGAAGAAGAACAAGCTGGAATCAAGATTGCTGGGAGAAATATCCATAACCTCAGATATGCAGATGACACCACCCTTATGGCAGAAAGTGAAGAGGAACTAAAAAGCCTCTTGATGATAATGAAAGAGGAGAGTGAAAAAGTTGGCTTAAAGCTCAACATTCAGAAAACTAAGATCATGGCATCTGGTCCCATCACTTCATGGGAAATAGATGGGGAAACAGTGTCAGACTTTATATTTTGGGGCTCCAAAATCACTGCAGATGGTGGTTGCAGCCATGAAATTAAAAGACACTTACTGCTTGGAAGGAAAATTATGACCAACCTAGATAGCATATTAAAAAGCAGAGATATTACTTTGCCAACAAAGGTCCATCTAGTCAAGGCTATGGTTTTTCCAGTGGTCATGTATGGATGTGAGAGACTGTGAAGAAAGCTGAGCACTGAAGAATTGATGTTTTTGAACTGTGGTATTGGAGAAGACTCTTGAGAGTCCCTTAGACTTCAAGGAGATCCAACCAGTCCATCCTAAAGGAGACCAGTCCTGGGTGTTCATTGGAAGGACTGATGCTGAGGCTGAAACTCCAATACTTTGGCCACCTCATGTGACGAGTTGACTCCCTGGAAAAGACCCTGATGCTCGGAGGGATTGGAGGCAGGAGGAGAAGGGGACAACAGAAGATGAGATGGCTGGATGGCATCACCGACTCGATGCACATGAGTTTGGGTGAACTCCGGGAGTTGGTGATGGACAGGGAGGCCTGACGTGCTGTGACTCATGGGATCACAAAGAGTCGGACACGACTGAGCAACTTCACTGAACTAAGGGACCTAGCAGTTCAGAGATTGGGCTTGTCCTTGAAGTGCACACAGAGGACACACTTGTAATCTGAGGACTCTCCCTGCTCCTCCTCTGCCTCAGGGTCTTCATTTGGGACCATAACTGAAAGGGCCACCATCAGGATGTAGTAGCAGATCTTGTGCAAAGCCATCACCATATCATAATCTGGGTACTCTGGGGGGCTCTCGGGCAGTTCCCCTGTTCAATCACTTCCAGAAGTAGCTGGGGGCACAGACGTGGCATTGCTGGATGTGCCCTCTCCACTGGGACCACCCTGCTCGCTGCGGAGATGGTTTCTCCAAGCCCGCCTGGCTACACTGCCCATAGACCAAAGGCCAGAGAACACAAATGAGCACCAGCTGGGCATTCTGCAAGCAGGTGGCATTCCCTTCTGGACTTTCTTGCCCGCGTCTTGGGTGCACTGGTTGTGGTGGAGTCGAGGAGACTGGTTGCCACCGCTCGCTTCTTTGTCTTTGTGGTCGCTGTTGCACTGGCAGTAGGCTGAGCAGTTGTTCTGGGGTTGCCTTTCCTCCATATGTTCTGCAGGAGGAGAGGTTTGTCTCTCTGAAAATTGCAGTTGGGAGAGATCTGAAAGAAATGAATCACTTTAACCATCGGGTGGGAGAAGAGCCCTTCCTTGCTGCCCTCCTCCCCACCACCATCCCAGCCTTGCCTAACTGTGGAGACAAGGTCTCTTCATTCCTGGCAGGTTATGAGGCCCTAGCATGTCACTCCGTAGAGCTCCCCCCTGGCCGTCTTCACTTGAGGTGTTACTGGCCCTGCCTGACATCAAGTGGCCCCTTAAGGTTTGGGGTTACCCCTGTCTAAGAGGGGTGGGTCATGTTTGGGTCCTGTCTAAGAGGGGTGGTGGAACACAACACATCCTGCTTTCTCCTCTTTCCTTAACCAGCCTCTCACGAGAAAAATTTTTCCTGGGAAATGAAACCCATCCAGCACTCAGCTCGTCTAGCCTAGTCTTCTCGGAAGGGCTTTCTACGTTACCATCATCATCTTCTTCCCTGCAGAGCAGCCTGAAGAGTGGATTTTCCTGAACTCATACAGGTTCAGTTCACTGATGAAACTCTTGATGCTGTCTGTCTTGAAGATCTGCTCCATGCCTCTGCGCTGGAGGATCTCCATCCGGAAGAGATCTACTTCAATGACCACCATGTTTTCCTCGTCGTTCCAGCACGCAGAAGTGAAGGCCGCATCCTCCACGATCCTCCAGAGCTTCCTGGGGAAGGACAGCCCGAGGATGGCATTGTTCTCTTCCTCCTTGGTCGTTTTTGGGTTCAGGCCCTGTGGGGGAAGATTGTCTTGGAGGCGTCGATCTTGGCTCTCAGGTTGCTCACCCTGCTTCTCCAAAACCTCCCCTCAATCCACGTTTCAATCTGGGGAGGAATCACGGGAGTCCCCTGCTGCGGGTTCCCCATCAGTTGATGGGGCCAGCTGGGCTGCCTGTGCCTCATGGGAACTCTGACTAGCCATGGAGCCAGTCTAGCTCAGGAGAATTCTGTACCCAAGCAGTGAATGCTCAGGGCAGAAGAGCCTCAGACCAGGGTCAGGGTGCCCAATAAATACTGTCTGGAGATTCTAGAATCTGGATCGTGGGACAGGCAGCCAATTAAGTGATCTGCTTCCTTAAACGATAACAGTATTTATTTTTGAGGATGAAAGTGAGGTTCAGGAAGGGGGTCAAATATGGACTTTTGCTTTTTACTCAATTGTATCATTTAATATTATAAATAGTAGATAAATGTTTGTCCAAGTAAATAAAAGGATAAATATATGTGACTTACCATTCAAGAGGGCAAACAAGACACAATACCTGTAGAATGATCCTATTTAAATAAACCATATTGTATATGCATATATTTATATGTATGAGTGTTAAAGGAATAGGCAGAGTTCTGAAAGGATGTTCACTGAGAGGTTGACAGTGTTCTTCTTTGTGAAGGGAAGGGGACAGAGGTGAGAGTGTGACACTATTTCTTCTCTATTCTTCCCATTTGTTTGAACTGTTGAAAATACAGTTAGGGAACATGGTAGCTGTTTTTATGTGTCAACTTGGCTAGGCTATACTGCCCAGTTGGCTTGGTTAAACATGTCTCTAAATGTTGCTGTGAAGTTGTTTTTACATGTGATCAACATTTAAATCAGTGGACTATAAATAGATTATTCTCCATAATCTAAGTTGGCTGCATCCATACAGTTGAAGGCTTTAAGAGAAAAAGACAGGTCCCTCAAAGAGGAAGAAATTCTGTCTCCAAACTGCCTTTGGATTCAAGTTGTAAAAGTAACTCTTCCCTGTATCTTCAGCCTACCTGCTTGCACTGAACAATTCAGAGATACAGATATAGATATAGATACAGATACGGATATAGATATGTGTGTCTGTGTGTTTCAAACACATTCATTGGAGCTGAAAAGGCCTGACTGGGAATTCCAGCTTCCTCACTTCTGTGTTCTCAACCAATTAAACTTTATAGATTTCTATTTACTTATTGGTATATACAAGCAAAATGATGGAAATAATTATTTGCATTACTCTGAAAAGTGACATAGTGTTTGCCTGGTTCATTGAGCATTATCACAACTCAGCAAATGCCATTTATTGTGATGAAAAATGTTTCTTCAGTTTTCAGGGTAGTTTTTGGCAGACAAATGCTCCTACAGAGAACAACAGGAAAACCCCATTAAAACATCATGTATTCCCACCACAAAAAAAAAAAAAGATAATTATGTGATGTGACAGATGTGTTAGCTAACCTTAAGGCAGTAACACATTGCAACATATAAATGTGTAAAGTCAATACATTGTATACCTCAAACTTACATGATGTTATATGTCAATTATATCTGAATTTAAAGGAATTTTTAAAAAAGAATAATATAGGATAATGGCATGAAGGGGGACTAGGATTAACTATAAATGAGGAGGGTACCTAAAGCTCACATGCATGGTGGATTTGTTACCAAGTCCAAGCTCATGGGGCTTCAGGTGGTGCTAGTGGAAAAGAACCTGCCTGCCCATGCAGGAGATGTAAGAGACTGTGTCGAGAAGATCCCCTGGAAAGGGGCATGGAAACCCACTCCAGTATTCTTGCCTGGAGAATCCCATGGACAGAGAAGTCTGGTGGGCTACAGGCCATAGCATTGTAAACAGAAGCACGTGACTGAAGCTACGTAGCATGCACACATGCACAACAAGGTCATACTGCTAAGCACATGACAGGCCAAATAAATAGACAAAGTGTTAGAGCAAGGAATAGTGACTTTATTCAGAAAGTCAGCAGATCAAGAAAATGGTTCATTTGTATCCAAAAGAACAATTTTACCTGAGTTAGAATTGGGGCTTCTTTTATAGTAAAAGGGGAGAGTGTGGCTGGTTGTTGCAGACTTCTTGGTGCCAGGAAGACCATGGAGGAAATGTGATAATCCCTTGTTCTTGTAGGTGTCCAGGTAGGTCAGGTCATGAAATTCCTGTAAACCTTCAATAAGACAAATGCTATTTTCTGTTCTGCAACTTTTTATCTCTGTATGAATGAAAAGTGTTATGGCTTTAAAGGTTAAGCCTGGGAGTCAGAGACTTGAGAAAAAGTCTATTATGTATTTTAGGTGATAGGCAATGTTCTTTTACTGATTGAAGAGATGAAGGTGCAGAGCCAGCATGACTAAGCACAGGTGACAGAGCACAAAGATTAGAGCTAAAGGAAGAGATCCAATACGGAGTCAGGCTTGTTCTTCTCAGATACAGATTTATGGGATTTTTCTACTGTTCCTTGGACTGTTAATGTACATGATACATTTTTTTCCTTTGTATATATGAAATATTTTACAACAATAACATTAATAAATAGCAAACAATTATTTAAAGTATGACAGAAAATAGTTTAAAGCCATTGGAGAACTACTGAAGTGATCAGGACTTAAGGAGCCAACACGCTGGAGAAAGGAGAACCAGGAAAAGATAAACTGACATTTTGCAACTTCTTTTCCTATGGAGACATTTCCCAATTCTAGGGCACAGTGAAGGAGGCTGAGAATCCAGGCTTCATCCAGGTAGATGGCTATATCTGAGGACCAAAAAAAACCAGTGCAGCTTTCAGTGGTCTCACAGGCCCAGAGAGACAAAATTAGAGACTTAAGGAGCCAAGGTTGCAATGAGAAAGAAGAGATGGAGGACTGAGTCTGTCACATTGTAGTCAGAAGCTAATGAACTAAGCAGAAAGCCTTTCTAAGACAGATAATAGTATTTGTTTCATGGTAAGAAAAAGAAATAAAAGGTATTCATTATTAGAAAAGAAGTCAAACTGCTATTACCTGTAGACAACAGTTTCTATATATAAAAATCTCATGAAGTGAAAGTCACACAGTCGTGTACAAATCCCCATGGACTATAGAGTCCATGGAATTCTCCAGGCCAGAATACTGGAGTGGGTAGCCTTTCCCTTTTCCAGGGGATCTTCCTGACCCGGGAATCAAACCTTGGTCTCCTGCATTGCATGTGGATTCTTTACCAACTGAGCTATCAGGGAAGCCCCCAAATCCCATAGAATCTACCAAGAAAAAACTAGAAGTAATAAGTGACTTTAGCAAGGTTGCAGGGTACATGTGTTAGTCGCTTAGTCATGTCCGACGCTGTGACCCCATGGACTGTAGCCTCCCAGGCTCCTCTGTCCATGGGTTTTTCCAGGCAAGAATACTGGAGTGGATTTCCATTTCCTTCTCCAGGAGGTCTTCCTGACCCAGGGATTGAACCTGGGTCTCCTGCATTTCAGGCAGATTCTTTACCATCTGAGCTATAGAGAAGTCCAGGACTTCAAAGGGATATGAGAAAGCTTTGGGAGGATGGAAATATTTATTATATTGATTGTCATGATGGTTACATGGGTGTATACAGATATCAACATTTATCAAACTGTACACTTTAAGAATGTGCATTTCAATTATACCTGAGTAAGTTCTTTTAAATAAAAAGATTAAGTGAAGAAGGAGATGGCTGACAGAGACAGAAAAAATAAATGCCTGAAGGCTCTGAAGAGGTTGGAAAATGACCACAGTGAGGAGTCTGTAATCAGAGAGTGGGACACTTGAATCACTGATGATCGAGGTGGGAGAGGGCAGTTATAGGAGATGACAATGCCTGGGAAGTGACCAGGGGAAGTGGATGGCTGAGGTAGAGGTCATTTTTCTGCCTATTGCATACTCTGTTCTTTTTGCCTGAGCACAACTTCCCTCACTCTTTGCCTGGCCAAGTCTTACTCATCCTTCATGTATCAGCATTCCTGTCCCTTCACCAACAGCACCTCAACTGGCATTCCTGTCCCCATCTAAGTTAGGTTCTTCTCTAATGAAATCTTGTAGTACTTGCTTTTCTTAAGAAAAGCACTTAGCACAATGGTTACATATGTATTTCTGCAATTCCTTCAGCAGTTCTAAGCTCCACGATGGCAGGAACCATGAGTAGTTCAATGTCCCTTGTATCTCTAGCATCTGTGGTGATGCACTGCTGTTGTTGTTCAGTCACTCAGTCGTGTTTGATTCTTTGCAACCCCATGGACTGCAGCATGCCGGGCTTCCCTGTCCTTCACTATCTCTTGGAGTTTGCTCTAACTCATGTCCATTGAGTCCATGATGCTATCCAACCATCTCATCCTCTGTCTCCCCCTTTTCCTCCTGCCCTCAGTCTCTCCCAGCATCAGGGTCTTTTCTAACGAGTTGGCTCTTTGCATCAGGTGACCAAAGGATTGGCGCTTCAGCCTCAGCATCAGCCCTTCCAATGAATATTCAGAGTCGATTTCCTTTAGAATTGACTGGTTGGATCTCCTTGCTCTCCAGGGGACCCTCAAGAGTCTTCTCCAACACCACAGTTCAAAAGCATCAATTCTTTGGTGCTCAGCCTTCTTTATGGTCCAACTCTCACATCCATACATGACTACTGGAAAAACCATAGCTTTGCCTAGCTGACCTTTGTCAGCAAAGTAATGTCTCTGCTTTTTAATAAGCTGCATCTCTGACATTTGGGGCAATGCATGGTGAAACATACATCTTTCACATTTTCCAACTCCAGCTTGACTTCCTGAAGGACCTGAACTGACACATTTCATTTGAGGGTAGAGTGTATCTCTCCTTCTCCTCTTTCATTGCAAAGGCAGGAGAAAAGCCAAAACACTTGGTGTCCCATAGTCAAGCATATGTCTCTACCAGGGCCCAGAAGCACACCAGAAGCTATTTCTAGAAAGACATATAATCTCTGATGCTGATGGCATGGCCTTCCTCCAGAACCCCAGGGACGTAGGTGGCAATTCTCTTACAGGGGCTGGCCTTGAACTTGACACTTCATCTCTGCCCATTACTGATACATCTGACACCATGAGGACTGTCATAAAAGATGGTCCACACAACTGCTTCCACTGCAGCCTGGACCTGCTGCAGGTTCCTCTCCTGCACCCCAGCTCTGAGCCTTCTGCATCATCATATGGACTGTAGCAATAACCCTGCTGTCTTCTTTGTGGTGGAGGATTCAAGATGCAATTATTTGTCTTGCACTTTGGAGGGGACATCCTGTCATGCCTCTGATTCAGTTCAGTTCAGTTCAGTCGCTCAGTCCTGTCCGACTCGTTGTAACCCCATGAATCACAGCATGCCAGGCCTCCCTGTCCATCACCAACTCCCAGAGTTTACCCAGACTCATGTCCATAGAGTCAGTGATGCCATCCAGCCATCTCATCCTCTGTCATCCCCTTCTCCTCCTGCCCCCAATCCCTCCCAGCATCAGAGTCTTTTCCAATGAGTCAACTCTTCACATGAGGTGGACAAAGTACTGGAGTTTCAGCTTTAGCATCATTCCTTCCAAAGAAATCCCAGGGCTGATCTTCAGGATGGACTGGTTGGACCTCCTTGCAGTCCAAGGGACTCTCAAGAGTCTTCTCCAACACCACAGTTCAAAAGCATCAATTCTTCAGCGCTCAGCCTTCTTCACAGTCCGACTCTCACATCCATACATGACCACAGGAAAAACCATAGCCTTGACTAGACGAACCTTTGTTGGCAAAGTAATGTCTCTGCTTTTGAATATGCTATCTAGGTTGGTCATAACTTTCCTTGCAAGGCCTCTGATTACTGAACTCCTAAAAACTTCACTGAATTGTCAGCTCCCTGGATTTTCATAGGGTTTACTTCCCACGCTCTTGAGCACGTGTCTTACAGACCCCTCTTACTCATCTTCTTCAATCGATATTATGTCAGTTTAACTGATCTGAGTGATGTTCTATGGGCTGTCTAGGTGATCCACATCTCTTTGTACTATGTTATGAGATTGCGTATGATGTAGGGCAGGAGAGTTAACATAGCAGTGGAGTAAACTTTTTTTTTTAATTTTATTTTATTTTTAAATTTTACATAATTGTATTAGTTTTGCCAAATATCAAAATGAATCCGCCACAGGTATACATGTGTTCCCCATCCTGAACCCTCCTCCCTCCTCCCTCCCCATACCATCCCTCTGGGTTGTCCCAGTGCACCAGCCCCAAGCATCCAGTATCGTGCATCGAACCTGGACTGGCAACTCATTTCATACATGATATTTTACATGTTTCAATGCCATTCTCCCAAATCTTCCCACCCTCTCCCTCTCCCACAGAGTCCATAAGACTGTTCTATACATCAGTGTCTCTTTTGCTGTCTCGTACACAGGGTTATTGTTACCATCAATAGAGATGTCTGTCCATATGATTGTGAACTACTTCTCATCCTCTTTCTCTGATTGGTTGGAATAGAAAGGAATGTACTCATCAAATCAATGGCCAAATAACATGGACCTAAGGGCTTATTAATCTGCTTGAGCAATTATACCACATCCAGCACACAGCATCCACAACTGGAATTACTACTTGGTGAAGCCTGGAGTATACAGTCATTTTACAGAATTCATCCAGTTTCTGCAATCAACAGACTAGCAATGCAAATGTAGATATGATGGGGACCACCACCCCTAAATCTTTAAAAGTGGTTCTAATCTCTGTCATGTCTTCAGTGATATTGTTTGTAATTGACTCTCTTGGTTGTATGTGTGTGCTGGGGCCGGGGGGGACGGGGTGTGAGTGGTGTGCAGTTCCATAGACTTGCACATAACTTCCACCAATGTAAAGACAATGAAAGACCACCTAAAATTTGGTTTGGATGTGGAGACCAATGAAACCCTCCCCCCCACACACACCCCACCCACATCAAGAAGTCAAGAAATGGTTCATTACTTTCAGAATCAAGGGTTCTGAAGAGAGCAGGACAAGCCTCTCAACCAGTTGTGAACTGACTTTTGAAATCAAGGAACAGAGAGTGG
The DNA here is from genome assembly GCF_029407905.1 of Bubalus kerabau. Classification (NCBI taxonomy): domain Eukaryota; kingdom Metazoa; phylum Chordata; class Mammalia; order Artiodactyla; family Bovidae; genus Bubalus; species Bubalus kerabau. The sequence continues at coordinate 45,811,944 of NC_073647.1, read as the reverse complement.
CCTGGGATTTTACCATGGAGGACAGGTGGGGCCAAAGTGAGAGTTCTCACATGTGGTTACCAGCATACATGGTTCTGATCTCCCTGTGGTGCTAAAGGAAGGAGCACCCAGGCTTTCTTCCCAGTTTACCCAGATATCACACATAAGGGGGAGAGGAAGGGCTAGCTGAAAAATGAAAGGCCAAATTCTACCAATGATAAGGGATAGGAGTGTTACTCTTCCCTGCACTGCTGGGGCTCTGGGAAATGGAGGCCCTTAGGGCTGGAAATATGGAAATATAAACCTCAAAATGGCCTGTGCTGTGCCTGGCCTTAATTCAGGGAGAGCTTTTGCTAGAAGAAATAAAAATCAATAAGGCATAAAAGCAGAACCTGACTGTAGAAAGGAAGACAACAGGAGACATAACCATGTTAGATGTCTAAATAGAAGAGTTGGTGCACTTGCATAAGCATCTGGGAGGCAGGAGGTTAGATAACAAATAGGACAGTTGAAGAGGCATCTCTCACTCATGGCTGAACCGACTGCCTGAGCACCATGCCCACCAGGCTCACCAAGGCCTTAGCAGTAGTAACTACCCACAAACTGGAAGCAGTATATATTGTGATGACAGTAACAGAGGTCGCAGACTTAAGCATAGTTCTACAACTCGGTAACCAGGGTAATCCTCTCAGTTCTCTTCTACTCACTTTCTACCACTGAAAAAGGAAAGGCGCCAGCCACTGCTCTGCAGATTGAACCACCCAACCGGTCCATCTCCCTCTTCCACCTCTTGATAATGACGTCCCCTCCCCACGGAGACCCAGCGCCACGAGTTGGCAGGTCCACTCAGGGTCCCTCAGGGCTGAAGGGTCGACTGCCTTCCCCGCGTGTCCATGGGTCCTGGCCGCGGCCAGCTCTGAAGACCAGCGTCTGGCGTCCAGAGACCACCAGGGCAACTAGCCAAACAGCCCCTTTGGATCTTTGTGGGCACCCTTCCTCTCTCCCGTCTCTGCCTGCACTGTGGTGATAGTGCACTCGGGTTCAGAGGGCCTGCATCAGCTCTAGGCAGGTGGGACCACCCAGAGCTTCCAGGCCATCGAGGGATGGGCAGCGAGAGCCCAGGGCGCCGGGATGGCCATCTCCAAGATGGGCGGCCAGGCAGAACTGTGATCCTCGCTCTCCATCTGGCGGCCGTCGTGGGAACCGCCGCCGAGGCTTCTCCGCCCAAGGCAGCCAGCCATTCGAAGGCGTGGATGGTCGCATTTCCCGATAAGCACCGCGATGCAAGGTCGCGGCTGCAGGAAATGGCGCGTGCAGGCGCACAGGCGCCGGACATAAACGCGCAACCTCATGGGGCACAGACACGCAGGCGCACGCAGGATGGCCTCACGCTCGAGAAAATGTCTCCCGAATCAGTAGTGCCTACCAGCCTGGCGACTGCACTGCTCACCGAGGGCTCTGGGGGAGCCACAGACCCCGAGTCAGCTTCTGGGCAGGAAGGGGCCATCGCTGGGCCCCTGTCTGCAGCCTCCTACTCACAGCCCTGCACCCTGCCTCCTGCCTGCTCCCAAAACACAGGACTAGTGCAGGGGAGTGGAACAGGGAGAGGGGTGCCCATGCCTCTCAGCATGCCACCCTGCCCTGGACTCAAGGTGGAGGACAGCGCTGCCAGCCTTTCCCGGCCTCTGAGGAAAGGGGGCTGTGGAACTCCTGCTGGCCCACCCTCCTTTCCTCGGACATCACACCACTACCCCCCGACCCCCGTTCCTGGGTGCCCAAAGCAGGGCTGGCCACCATTGGCCAGCAGGAGTAGGC